>NC_134493.1:48337352-48662352 GCF_040206685.1 Ascaphus truei
CTCCTATATTCTCTTGAGAGGTGAATCCTGCAGGAAAGGATCAACTGCAAACATCTGTACCAGATGCATATGCCTTTGATTGGAGACATGCTTATTTAAAAAAACTTGATGTGAGTGCAATACTTACTACTTGGAGGTTTATATTTTTAAAAGAAACTGCACTATGTTCTTCTTTTTTCCTTGATTCTTTGAGCCCAGGTATTTTTTCAAAGAACATTGCTAACTATTTGAACTTGTGTGGTTTGACACCTTAACGCAGCATTGATGAGGGAAAGTTTAGACATTTAAATTATAATCTATGTGACTATATGTATTATATGAGATATTTGTTTAATTATGCTAGCTGATAGACCCGGCGTTGCCCGGGATGTAATCACCCCCCCCCCCCACGGCGCCGGGCAGCAGAGTGGGGTGAGTTGCTTAGCTTAGTGAGGCCCGGTCCCTCCCTGGTTTCCCCCCGGCGCCGGGCAGCAGAGTGGGGTGAGTGGCTTAGCTTAGTGAGGCCCGGTCTCACCCTGGTTCCCCCCCCTGCGCTGGGCAGCAGAGTGGGGTGAGTGGCTTAGCTTAGTGAGGCCCGGTCCCTCCCTGGTTTCCCCCCGGCGCCGGGCAGCAGAGTGGGGTAAATGGCTTAGATTATTGAGGCCCGGTCTCACCCTGGTTCCCCCCCCCTGCGCTGGGCAGCAGAGTGGGGTGAGTGGCTTAGCTTAGTGAGGCCCGGTCCCTCCCTGGTTTCCCCCCGGCGCTGGGCAGCAGAGTGCGGTGAGTGGCTTGAGGCCCGGTCCCCCTCCTTGTTTCCTCCCCCCCCCCCCCGGCGCCGGGCAGCAGAGTGGGGTGAGTGGCTTGTGCAGGGGTGAGGGGGGTTGAGGCGTACGGGTAGTAAGGGGGACGGGAGGTGAAGGTGGCGGGTTATGCAGCGCCCCCCCATGGCGCCGGGCAGCAGAGTGGTGTGAGTGGCTTAGCTTAGTGAGCCCCGGTCTCCCCCTGGCTCCCCCCCTCGTTCCCCCCCCCCCCCTACGCCGACCAGCAGAGTGTGGTGAGTGGCTTGAGCCCCGGTCCCCCTCGTTCCCACCCCCTGTGCCGGTGATTTTAAACCGATTTATTCGTTTTCCTGTCTCTTCATGTAATACCGAGCATACATCTCTCCATACTTCCTTGCGTTGTCTGAAGTTTATGAATTATCTTCGCATTTAGGGTCCAAGTTTCACATCAAATACGTGAGCACAGGCAGAATACACTGGTTGAGAACTTTCCTCTTGAAGCACAGTATGAGGTTTGGCAAAATCCGTGCGGGTTTTCAGAGTCCGATCCGGGATTTTGCTCTTGCTCGCCCTCTGTGGCAGAATCGGCCATTTTTGCTCCTGGCATCTTCCTTTAAAAGGACAGCCCTGTAAGCAGGAATGCCGAGCAAAGTTCCAGTTCATGCTGAGTACATGCAACGCACTTACCTATTGTCTTCTTCATTACCAGACCCGGCTCACGTACCTCAACTATCCTCGTCTTTAGCCTGCCTCGACCTCTGCATTCTCACCGACTACGCAACTCTGCTGCCGGCCCTGACCTTCGGCTTACGACTCACTACTCTATCAGGACTCTTTCCCTCGGCTCAGGTCGGTTCTTTCACCTTCATACCTCAGACCTGCGGGGCGCTTCCTGCTTGAGACGAGCATCGTTACACACAGTGGAACGTTCCATTGAAGAATTGTCTTGTTTTTTCCAAATGCGCTCCATCCCATCTTCCTCATTCTGTTGTTTTCATTCAAAAGGTTCCCATCCATTGTTATTTTCTGGCCAAGGTAAACATAGTTTTTGACGACTTCTAATTCTATTCCATTTACTTCAATCTTTGCAGAGTTGACACAGTTGTTGAACATCACTTTTGTCTTGCTGAGATTCATATGGAGCTCCACTTTATTACTTGCTTTGGTGAGTTCTACGATTTGTTGCTGGAGGTCTTCTGGACTTGTGACAACAACAAAAATCGCAAACAACAAATCGTAGACAACTCAGTATTCACCATTGATTTTGATTTATTTTTCTTCCCAATCCAATGTCTTAAACAATTCTTCAAGTGTTGCTGTGAAAAATGTTGATGACATGGTGTCTCCCAGCTGTACTTCCTTACTGATCTTTATCTTGCTTGCATCTTTCTGCAATCGAATGGTTGATGTGGCATTCTCGTAAATGTTCTTTATTATAGCAATGTGAGCTTCTTTAACACTTTGTCTTCTTAATGCATTTAGAACCGCTGAGGCATAAACAGAATCAAATGCTTTTTTGTAATCTACGGCTCCTACGTTGAGTGCTTGATCATATTAATTACTTCAGGAAATCACTTCTTATACAACTTGGATGTGGTCAATTGCATTGTATCCACTAATGAATCCCACTTGTTCTCTAGGCTGGGTGAAGTCCAGGGTCTGTTGTAGCAGATTTGTGAATATCTTCATAAAAATCGTATAAGTGATTGGAAGTAGACTGATTGGTACATAGTTCTCGAGGTCTTCTTTGTCTCTTTTCTTGTGGATGAGATAACTATGGTATTACTCCATTGGTCTCGAAATGTCCTGTTCTTCAAGCAGCATGTAAAGAGTTTTGCACAGATTTTCTTTACTTCTTCCCCAGCTTCTTTCAAGATTTCAGTTGTAATTTCATCTTTCCCTGGAGCTTTCCCTTAACTCGTGGATTGTATTCTTTTTGCCACTTCTTCTAGAAAGATGCATTCTATGTACATCCTTGGTGGTTTCTACACGCTCATCCTATTACACCGTGTTATCTGTGTTCTAAGACTATTTAATGTAGAAGTTATTAACTCTCTTTATGATAAGTGGACGGTCTATTATTGTTCATTCATCGTCTTGTTTGAATGCAATGATTTGCTTCTTCACAATCAAAAGACGCTGCTTCATCTTCTTTACGTTTTTGATATCTTCGATAGTCTTCTTCCATACATCACAGTTATATCTTCTTATATCTTAAGTTATAAGTTTGCGGTATGTCTTACACAGCTCTGTATATTCAATTATTGTTCTTGCATCATGGAATTGCTTAATTTCTTTTCGTCTTCTCAGTAATCGCTTTGTTTTATTAGATTTTTTTTATCCTGTCTTTTGTTGGCGATTCCTCCATTTTATTCTGCGCTTTCAACTACAGTCCTCATAAGTTCTTCATAATTGTTTGTTAAATTGTCCCCATGCATCTGGAGCAAGCTTAAATCATTGTAGGCTGCATAGAAGGTTTGTTCAAATGTATTTATTTCAAATAAATATAATGTACAGTGCCATTCTATTATTTAATGAGCATTCCATCTCATGGAGACCCCCAAGTTCAGATAGGACTAGAGTTGCCAGGTGGCTCCTCCAAAAATACTAGACACCATGGTAAAAAGGTGCCACATGTTCAAGACACACACACACACCTCTCTGCGCTCCATGCTGTTTCCTCCTCTCCTTGGCCCCACCCTCAGCCTCCTGATTGGCTGCATTACCCAGCAGCAGCCAATCCGGTTTGAAGAAGCTGCCCAGCCCCCTAGCAACAGCCTTGCTCTCTCCCTGCTCAGGGAAATCCCATGGCCCCACAAGCCGGTCAGGTCACTATGTACAGAGAGGTAATACCGGACACATACATGTCCATTATTGCCTCTCATTTTTTACTGGACAGTGTCCAAATACCAGGCAGTCTGGTTCATGGACACCTGACAACCCTAGATAGGACTGTTAATGAAACTAAATGTCACCATAACGACCTTTTTATCAACGTGACTGCTAGTAATTGGCGGTCTGACTAACACCTAGAATTGTTATTTAATCCTGTTACATTTTAACATGTGTACTGTTAAAAATAAAATAGTAATATAAAATGATCTATATGTGATTCCCATGTGATGTCCAATTTATATTGCAGAGCTTTGTAATGAGCAGTAAATAAATACATTTACAGATGTTAATCAGCGCAAGGTGCAGTTCGTTGTATTCCTCTTTCAAGAATAATTGAATGCATTACTCCTTTCTGCCAAACAAACGACATGTTTAAATAGGCTGCATTGTACTCGGAAACCAATGGAATAAAAGCTTAACCAGGAATAGAATTTCACATTGACGCAGCACATCCTTTCTCCTCTCCATATTACAGTAACACAAACACAGGTGCGTCTAGCTTTTACCACTTTTAAATCCTCAGCGTTTAAATTCTGCTTCCAGATTTATTTTTAGGGGTAAAGAGAAGAAAACAGGCACTGCAAATGCTCAAAACCTGCTAGATACTTCATATATTGTTAGATCTGCAACCCCTCCCCACCCAGAAACCTATATAAATTCAACTAGTATAATGTTAGTATCTTGCCACCTGCTCTTTTTTGTACAAAATAAATAAATCTGTATATAGGGTTTTTTTGCATTAAAAATCATGCTTTAATCTCTAGCTTCTGGTGTTACCATAGTAACCATTAGACGGTACTGTGCTCCATTTTAACCTCCCGGACACTTTATGTCTCGTGTGCTTATATCTCCTGAGAGGAGCATTCGATTTAAAAATTAAAAACAACGTTGGAAAAGACACAAAGAGATTCTACTGATTATAAAACGAAAATGCTAAGTTGTGATCAATGCTGACGGCTGCTTTAAACCCTTCCAGTATACAGGCATACCCCGCTTTAAGGACACTCACTTTAAGTACACTCGCGAGTAAGTACATTTCGCTCAATAGGCAAACAGCAGCTCACGCATGCGCCTGTCAACACGTCCTGAACAACAATACTGGCTCCCTACCTGTACTGAAGCTGTGCGCAAGCGGGGAGACTATAGAGCCTGTTATACATGCATTATTTACATGAGTTCTGCATGTATATGACTATTGCAGTACAGTACATGCATCGAAAGTTGGAAAAAGGTAGTGCTTCACTTTAAGTACATTTTCACTTTACATACATGCTCCGGTCCCATTGCGTAAGTTAATGCGGGGTATGCCTGTATATTGGTATTGGGACTGTAGATAGAATTACACCAGCACAGTGCTTTGGTGAGAGGGTGGTGAACGCCTTAGAAAATGCTGTTTTTGAATGACGTTTTCAGACAGACAGGAAACTTTGCAAACATTGATGGCAAGGAGTTTACGTGGGGTCCCAAATAAACCACAAACATCTTGCATTTCTGATCAACCATAATTATTACACCTACAGTATATTTAAACAACTTCATCACAAAAAACAGTGTTGCAGACGTGTCTGAGACATCCAAATGCACCACGAGGGGCGGCTTTATATACTGTACACTGTATACTAGAGCAAATGCACCACAAGAGGCGGCTTTATATACAGTACACTGTATACTGGAGCAAATGCTCCACAAAGGGGCAGCTTTATATACAGTACACTGTATACTGCAGCAAATGCACCACAAGGGGCGGCTTTATATACAGTACACTGTATACTGGAGCAAATGCACCACAAGGGGCGGCTTTATATAAAGTACACTGTATACTGGAGCAAATGAACCACAATGGGCGGCTTTATATACAGTACACTGTATACTGGAGCAAATGCACCACAGAGGGTGGCTTTATATACTGTACACTGTATACTAGAGCAAATGCACCACAAGGGGCGGCTTTATATACAGTACACTGTATACTGGAGCAAATACACCACAAGGGGCGGCTTTATATACAGTACACTGTATACTGGAGCAAATGCACCACAAGGGGCGGCTTTATATACAGTACACTGTATACTGGAGCAAATGCACCACAAGGGGCGGCTTTATATACAGTACACTGCATACTGGAGCAAATGCACCACAGGGTGGCTTTATATACTGTATGTACACTGTAAACTGGAGCAAATGCACCACAGGGGGTGGCTTTATATACTGTATGTACACTGTATACTGGAGCAAATGCACCACAAGGGGCGGCTTTATATACAGTATGTACACTGTATGCTGGAGCAAATGCACCACAAGGGGCAGCTTTATATACAGTACACTGTAAACTGGAGCAAATGCACCACAGGGGGTGGCTTTATATACTGTATGTACACTGTATACTGGAGCAAATGCACAAGGGGCGGCTTTATATACAGTATGTACACTGTATACTGGAGCAAATGCACCACAAGGGGCAGCTTTATATACAGTACACTGTATACTGGAGGGGTTTTTGTCCCTTTTTTTTTTATCCACCATAACTTTTTGAATGTCTTGATCACGAAATGTGAGTGACCAGTGATTGGCTAATTTGGATATTTAATACTAATAGCGTTACTTTAAAAATCTGTTTTTTAAATCATTGGAACTTAAGATAGTTTATTACTGGTGTGCAATATTTCCGTTATACAGCACTTCATTTCCAGAGACAGGGTGTCGCCTTCTGGCATTAAGGGTGAAATAACACCACTTTGGGTGTGAGCATTTGACTACAGTGAAGCACTATGGAAAATGCATTGCAGCGGTGATGCAAAATTACCACGTTGTAACAAGAGATTGTAAGTAATATAAGACCAGTAATAAGAAAGGTTTGTCATACACTGCTTTTTTCTTATATACTGCAGAATGTAGTTTCCTTGTGTCACAAATAAAAATGGTGGTTGTCTTATTTGATCCCAAAAAGCTTATCATGTTTTCCTTGCAAATCACCTTGATTACATACCCTGCTATAAAATGATCCAGTGCATATCTATAACGGGGAAAAACTGATATAAACGAATGTAGGAAGGACGCCTTAAAGATGACCACAGTGATAAATATGTTTTAGACCTGCTTTATAACTCCACTGTGATTGCAGTGTTAGTGAAAATGCTATCACTTTGTTTAGTGGGGACTGTAAAGTAACACTAAATGCTTGCTTGAACACTTGTCTACAACAGTAGCCTAACTAAACATAATATATTGGACGTTACTGACCAGTTTCAGTGACTCAGCCAGGATGAGACAAAGTGACTCATTTGCAGCTGCAGTTTGCAACCACCTTCTCCAGTAAATGTCAATAGGAAACCAAGGTACATTTAGCAGAGACACAATCCATACACCTAATCATTTGTTGTCTCAGCCCTTCCTGGACCTGCTATTCGGCTCGAGCTGTAACACTGCACTGCCAGGGATAGCAAGTTAGGCTGGCTTGTCTTATTCCCGAGGCCAATCAGTCAAGTGTTTTTATTCATTCTTAATCCATAACTGATGTAAGGTGGCGTTCCATTCAGATATCAATTCTAGGTGGAAATACAGAAATTCTGAGCGTTCACAAAATGTATAAAACAATATTTCCTTTCCATTTCTTATGTGAAGTCCCAAAGAAGAATATAATCGGGGGAGGATTGGGCCTCCGGGAAACAGGGCAATTGCCTGGTGGGCTGGTGGGTCCATGGGCAAGTGCTGCCTTGGGGGGCTTGATGGTGGCTCCTGCTTAGGGGGGGGGGGCTCGATGGCGGTTAAAAGGCCCTGCACTCTTCCACACAACAATTAAACTGGTTGCCAAGGGAGAGATCGGGGCCTCTGTGTCTCCTGCAGCGTTGCGTTGTCATGGCGACCCAACGTTACACATTGCCATGACAATGTGACGTCACATGGCCATGCTTCGCTATGACAACGCAACTTCATGGCGCCACGTCGTGGGAGAAGGGCTGGTAAGACAGATCTCGCCTGGGCTGATATCTGTCGCCAATCCGCCCCTGAATGTCATTATGAGCCCTTACTCCTATAAAAGAACACAGAAAAGACAATACAATTCATAGTGCTCAAAGGGGGAGTCACATATGTAGAAATCTTCATCGATAAGAAAGAAACAAATAGCAGGATAAATTTAATAGCGGATAAATGGACCACCCAGTGTATTACCCAGACCATATAAAGATAACAATGGGTACCTCCTACCAGGAACCCCGGATCTTCAGTGTTCAGTCCTCTGTGCAACGCCCACGTCTTCATATCCTGCAAGCGAGACATTCGCAAGGACAAATCCACACACGGTAAAAAAATGGTAAAAGTTTTAATAAACAGTCTTTTTTATGTTGTTTATCTGGTACCCTCATCCAATATTTCTTCGGCGGTGCATCACTATACCTTTCTACGGTTTCTATAAAGGAACACAGTAACCATATTTTTTAAAAAAGGTCCAAGGTGTGCCGATTTGTTAGAAACAAATCTGCATACGCACAAAAGGACATGACAAATCTGGCTTGGGGCTGTGATACATGAGGGTGGTCACGGTGCCCAGGGTGAGAAATGATGCCCTACACCAATTGTGCTGAAACAAAGGGTTAGACATGCTTTTTGCAGGTCATGTCATGACCATTATTAGCAGCCTGAATATATCATCCTTGTGCAGATCTTTTTACTATAGTCTCCCAGCTGGGATAAAAGCCAGTGCAAAAAACAGCACCCTATTTATTAAAGGAAATACATTCTATTAAAAGCATTTCTTTCCTTGCTAAACCTGATGCCATTCTATAGCACTGGATTTCCCCCAGTTTTGCAGTCGCGAGACTTTAGTAGCCCTCTTTTGTTTTATTGTTTTAATGCATAGATGTATTCAGTCTTTACAGGGGCGGGTTGTAGGCGGATATGGGCCTGGTCGATTTCTTCCATAGCGTTGTCATGACGATGACGTCACGTTGTTATGGCCACGCTTTGCCATGTGATGGCGCGGCCTCATTTGACGTCGGGTCACCATGGCAACGCGACGCTGCAGGAGGAGATGCCACTCCGGAGGAGGTAAGAGACACCTGCAGAGGTCCCTCGCTCTTCCTCGGAAATCAGTTTAATTGTTCTGGGGAAGAACGCAAGGCCTCTGTAAGTAAGCCCCCCTTACACTCCTCCCCTCTGTCCTTCCTCCTCTCACTCACTCCAACATACACAGACACACACCCCAACAGTTTTACCTTCGGGTGAGGAAGTCTCCACAAAGTTGCTCTGGTCCTGTGCTGGTCAGGAGACTCTGCAGCTCCTTGGGACGGAACTTGGACCAAATTTCCGGCGCCGACAAGAGGAGGGAAGAGTTTGCAGACAGTGACTGCCGGGCTGCTGCATGGGGAGCTGGGGAGCCACCGGCCGCCACTGCTGGGGAGCCACCGGCCGCCGCAGGACACCGGCGGCCCACCAGTACAAGCCCGATCGCCCGATAAGGAAATCCGCCCCCGGGATCTTTAACACATAATTAGAATGATGCGCAAATTTCAGAGAATTGTAACATTGATTCTTAAATGTGATGCTCTATATTTTGCATCAGGGCAATACGGCATCAAGTAACATATACCTATTGGCCCGAGGCAGGGTGGCGGGGGTAGACCAAGGGTGGCAGGGTGGCAGGCTAAGGGGAAATGTCAGGGAATACTCCTTCACAGAAAGGGTAGTGGATTCGTGGAATAGCATCCCAACAGAGGTGGTAGGGGCTAATACACTAAAGGAATCCAAAGGTGCTTGGGATAGACACAGGGTTACCCTAAATACGAAAGAAAGCCAAGCATCAAATATGAGGATTTACTTCAGATAGGAAAATGGGCAGGCTACGTGAGCCAAGCGCCTCTTATCTGCCGTCACATTCTGTGTTCCTATGGAAGATATTTTATCTGTGGATCCTAATCTTGCAGCCCTAAAAAAAACCAGGCTTGTGAAATTGCTGGAGCTGCAGACATTGTGCATCTGAGGTGCTGGTGTGACTGTTTCTCTCAACGAATGGGGCGCCACAGACCAAATGGAAACACGCAGTGTATTCTTGGCCAAGTTATTCAGTTCTTTCCTTGCAGTTGGCAGGTGAGCTGCTGACACAGCTGGACATGTGATAGCCCAGTAATAATGCCCCTGCCTTGGAAGTTTAAATCCCAGTGTCTGTACTCCTGGTGACCCTAGGCAGGTCCCTTTATCGTAGGGTGACCAGTCGTCCCAGTTTAGCTCGGACCGTCCTGTTTTTTGTCCCCGGTGTCCCGAAATGTCCTGGTTTTCTTTGCGCTTGCCGGTGGTGCATTCGCAGTCAGCGCTCGCTGTTCTCGCATGCACGGTTTGCATTCGCAGTCAGCACTCGCCGTTCTCGCATGCACGGTTTGCATTTGCAGTCAGCGCTCGCCGTTTCGCATGCACGGTTTGTATTCACGGTCATCACTCGCCGTTCTCGCATGCACGGTTTGCATTTGCAGTCAGCGCTCGCTGTTCTCGCATGCACGGTTTGCATTTGCAGTCAGTGCTCGCCGTTCTCACATGCACGGTTTGCATTTGCAGTCAGCGCTCGCTGTTCTCGCATGCACGGTTTGCATTCGCAGTCAGCGCTCGCCGTTTCGCATGCACGGTTTGCATTAGCAGTCAGCGCTCGCTGTTCTCGCATGCACGGTTTGCATTTGCAGTCAGTGCTCGCCGTTCTCACATGCACAGTTGACATTCGCAGTTAGCGCTCGCCGTTCTCACATGCACGGTTTGCATTAGCAGTCAGCGCTCGCTGTTCTCGCATGCACGGTTTGCATTTGCAGTCAGTGCTCGCCGTTCTCACATGCACGGTTTGCATTCGCAGTCAGCGCTCCCCGTTCTCGCATGCACAGTTGACATTCGCGGTCAGCGCTCGCTGTTCTCGCATGCACGGCATGAATTCCGGTTTGCCCAAATTTATGGCCACCCTACTTTATCGCCCTGTGACTAATGCATCAAAATTAGATTGCTTGCTATTTTGGGCAGAAAGCAGTTGGCCCAGATTCACAAAAGGGCGTTAAACTTTAGCACGCCTTTACTCATATGAATGGAAATAAAGGTGTGCTAAATCTTAGCCCCTTTTGTGGATCTGGGCCTTTGTGCCTTGACAATTTAATGTGCAGTAATGCATACACGTTCTATGTACAGTGCTGCGTAACCTTTCTATGTACAGTGCTGCATACACGTTCTATGTACAGTGCTGCACACTTTCTATGTACAGTGCTGCGTACACTTTCTATGTACAGTGCTGCGTAACCTTTCTATGTACAGTGCTGCGTAACCTTTCTATGTACAGTGCTGCGTACACTTTCTATGTACAGTGCTGCGTAACCTTTCTATGTAGTGCTGCGTAACCTTTCTATGTACAGTGCTGCACACTTTCTATGTACAGTGCTGCGTACACTTTCTATGTACAGTGCTGCGTAACCTTTCTATGTACAGTGCTGCGTAACCTTTCTATGTACAGTGCTGCGTAACCTTTCTATGTACAGTGCTGCGTAACCTTTCTATGTACAGTGCTGCGTAACCTTTCTATGTACAGTGCTGCGTAACCTTTCTATGTACAGTGCTGCGTAACCTTTCTATGTACAGTGCTGCGTAACCTTTCTATGTAGTGCTGCGTAACCTTTCTATGTACAGTGCTGCGTAACCTTTCTATGTAGTGCTGCGTAACCTTTCTATGTACAGTGCTGCGTAACCTTTCTATGTACAGTGCTGCGTAACCTTTCTATGTAGTGCTGCGTAACCTTTCTATGTACAGTGCTGCGTAACCTTTCTATGTAGTGCTGCGTAACCTTTCTGTGTACAGTGCTGCGTAACCTTTCTATGTAGTGCTGCGTACACTTTCAGTGATTAGAGGATTTGTATTAAAGGATCAGACTCACCTAGCAGCCAAAACGAAATATATATTTCAACAATTAATCTATGTAATGATGAACCTATATACGTCTGACATTGGGGCCATGAAAACATGCTTAACCCTTTGAGTGCTGGAGGAGCCGGGGGGGGGGGCAGAGTCCCATATCGCGACCCCTCTGCCACTAGATCTCCCCGAAGGAAACGAGCATTTGGGGCAGCGCACCCAGGGGGCCAGAGTAGTAGCAGCTATGCCCTCAAAGGGTTAATAGGTACCGGATTTGAACCAGGCTTTCTGAGTCAGCGCCTTTACCCATTGACCCACTGAACTACTGAGTTACTGAGCTACTGCTTCCAAACTGTATCTCCTCTCAGCCACAAGCTGGGTCTGCTTTGGAAACCACATGGGGGCGGGGCTGCTCTGCTTCCAGTAGCTAAGAGGTTAAATGACGTCACGTGCATAAACCCTGGCACTCCTTGGTGACAACTGCAGTACGGTAGCCGGCAGGGCTCAAATACTTTTGCCCACAATCCTTTCGCACTGGGCACCGTGACGTGCGCGCCTTTGCGCGCGCCACTGCAGCTCGCGCGCAACTCGTGTGCTCGCGCCCGGCCTCTTGCCTGGTAACGTCAGCGCTGCCAGCGTGGAGACCCATAGGAGGAGGAGGGGAGACTCCGGGGAGGAGGAGGAGGAGGAGGAGGAGGCGGAGGCGGAAGTGCGGGCAGGAAGAATCCCGAGCCAGCCTCACCCCCCGGCCCCTGCCAGGCAGCTGTCACCCGGAACATGCAGGGAGCCTTTCCAGAGGTCGGTGGGATTCCGGGCCGGCACCTACTGCTGTGTGACAGGGGGGAGGGGTGACTGTGTGTGTGTGAGAGAGAGAGACTGGCCGGAGGTGGGTCACACTGTGTGGCACTGTGACTGTGTGACACTGGGTGTATGTGTGACACTGGCCGGAGGGGGGGGGGGGGGGATTCACACTGGGTGTATGTGTGACTGTGTGACACTGGGTGTATGTGTGACACTGGCCGGAGGGGGGGGGGATTCACACTGGGTGTATGTGTGACTGTGTGACACTGGGTATATGTGTGACTGTGTGACACTGGGTATATGTGTGACAGTGTGACTGTGACACTGGGTGTGTGTGTTTGTGTGACACTGGGTGTGTGTGTGACACTGGAGGTTTGTGTGTGTGACAATGTGGCACTGGAGGTATGTATGTCTTTATTTATATAGTGCCATTAATATACATAGCGCAGTAGTACTACACTTGACAATCATATAAATGACAAATAACAGATCATGGGAATAAGTTCATCAGACGTGTATGTGTGACCAGTGTGGCACTGACACTGGGCGTATATGACTGGGTGACAATGTGACACTGGAGGTGTGTAACGCTGACACTGGGCGTGGAGGGTGACCGTGTGTGTGTGTGTCACAGTCTCATAACTTTATGCCCAGGACATACTTGAAAATGAGAGGTAACTCGCAATGTATAAGGCTAAGGCCCCAGTCACGCCGCTGTAATGCGTGCCCGTGATATTGGCGGCGCGTTCAGCCGATTCTCCGGTCTGCAGCTCACTGCAGGAGGAGAGACCGGGGGGGGCGTGGCGGGGGCGTGGCCACGACGTCACCCGGCAGGTTCGCCCTCATTGGCTGAACCGCCGGGGGGCATGCCTAATCGCTTGACGCGAGTCCTGCTCTCAATTCTTTGAGAGCAGGAGCAGCTCTCGCCCGAGCGCTGCGGCCCCCCTCGCAGCGGGCCCGGCGCCATTGAGGGGAGGGCTCTCGTCCGTGCAGCGTCCGCCACAGCGGACGCTGTAGTAGGCAGCGGGGGCAAGGCCTTACTTCCTGATAACACATTTTTATAAAAAAATAAATAAAAACATTCATACATATCTCATTTTATTTTTTTATTTGTAACATGTTTTGCAGGAAGTAATACAGTTAGGAGCGGTAACTCTCATTCAAGTGTGTGCCGGGCATAGAATTGTGATGACAATACATGGTTACATGAAACGAACAGAGATTATACATTATATTTAAAGACAGTTGACAATAATATGTTATGGGCGTATGTATCCAGATTAGGGCTTTACATAGTTCCATATAGTGTGTATGTATATGTTGTAGATCTGCTGAGCCTAAGGGGTGTTGTTTTTTTTATGTCTTAACTTCTTGGGAGTTGGCTGGATGTCTTTCTGCTTCATTGTGGGGGTGTATAGGAGGAGGTGGTCAGAAGACTTTTTCCAGGTTGAAGAGTTTTGATTATTTTCAGACTGCTGATGCATCTGCAGACTGATCGAGTTTTAATAATCTATAAATGAAGTGAGTTTTAGCCAGTGCATGGGTCCTAGCCACCGTTTGCAAGAACGCATGGTCATTTTTAATTATTTAGAAAGCTACAATGGCTCCTTAGGAATTCTACAGCTATATGATTATCGGCGACCATAACTTTGTTCCACCTACTTTCTTATTTCATCGTAAACATCATCATGACATCATCTGCTATTAGATGGACTTGTGTGTTTGTTTATGGTGGTGTTTGTAATACAAATGGAAGGGATTTATTTATGAGACAATAGGCCCAAACTTATGTATGATATTTCTTGATTTCATTGGTTTCAGGGTTTTTTTGGGGTGGGGGAAGGGACATTGATTGAAGAGCACCAGTTTATTGGGATGAGATTAAAACCTTCGATGTCTAGAGATTCACGCTTTTCTAGCGTGTTGAGTGGACTCCCAGGGTGTAGACACAGTTACATCATATTTTGGTATTGATCTTGTCTAACGTGTTGACTTCTAAATGTTTTTATTCATAATGATTTGCTTTTCCCTATCAAAGTGGCTTTGAATGTTTAGGTCCTGAGGTTTTTCATGATACATTTTTGTGTGTTTTATTTTCTTGTGCAAGCCTTTTTGTGGGTAAATCCTGTCATTTTTAGGCGTTTTATGTAGTTTTTCTTCTAGTTAGAAGCTCCTGGAAAGTGATGTAGCTCTTTAACATAACTGAAAGAGTACTGGGTCTACAGCGTCGTCACGTTCGTACCCAGCATGCAATAGGCTCACCTACGCGTTTCGTGTCACGTGGGACACTTCGTCAGGGCAGTGCTGCCTTCACAAGAGCAAGGAGAACTACAAGTGGTTGCCGGTCTGGAGCTTTCCCTCGGCACATACTATCTGCGATCCGGAGGGGGGGGGGGGGTGTCTGGACTACAGAGCTCCCGTTGTGGTTTCACCTGCCTGGTGTTATTGGATCAATAAGATCCCATTTTATTGTAAGTTTTTGTACTTATTTTATATGCTATTATAAACTGCTTATGCATTTTGTTTGGACACTTAGTGATTCTTTCCCTTTTTTCTGCGCCCCCATCCTTTTGTTTATGCATTTGACATAAACCTGACTTCCCCAGTGGCACCAAGGACCCATGGCAAGTTTGTTTTAGAGCAGGGATGGGCAACTCCAGTCTGAGCCACCTGTGTTGAGGCAGGGATATCCCTAATACCAGCTCTGTTGGTGGCCCTTGAGTACTGGAGTTGGTCACCCCAGTTCTCGATATCTGTGAGTTCTCATTCCTTCTACTCTGCAGGGGGAAGTTAGGAGACACTTGGAGATAATATAAACCTAAACATAAAAGATGTCCTTCATGGAAGGGTTAACATGGTGTATAATTGGTATCGGATACAAACTCACCAGACCCAGGCAACAAATCGGTATTATTTTTTATTTTTTTAAATTGGGTAGTTATAATCCCAACAACAAAGATTTAATAGATTAGCAGTCAGAAAGTTTGAAGTTGTTATGGACCTAAGGACACCTATGTAGTAGTCTCTCAAACACCGTATTCAATATGCTGCAAAGCGGTTTTCCAGTGCTGGAGAAGTCTTTAGCTCCATTAAGATGAATCCTGAACCAGGAGCACCGGTAGTTGTATCCTTATATTATTTTTATGTGGTGTGCAGCATTTTCCCTATAGTAGCTAATATCTCCTCCAGCACATGGATGACATCTTCACAGCTTATTGAATAAGGCCCACTGAAGCAGTAAAATGTTGTTTTAAAACAGCATTGGACGGACCATTGTTCTAATCACTTGTAGGCATATTTGAAATAACATATCAAGAGCAAAGTCTGAACAATCAGCAATGACCTAGCCTGCATTTGACATTATTACCAAACAGAGACTCTCTGGAAGCTTCCTATTGGTTATTAGTTTAAAGGGAGAACTAATTTGGGGGCTGCTGGACCAAGAAATGCAGATTTATTTATTTATTTATTCTTTATTATTTTTTCCGTTCATTTTTGGGGAGTTTTTTTTTTTAAGTTTTGGAAGTTAGGTCATTGTTGATAGAATGTCACCTAATTAACTGGGAATGAGATAATAGTACATTTATCTCCAGTTAGAGTCAATGGACTGGTTTTGTACAGTAGGGATTCTTTTTATAACTCTTCAAAACACAATCTGAGTTATAAGGAAATACACCCTACAGTTGTCCATGACCCTGAGATCAATTATTTGGATCCATTGCATTGTAGTAGCAAGAATGACAGGGATTTGACATCAAACCAGTAATCATCACTTCTGGGAACAAACTTAAAGCCATTTAGCTTTTCTCACCTGAACCAGGATATCTCGAGCACAACCGCCACTAGAACACTGCTAATAGCTCCCTGGATGGGCCAGTGCATAAATGTAGTGTTTTTCCTTATTCATTGTGATTCATTGTGATTTCTCTGATCGTCCACATTTCTACACTATAGCAATCTTCTGATTTTGAGGGATTCCCAGTGAAAAGAGCATGGCCGTTCTGCTGTAGGGTACCCCCTGGTTCAGATGAGATTTTAAAAAGAAATATTGACGATATATAAATGATGGAACCCAGGAGATCCCTGGGGCTGAACTCCACTATTATAAGCGATCCCGAGATACTAACCGATGAAGTTACTGGCATACTGTCTCCCCTCCAGGGGAAACAAAATGGCGAATTAAATCCTCTGCGTCATGTGAGTCAACAGGAAGCCGCAACGTCATCCTTTGCGGGTTCCTTTGGGCTCATGCCACGTGGGGGATTTAAATACAAGGAAGTAATGCAAACTACGGCACCTTTACCGGTAAGTTTCTCCAGAAGGGCAAAAGGGTGGGATTGCTGCTTTTAAAACCTCTTTCCACTTACTCGAAATAAACAGCTAGTGACCGATTTCTGAGTCGTGTGAAAGCCTTGCCTAAAATGCCCATGACGTCACACTTCTTGATGGAGCTGTTATTGACCCGTCCACTTCATGTGGACTGGTGCTATTTTCATCCTGTGAATCCATTACCTAAACAGGATCCAGCGTTCTGCATTTTTAAACTTCCATTTCAATAATTGAATAGCGCTTATTGAGTTTTTTTTTTGTTTGTTTTTATTTTTTTACACGAATCATAGGTCAGGTGTACTTCAACATGAGGTGATTTACTGTTCGCTCCTAACCAGAAATTGCTTGTGCTCCATCAGTTTTATATTTGTTTTTCAATCGTCTTAAGAGACCAGTAAAGTTCGCCTTAACTGCCTCGCAGGAAAAAAAGCAATTGGATACTGCTTATAATAAAACAGGTGGAATGTCGAGGTCATGGACAATAGAACTATGTATGTATTTTAATAGTGCTTGCAGAACATTCAAGGATCGTTCTATCAGCATCCATTTTTACTTCATGAGCTAGTTGTGGCCTGGTTTTCAGACCAGACAGCCCATGCATTTATTACTTTCATGACTGTAATCAGGGCCGCAGACAGATTTCCTGGGGCTCAGGGCTAGAGTTACGCAAGTCAAACTCCCCCCCCCCCCCATTTCATACCTCACAAGCCCCCTTTATTTCCCCCCCTCTTCCCATGTATTTCTCTCCCCTCCGTCTCGCCGCTCCCTCTTCCTCGCACCCCCCTCCCGCCTCGCATGTATTTATCTCCCCTGCATCTCTCTTACTCCCTCCCTCCCTCACCCCCCTCTCACTCGCCCCCACCTTCCGTCAATTATCCCACTCTCACTCAATCCCCCCCACAAAATACATACCAAAAAACCCCACCCACAAATACATATTAAAGACACCCATCCCACCAAAACATATAAAAAGACCTCTCCCCCCCAATACATATAAAAAGACCCACAATACATATTTAAAAAAAATAGACTTACCTTGGGGATGGTCAGGCAGGGCCCGGTGGCTGCGGGGGGCCCAGCCGCCGGGGCTGCAAGTTGGCCCTGACCTCTGCCGGCGGCGGTCGGGCCTGGGCTCTCCATCAGCTGCAGGCCTCTTCCTTACTCTGTCCCACGCTGAGCTTTCAAAGTCAGTGTGCACCGGAAGCTGAAGCCCAGTTTACTTCCGGCGTGCTGACTCCGAGAGGCCCGTCGCGCCGCCAGCGTTGGAAGCTCGGTGTGGGACACAGGGTGAGGAAGAGGCTTACAGCTGATGGAGAGCCAGGGTCCGGCCACGACTGACAGCCGGGCCTGGCCAGAGGTCGGGGCCAACTTGCAGCGCCGGCCGCCGAGCCCCTCGCAGACACCAAGCACTTGTCCCGGCTGTAATATATAGTGCAGACGTGGACAGCTTGCATTCAATTTTTATGACACAATATTCCAAAACACATCAAACATTGTAGACACAACATTTAAGTCAGACCGTAAAATCACCTATCGATTGTATATTGCAGTTATCTAAACATAACAATAGGGAGATTCAATATAAAAGTAAACAAAAACAGTGAGGTCAACTTTCAAAAGGGTTCAATACACTTTTACAGAGGTACCGGCAATACTTATCCATATAACTTTAAGCTTTACCTTATTCGGTGTAGGAGGGACCTATGTCAGCTTCTCCATTATTCTAATAAATTCCACTCTTTCCCACCATTCTTCCATGGATGGAATGTAGGGCCTCTCCCACATTCTGGCCAATATATTTTTGGCGGCACAGATGAAATGTCTGTTTTCATATGTTTAGGGATACCAGCATCGATTTTTAACCAGAGTCCAAGCAGCGCATTTTCGGTCTCGAAGGGGACATCCACCTCTATAATATTTTATTTTTTTTCCCCAAATAATTTTATTAGGCATTGGTACAACAGGTGAAATACAGGTTCATTACACAGCCTAACACATCAACATTTTAACTTTTTCGGGTTACGGAAAGGGCAACCTTGATTGTCCTGGAAAAGGAGGTCCTCGGAGAGTGAGGACAGAGGGGCAAGGGGGGGGGGGGGGAGGGGGTGGGGGGAGTTCACATCCTGGAGGCCTCGTTTCTGGGACCTTCGGTCGTACAGGACTGGCGCTGAGAATCGGAGGGATCTAGTTTGCTCCCTTAAGTGGTATCTACTGGGGCCCTCCTCTCGTGATGAGTGACCAGGGCTCCCATATCTTGTCGAACGCTGTGAGCTTTTGTCTGAGCATTGCCGTCAGCTTCTCCATTAACATCACTTCACTGACCCTTCTTTTTATGGACCTTTTGGATGGGGTGGTTTGTCTCTTCCAGGAACCTCTGTAATATTTTTAATCTCAATAAAGATCTTTTTTAAAAATGAGCTAACTTTAAGGCAACCCAACCACATGTGCAGATCTGCTATCTGTCTGGCCAGGTGTTGCATTCCCTCGTTACATTTACATTCTAAGCCTTTTTCATTCAATGCAATACTAAAGAGAACTTGGATTTTTTTTGTGTTACTTTTCGGGTGGGGGGAGAGGGGTGGGAGGGGTGCTTCTGCACATCTTTTGTAGGCACTAGTCCTTTCCTCACAGAGCCTACAATCTAACGTTTGGTGCATGGTGCACAGATCCCTAAAAAGAGTTCCCCAATTATACAAGGAGCTGGGGTTGAATTGGTTTCACCCCCTACATTTAGTGGAAACATTATTACCACTAGATCCTTTGTGCTCTCTCAGCTACTTCTTTTCCATCCAACTAGAGCTGCAGTTTTTTTTTGTTTTACCCACTTAAAGTTTATTGGAACAATGTTTGGGAAAGGGGTAGGAATACAGAAAATGAGAGCAGTGGGATGGAGTAGCAGTTACATCACCTATTTTGAATTTCATACAGATAAATATAGTTGTACAATTATTTGTGAGTCGTAGTTACACACAGTACATCAATTCTTTCATTGTTGACCCGAGACCTTTTGTCTATTTCCCATCTACAGGTTCCTGTGCATCCAGGGGGTCCCATGTTCTATAGAATTTCTTTGTGGTGCGTTTTTAGGAATGCGGAATGTGTTACCATTATCGGAATTCCGTTTTATTTTGGTAATGACTTGCCGTGGTGGAGGGGCAACTAGTTTATTCCATGAGTTGACTATGGAGCATCTTGCCGCCGTAAGTCTAAGCCTGCGATGATGAGGGCTGCTTCCCTCTATTGGCAAGGCTAAGATAATTTACTTGTATATATTCCGTTATTACCGTGCATATGGATGTCTTGGAAGCATTATCCCATATGTCAGCCCAGTCGTCACCTGAAATTTTCATCTGCAAATCTTTTTCCCAATTTGTCATGTATCTATGTGCTTGGGTTTGATTTCATTGGGACTAGTTATCTGTATATAGCTGATCTTGGGCATCTTCTGTAGCTTCTCAATCTGCACATATTTTCTAATTGGGAACAGCTGGGAAATTCTCCTGAAGGAAAAAGGTGGAAGGCGAAATGTCTGAGTTGTAAGAAATTAAATATTTCTGACTGATGTCATTTGTGTCTGTCCAGAAAGGTGATTAAGTCTTGAGTTTTGCCATTCATGACTTATATATTCTATGTGGATCCATTGGTAGCTTCATTTAGAGATGTACAACACCCTGTAGAAGCTGTCTGTCCCTCACCATCTCATATCTAACTGTTGGTGACAAAGATTACTCTTAAAGTCTGAAAAGACAATAAACCTGGAATTTTTACACCAAAACATTATGGGAATGGCTAGTAGATGTCAGACTGACAAAAATGATTCCTCATTGAGATGGAACATGGATATTGTAAGGACCATAAAGGCATCAACTTTTAAAATGCAGCTTGAGACAATTCCTGCACCGTTTTGTTAACCAACCCATGTATAATGAGATGTGTGAAACAAAGATCTGTTTCTTAAAGCAGTGGTCTGCGCTGATCGCCGTTTTACTTTTAAGACCCTTCCCTCCTTGCCCTTTCCAAAGCAGTTTTTTTTATTTTAAAAATGTGGTGCTTCCGTCGAGAGTAACCGATTTGAAATATTAAAGCGGTTAAGATGACATTCTCCCCAAGCAGTTTAAAGGTTACCATCGTAACCTCAGAAGCTAGGGATCAAAACGTGTTTTTTTTTTTTTTTTTTAAAGAGCAGAGCATGTCTGGGGGCCAATATCCTAACATGATGTGCGTTAAACTGGTATAGATCTCTGAGGGGGGATAGGGAGGTGGATGCTTTAAAGCTGCAGTTCAGTCAATATCCTGCATGTGTGGTTTTTTTAATAAATCAGTTCTGAAGTAAGAAAAAAATACTTTTAGCATTTTCTGTTTTTAAAAAAACAACTTTGAAAGAGCAATTTTCTTCTTTCTATTTTAACAGCCATTTGCTATGGCACTGCCCCTTCATGGCCTGTCACAAGCCCTGGCACACCCCTTTGTCAGCCCTGCCCTCTCTCTTGCACATGTCAGTGCAGGAGTGCTCATGAATATTCATGAGCTTCCACTGACTGACAGAAGCAGAAGAAAAACATATGCCATATCTAAAGATGTCGCCAAATTTCGCCGATCAATACATGGAGAACGAATTGACTGGCAGCTATACAGTTCTTTAGGTAATTAGAGATTGCCCACATGAAACTATTGAATTAAAAAAATAAATTAAAAAAAAATTAAAAAAAAGACTGAACTGCAGCTTTAATTCAGGAGTGGCCAACTTCAGTCCTCAGGAGCCACCAACAGGTCAGGTTTTCAGGGTATCCCTGTTTTAGCACAGGTGACTCCGTCAAAGACTGAGACACTGATTGAGCCACCTTTGCCGAAGCTGGGATATCCCGAAGACCTGCTGGTGGCTCTTGAGGACTGGAGTTGCCCACCTTCCATTGGTGACCGTTGTAGTTTTGGTATGGCACGTTTCTAAGAGTCATGTCGAAGATGCTTCTGATTAATGAGACATGAGCTAATAACTAACAAATCTATATATGATTTTTAATACACACACACACACTCTAACACTATAAGGGGACAATATACTAACATCAGTTAAACTGGTGATTGCTGCTGTAACAAGCTTCCACTAATGACACAACACGATCTTCAATATTTTGATCTGCTACATTTCAGAATACACACGTTCCGCCTGTAATAAAGCTTACTTCTGTTGTGAAGGTGTCATATTGGGAAATTGTAGGTTAAATGATAAAAACGACCAAGCGTTTATTTATAGTATAGCCTCATGATAGAGTGCATTGTGGTTTAACAGCACAAACAGGAACAATCCAAGCAGTATCCTACATGTGTCTTTAAAAAAAAAAAAAAATCACTGGTCCTTGCTTAGACTTATGTAGTACGCGCGCGTTTTTGTTTCTGTAGCGCTAGGGGGCGTGGCTCTGACATCAGAGCGTTAGGCTCGCAGAGTCACGTGGCGCGCCAGCAGTGCAAAAATACAAATTTCTTGTATTTCCACAGATTTACCGCGCCAACGCTCACGGCCGTGCGAGCTAGTGTCTCAAGTATAGCAACGTCGGGTCACACCCTGCAATTATCATTAACGTGCGCACTATATTGCAAGCCGTATCCGTCCCGCAAACCACAGTCGGAATGCGGGTCCATGTTAATCCACGTCGTAAAAATGTGTCCAGCCGCATCGGATAAGCCGTTCGGCGGAAAACAGTCGGATATCGAGGACCACCTGTATTCAATAATACTTTTATTTTATTTTTTTTAATTTTAAAATTAAGAGTTGAATGTCATTTTTAATTAATTGTAATATACTGAGCATCTTTATTTCTATAACAGAGTTTATAGTAAGGGCGACGCGACCTCGTGATGTCGGCCGTCCTACAGCGATTCCTGCACTCTGTTGCAGGAGACCAGAGATCGCGACTGCGGGGCGTGGTGGAGGCGTGGCCTCGTGCGGTTCGCCCTCATTGGCTGAGCCACTCACGTGCCCGTGACGTCAACCCTCAGTTGCTGGAAATATCAAAATCTTCTGGCTTCCAGCACTCGCGACGTCTCGCGGTCGCCGTTGCACCCACTATGGGCACCCGCGACGGACATGTACTTGCTACGGCGCTGCACAACGTCGCCGTAGCCAGCACTATAAACGCAGCCTATAGCAGGCTTTAGCACACCTCCCCAGTAGTGCAACATCTTTGTAACACTTTCCTGTTTGATAATTTGTTGCCACAAGTAATGTAAGGATACATTGTAGCTGCTGAGTTACACTGACTGAAGGATTAATTTGAAACTAAAAGGCAGCAATTTAGTAAACTCTGGGAAGCAACATCTTTGTTGATCGATCACGGGACAACTAATGGATCGGCAGCGTAGGTAATTAGTTTCCAATAAAGGTCATCATAGGCTGTATATAATAAAATACAAAACATATTGGTTTTTTTAAAGACGCTTGGATTGCCTCTTTTTAAGACTGACTTAATTCTTGAATAATATACTACCTCTGCATAACCACTAATAACATAGCAATTATAAAAAATGATATTACATAATTATAGTAAAAATAGACTCGAAGTGTTTATATTGCAGAATTCCAGTAGCCATATATACGTGGAACGATTTTTTTTTATGCTTGTCCCATAAATATATAAGTTGTATATATTAAATATAACATTATATATACATTGTATACAAGCTTTTAAGATTACATACTTAAGTTACTGTACATCATACCTGCTATCTCCTTATAACTTTGTCTTGTGTAATCAAGTTAATGATGTTATCATGCATTATTGAGCTTTCAAAAAGCATCAGTTCCATTTTCAGATGTTGTTGTACAGTACTACACAAGCTTTTTAAATAGAGTAATTAGTTTCATGTTGCCCCAAAAAAATAAACAATGCTTCTGCCTGCAAAAAATTAAAAAGGGTGACAGTTTTTTTTGTTCAGCAAATGAAGGCATTAATATATTGTCTATTCCAGGGGTGCGCAAACTGGCCCCCACTAGGGGGGGGGGCAGCGCTGAACCTAGCCCCATGCTTACAGAGGCCCCAGGCTCTTCCCCACAACATTTACATGTATTGCCAGAGTGCGGGGCCTCTGTAACTACCTCTTACCTTCTCTCCGGCTTCTCCTGCATCCTCTGATAGCGATGGCACGTTGCCATGACAACATGAAACCACAACGTCTCGTTGACATGACGTCGCAGAGATAAGGAGTGGGTGGGGGGGGGGGGCGGCATGACTTAAAAAGTTTGCGCACCCCTGCTGGTCTAGTCCATACATGTATATTTACTATCAGTCCTAATGTATCTTGTAACCTTTGCTTTGTTAAAAATGGATGCCTCTTTTTTGCATTTCTCATGCTTTGTAGAATAGTGTTATGCTATATGGCAGTGAACTTGTGTGTTGCAGTTTCAGAATTGCTGAAGGAAAACTTTCTTTCTTGAACTTTGATATTTTTCTAAAATGTATAATACTACATGCATTGTATGGGCTCCATGCTTCCACCCACCGCAAGAAATATGCATATGCTTTGTACATTCTGTACAATCTGTCGTGGTTAGGTTTAAATATGGGAATGTATTTAAAGATCTGTTTTTGTTATAATAAAGCAGCTCTGGAAATAGTCTTTTGTTTTATAAAAGTACTTTGCACCATGACTTTCCAACAATCTATAACTCCGCAGTGCTAATGTTGGAGACCCCTCCAATACTATAGGGCATAAATAACTCTGTCGTCTACCATTGAGTCCCAGCATGAAATATTCTAGCTTTTAAACTTGATGAAAACAAGCTTCAATGATTGAGCACAAAGAGTTGTATTTCCATCTGGTTGCCTAATCAGAGTGGTAAATTGTAGTCAGGTGCAATTCAATCCACACGCATATTAACTTTATTACAGTGTGCGCCTTCCTTCTGTCATTTAGCAATTTGGCTGGAGTGTTCACCACACCTCCAACCTCGAACGCCTAAACTGTTAACCCCATGAGGACTTTGTGAATTGGGAAGTTTGGAGTTCCTAAAGCATATCACCAGCATTTTTTGTTCAAGCTGTAATGTCTTCTTGGATCATGTGAATGGTTAAAAATAGGAAATTACTAATGAAAAGTCTTTCTCCTGAGACCTGCAGGTGCTGTGTATTCTAAGACAAGCTCCATATCTTCTGTTACTTCCTTGTACCTAAATTTCTGGCTCTAGGACAGTTAGTCGCAGCCATTTAGCCACAGCAGATGACCGAGGGAGTCTGGGGTATTCCGCGCCATTCGGGGTAATATTGATAACGGCAACCTAGAATCTTCACTCCATGACTCTAAAAACCCTAATCGCTAACACCTAAGATTCCTAACCGTAACCTCTAACATTCCTAATCCCGAAACCCTGCGGCACAATAGCAGCAGCGTATTGTCCCATTCCTTAAATCTCTCTGCATGCAGGGAAGCTGGTGCATGGATGGGCATGTCCAGTGGTTTCCAGTTGGCTTGTTGGATCTTCCTCGAAGAAATATGTGCCCTTCTCCTCAATACCCGACTAGCACCATCTCGAACCACCTTTAAGAACCACCTTAAGACACACTTGCTTAAAGAAGCATATGAGTAGCACCGTGGCTAATACTATACACATGATGCATAAAGCTTGGCCCCCTGCAGCCGCACTTACCTGAATGCCCTCCTACTGTCTCTGTACGTTCTCCCTACCAATTAGATTGTAAGCTCTTCGGAGCAGGGACTCCTCTTCCACAATGTTACTTTTATGTCTGAAGCGCTTATTCCCATGATCTGTGATTTGTTATTTATATGATTGTCACGTGTATTACAACTGTGAAGCGTTGTGTACATTAATGGCGCTCTATAAATAAAAACAAAAAAAACAATGGTAATGCTGCACACCACAAGCTAAACAAAAGATACTTGCTGTTACCGGTTCTCCTGGAACAGAGGAGTTCCTGACAATGACAAGCTCCAAAGTAGGCAAAAAAGGAGAAGGTTCCAGGGCACTGCGGATTTCAAAAGAATTTATTGAACAGGCAAAATGTTTCAACCACCAAACGTGGTCTTTCTCAAGTGAAGATATCATATCTTCACTTGAGAAAGACCATGTTTGGTGGTTGAAACGTTGTGCCTGTTCAATAAATTCTTTTGAAATCCGCAGTGCCCTGGAACCTTCTCCTTTTTTGCTCTATAAATAAAGACATACCTTTTTAGAAGTTTTTTTTTTTTTTAACAAGTCATTACGAACAGATAACGTAATCCACCACTCAGCCTAACCTACTGAACCTGCTGTATATACTGATAACGCCCAAGACATTGCTGATTGGGAGTTTTGTGTCTATGGTTTTATTCATAGTGCAAGAAATTTCAATACAATTATAGGGCAAGGTTAATAATGATAGGTTTTGCACCAGTGTCAAAAAACGTGACCGTGACCTGTTTGATATGCTCACAGGGCTGTCTGTATGCCACATAGACTTTCTAAACATACTGATGTTTTTGCTGCTGTGTATGCTTGTCTACGCCTGAAATATCTCTATCTTTATCTCATGAAAAAAAATCACCCTCATGATTTTATTATTGTGTAGCTCAACTAAAACATCTGCTGTATGAATGCAGTGACGAATAACTGGGTCTTCATGAAAATATGTGTATATTTAGGAAAAGAGAATGGAATTCGACTTTACCCATGATGTATCTTTTATGTTAAAGAGATGTTCTCAGTTCTTCTTCTGCTGCCGGTTCTACATTAAATGTGACATCTGCGATTTGAAACTTGTCATGTAATTTGCCACAAATATATTGTGCTTTTTTCCCCCGTCTTAATTACAGTCCTGCATTACAATAAGCATCATCTGTAATTTTGTGAGCTGATGCAAATAAAATTCATGCTCAAATTGGCACTCGCATTTATCCATCTGTGCATGTAGGCAAAATAATTGGCTTTAGTTAATTTAGTTGGAGAATGTGTGTTCAATAAATGTAGGTGGATACGAGGGCACTGAATTTCAAATACGTTTCTAGCCGTATTTTTCTTTAAATTAGTAATTTTCCATTTGTGCATTGGATATAGAAAATAATTTGCAGATTGAAGGAGCAAAACCCCTTGCACTACAGCCTTTTTGTTTTTAGGATTGAAGCAGGGGGTCTCCTGAGCTTAACCTCATCAATTTCATCTCCGGGGACCCCCTGCTTCCAGAGATACTTACCTCTGTAGGGGGCTCCGGTATCTCTGTGGAGTTTAAATGTCCAGGTCACGTGGGCCAATAGGAAGCCGCAATGGATGACGTCACGGCTTCCTATTGGCTTGCATGATGCCTCTCTAATTTCTCTATTCCCCCCCCCCTTTTTTTCTCTCTGACCATCTCATTTCTCTCTCTCACTTTTCCCCTTCTCCACCTCCATCTACCCCTCGCTCTATTAACCTACCAGCTTTTGACTCCACTTTGTGCTCCTCCCTCTGCTTTGCTCCAGACTCTGACAACCTGGTCAGGAACTATAACTCTGCCCTATCCTTCTTAATCTACATGCCCCTCTTTCTCTCTCCCGTTCTTGCCCTTCTAACCACAGACCCTGGCTAAATTTCCACACACGCATGCTGTGTTCCTCCTCTCGCTCCTCAGAACACCTCTGGAGGAAATCTCACACTCTCGCTGACTTCCTTCACTAAAAATGTATCCGATCCTGTATCAACTCTGTCCTCTCCCAGGCTAAACAAACCTACTTTTATTTACTAACTAGCTGAGAGCCCCGGCATTGCCCGGGATGTTTGTGGTGTGGGTGTGGCATTTGGGTGGGGAGTGGTCCACACGGCCCATGTGCGGTGGTAGTGCTGCTGTGGCTGTACTGATGGTGATTGTATCAGTGTGCTGATTTGGGAGGGTTTGGTGCTGATCCTGTCGTACTCAACTTTCTTTCTGCTGTCACAGAGGACGTGCCGATCTCTTCTCCCTCTAACACCTGCCCTCTTGGCCCCATTCCCTCCCATCTCCTAAAAACTCTTGCTCCTACTCTAATCCCTACGCTCACACACATTTTTAACTCCTCCCTCTACTTTGGTACCTTTCCCTCCTCCTTCAAATATGCAACAATTATACCATTACTCAAAAACAGCACGCTTAACCCTACCTGTCTTTCTAACTATCGTCCTGTCTCCCTCCAGCCTTTTGCCTCTAAACTCCTTGAACATCTTTTATTTCTCTCACTCTCAATCCTCCTCACTTTTAAAGCTTTACTCTTCTGCCCCTCCTTACATCTCAGCCCTAATTTCTCGCTATGCACCAACTCTTGCGTTCTGCTTAAGGATGTCTTTTCTCTACCCCATTTGTATCTAAAACCCTATCCTGCCTTAAACCTTTCTCACTGACTGCCCCACACCTCTGGAATGCCCTTCCCCTCAATATCCCACTAGCACACTCCCTATCCACCTATAAAACCCACCTTAAAACAAACCTCTTTAACAAAGCATATGGGTAGCTCCGTGGCTGATACTATACATCTGCACTAATGATGACCCATTGCAGGGACAGTTAACAGAACACCCCCATACTGTCTCTGTACATTCTTCCTACTTGCCACTTCGATTGTAAGCTCTTCGGGGCAGAGACTACTTTTCCTAATGTTACTTTTATGTCTGAAGCACTTATTCCCATTATGTGTTCTATTATGTCACGTGTATTACTGCTGTATGGCGCTATACAAATAAAGATATACATACATACGCTGCCATTTCGTTAGGCACACCAGTCCCTTGGTTGCAGAGATACCGACACTGTTACAGAAGTAAGAATCTCTGGAAGCAAGGGGTCCCCGGAGCTGAAATTTATGGGGTTCAGCTCCAGAGACCCCGTGCTTTAACCCTAGAACAAAAAAGATGTAGAGCAAGGTGTTTTTGCTGCTTTAAAATAGACTATAATATTTTTTTTTACCTTTTTGTCTTGTCTGCCGTCCTGACACATGAAAGGCTTGGTGTGCATGTTCCGAGTGCCTGGCATCTTTCAGCTGCTTGCATCTATATACTGTATCTTGATTTCTATGTATCGAGATGTTTTTGGAGAAAAACTGCAACGCTTTATTTATTTTTATCTTTCATCAATGTATCAAAGTACTTTGCTATGATTTTTCCCCATCTGCAGGGAGTGTCTAGGTCAGGGGTGGGGAACGTCAGGCCCGAGGGCCGTATGAGGGCCGTATAAGGCCCGAGGGCCGTATAAGGCCCGAGGGCCGTATAAGGCCCTCAATCATTTGGTCTGGCCCTGCTAAGGCAACTGCTATAAGCGGGGTCGCGCTAATTTTAAAAAAAATGGCCGCCGCGCGCCTGATCGGGAGGAGATGGTGTGAGGCGGCGGCAGCCCTACACGATCCCCAGCAGCCACCGTACATCCCCCGCACTCCCCCCCGCAGCATTCCCCGCACTTCCCCCATGCTTCTCCAGCAGTTCCCCCCCGCACTTACCCCAGCATCCGCCCTACACGATCCCCCCCCAGCAGCAGCAGCAACTACCAGAGGTAGGGGGGCGGGGTTCTGTGTGCTTACATGCCTGCCGTGTGCCTGCCTGTCTGTGTCTGTATGGCCCGCGAACGATGTTATAAATATCCAAATGGCCCTTGGCAGAAAAAAAGGTTCCCCACCCCTGGTCTAGGTGTTGGAGAAGAGGTACAGTACATGGTAAACCTATTATAATCACATTCTGCGTCTTTGTGGGTCATTCTTTTCCCCTTTTACTTGCACCAAAAAAGCCTCCTGATCTGAAGGGGCGTTTAAGTCCAATATTCGGCAGCTGATGTATGAAATGGTTTCTTACATATAACGCAACTGTGCTCCAACAAAATGGAGCATTGCATCAAAACGCGTTTGTCTCTGTGGATACAAATCCCTTTGGTGATATACACACATGTACATGCACGCACACATACATATATGTGTGTATGTATAATTGCTTCAGATCTGCTGGCTTCCTATTAGTATCTGTATAAACTACAAAGTTCTCCATTCTTTTAATGCTCTACACCAGCGGTGCGCAAACTGTGGGGCGCGACCCCCAGGGGGGGCGCGAGACTACCGATGGGGGGCGCGGGGTTTACAGAGGCCCCGCGCGCTTCCCGAAGGCACTTAAATTAAGTGCCGGGGGAGCTGCAGGGCCTCTGTAAACCATACTTACCCGTGGCTCCGGCGGCTTCCTCCCGGCGTCGCCATGGCAACGCGGCGTCAAAATGACGCCGCGAGGTCATGTGACGTCACGTTGCTATGGCAACGTGACGTCATTACGCCGGAGCGAGGGTAAGTTGGGGTTGGGGGGGGCGCGGGAGTGAGGGGACAGCCGGCAGGGGGGCGCAGGGAAAAAAGTTTGCGCCCCCCTGCTGTACACTCTTCTGCACCTTCATATATCTCAACTCTGATCTCTCGTTACATCCCTGCTCGCCTCCTGCGCTCAGCCCAAGATTGTTTGATCTTTGCACCTTGTACCTCTCCTTTTACTTTATGTTGTGATTTTACCTGTTGCACTTATTCCCATTGTTTGTCGTTTATTTACCTTGTATTGTCATTTTGTAAAGCACTGCGTGTATTGTTTGCACTATATAAATACAATTTTGTGTGTGTGTGTGTGTATATGTGCATGTACACACGTTTACTATATACCGGTATGTTCAAGAGTACAATGTATGTAACAAAAAACATTGTCTACCAACGTGTTTCAGATTTTTTTATTTATTTTTGTAATTTTTTTTCCCCCATTCCTTTTATTTTTATTGTCTATTCAGCATCAGTTCTTATTACATGTTAATCATTATTGATGTAATATACAGTACATTTAAAGTAATCGACATTTTTTTGGGGGGGTATAATCATAGAAAAACGTCAATGAATAGCGAGGGAGGGTGGGGAGGTAGCTTTTTTTTACATGTTGTCTTGGATATAAGGAGACATTGAGAGACAGAGCCCAGGAGTGGCAGCAGTCCTAGTCCCGCCGAGCCTTTTCATATTGTGGCGTAATGTCCATAGGATGTCTGTGGATTGTTCACCTAATCTGCGCGAGGATTAACGCTTGGTTTTGGGAATTATTTCCTGTGACTTGAGGATATGTAGACTTGCCATGGGTGCTATGTATTTTCAACTTGTTCTGTGTTATCTCTGATTCTACTGGTCACGTTTTCCATGGTGTGAATATCCCATACTCTGGTGACCCATGTGGATTCCTGAGGGATTCTGGTTTTCTTCCAAAAAATAAGGGTATTGTGCATCTGTCAGCATTTAGTAATTGGAGTGCTAGTGATTTACTTTAATCTGTATCCTGGTATCCAATCTCTATTGAGGAGTGTTATGCAAGGGTATTTTGGTATCTTAACGTTACATCAATTATTTGTTAGATATGACATTGGACCAAAAAGGTCCTATCCGTGGACAATCCCACAATATGTGGAGGATAGTGCCTTTATTCCCACATCCTCTCCAATATCTGTCTGACGTGCTTGGAAACATTTTACTCCATTGGTATTTTGTTTGTGGCTGATCTGAATATGACCACTAAATTGCAGTAGGCAACAGAGGCAAGATTTGTGGCTAGAAGAGCATAACAGGGTCTTTCTTTGGCAAAAGATAAGTACAGGAACATGGGAAGTCCACAAAGCATTTCGGGGTACCTGCTTTTGGGAGCAGTGAATTTGCTACAAAAATTAGTAGGGGGCCGGCCTTGGTTTCCCAGAACTATCATTTTTAATGAGAACTGTTCATGTGACACAAATGCTTGACACACACTTGTTACACCCAGATCCCTTCCTTTCTCATGCTGCTTGCCGCACATGTTGGATGAGGCGTTCTCAACTCCGGTCCTCAAGTCCCCTCCACCCTCTCTTTCCCCCACCCCTCCCAACAGGTCCAGTTTTCAGGATATCCCAGCTTCAGCTCTGATTGAGCTACCCGTGCTGAAGGTTGGATATCCCAAAGACCTGTTAGGGGGCAGGGGCTTGAGGGCTGGAGTTCAGAACCCCTCTGATAGATAATGATATCATTTGAATTGCAAAAAATAGATTTGCGACCTATTTCATCTGTACTTGAGTTGCATTTTAATGAATTTTGAGCTGTCGATTCAAAATAAATGTGGAGAAAAATAGGTTTGGCAGCCCAAGTCTTTGGCAGAGTCTCGAGATTAAAAGCACCGTGAACACGTTAATCCTTGCCTTTGTGTTTTATTCTCAATATAATTATTTATGCCCCTGTTGTTCACACAGCTCTACCAATGTTGACAGCTGGCGTCGTGAACAGTGTGGCAGCACAGACTTAATATGTCAACACTCCTACATCTATTCATGGAGATACATGTCAACAGTCTGCTGATTGTACATGTATAATGGGCTTCAAAACCCTTTTTCCTGCTTTTGAATCAGAAGAGCAGGAATCACATATCCTACGTACACCTGCAGTGCTTTAACCTTCACTGACCCGGCTTCAGCTTCTTGAACCACCACCGTCTTAACTACCTCCTGATCTGAATGATCAGCATGCCAGTGTTTTTATATACCCACCGTTACAACGCTTTAGATTCACAAAGCTTCATTGCGGGGTAAGGCATCTGACTCTGCGTTAACTGTAATTGACTTCAATGGCAGTTAACGCCAGATCGCGTGCAATAACCCGAAAGTTGCCTTATATATATATATATATATGTGGATGGCTGATAAGTGATAATGGCTATGGCACACAATTGAGTATATCTCTTAGGCCACGCTTATAGTAGCGGCGACAGGCTGACGTCGCTATAGCGATTGTTGCACTGAGGTGTAGGAGACCTCGTGTCGGCAACAGGGCGTGGCCCGTGACCACGCGGCCGTCGCACACCAAAACAAAATTCACCGATTTTGGTCGCCATGTCACTGCGCAGCACTGTTGTGGTCGCGCCCACTATGGTCACCCGCAACGAGCTTCAAGTACTGTGCGCCGTCGCCGTAAGTATAAGTGCAGCCTTAGACCAGGGGTTCTCAACTCAAGATCTTCCCCCAACAGGTCGGGTTCTAAGGATATCCAGCTTCAGCATACTGTAGGTGGCTCAGTCGATGAGTGGAGCTGAGAACCCCTGTCCTTGACTGTAAGTTCTGTGGAGCAGGGATTTTTCTGACTATTGTGTGCATTATTGTATAGAATACCTGCCTCTTTATTTGGCCTTCACCCCTGTGTCTGTGTTCCCATGTACTAATATTGTAATTTCCACAGTCATGTAGATAAAATAAGATGTACTGTTCTATTAATATAGTAGTGTTTTACTGATATAACAGGTGTCCCGTTTAACACATCACATCTCCTCTGCTTGCTCAAGGTGTGTTGATTTACTTTTATTTAAAAGGCTCTGTGTATTTGAGATCTTGCAATAAGGATGTTATGTTGCCTTCCTGCCTCTGCGTTTGGCGTCATTTTGTGTATTTAGTGCTGTGTAACCTGTTAACACATTGGGTACTAAAGTAGCATGCATATTTCAGAACTCCCATCATTGGTAACAGTGGCTTGAGTAATCTGCTATGAGCATTTCCACTTTGAAATTCCTGCATTATGCTCCACTCAATGCAGTAAAGGTTTTTTTATCCAGCACTATATATTGTATATTCTGCTATATTTGTTGTAGTGCCTTTCAGGGTAAGACGTTGGTCCCAATTATGAAACCATGATAAATATAAATGATATTTAAAAGCCTTTTTAAAACTGGATAAGGTATTTTACGGATAAGTGCCTTTATTTCAGTGCAACTACAGTATATGTTGCAGTGTGGGACTGGACCACACACTTGAAATACATGTACATTCTTAACCTTCACACGTGCATTTGCATGAGATGGAGTAAGAGAAAATTAAAAGATAAAACACATTCTTTCTTGTCTGTAATTCAGTTTTTATATGACCTATCTTCCAGAAATGTGCCTGCAAAGTTTTCTCCCTGACATGCACATAGGATGACTATTTTGTCTGAGCATCAAGACAGTGAAAATAGTGTTCTAAAAAAATATTTGTTTGTCAAAATTTATTCTTTCGGTCACCTGAGTTTAAAGGTAGCGTACACTACACCAGGTGTGCGCAAAGTGGGGGGCGTGCGATTTTCTGGGGGGGGGGGGATCGGCGGTTACAGTGGCCCCGCGCTCTTCCCCAAGGTATTTAAATTAAATGCCGTAGGAGGCACGAGGCCTATGTAAATCTCTCTTGCCTGGTCTGAGCTGCTTCTTCGGTGACGCGTCACCATGACAAGGCATCAAATGACGCCACGGGGTCAAATGGCAACGCATTGCCATGCCGACGCGGCAACACAACGTCATATGACGCCGCGAAGCTCTAAGCCGGTTTGGGAAGAGGGCCATGAGCAGAGGGGAGAGCTGACGCGGGTGCAAACAGAAAAGTTTGCACACCCCTGCATTACACTAACGGGATTAGTGAGTTTTGGCAATTCTGATAGTCCCAGTGACTCCTATCAAGATCATCTGCACTTTTGATCTCAGTGGCAACCCAGATTGGGTAGTTGTTTTTTATTTAGCTGTATAAACTCTCTTATTGCTGCTACATGCTAAAGCTTTGATGTAGCCGCAGTTCAATATGACACCTTTAATGAATTCGTTTGCATTTTGATAGCTAGTATTTTATAGTTTTAAAATGTATCCGTCCGGTTTATCAATGATGATAAAGTTGGGGAGTACTGTATTTATTAATAGTGTTGATGTACTTGTACAGTTGAAAGATTCCATCACTTTTAGCCACCATAATCTAATTGTGTCTGATTTGATGCCACTACCAGCTTCACAATGCAGATTAGGCCAAGAAAGCAGAACCGCTGTCTTTGAGTGGGTTTATTCTGCGTCTTCCTTGTCCCAGTCTTGGCCATATAAGCTGTTTTAATACAGCAGGTGAAAGCTTTAGGACAGGGGCGCCAACTCCAGTCCTCAAGGGCCACCAACAGGTCCGGTTTTCAGGATATCCCGACTTCAGCACAGGTCATATGACTGACCCACCTGTGCTGAAGTAGAGAAATCCTTAAAACCTAACCTATTAGTGGCCCTTGAAGACTTTTTTTGTTTGCCACCCCTGCAAGGAAATCCACTTCATAAAGTGGCTAGGAAGGTAAAGGTTTTACACAGACTGGGTGCTAATGTGCATGTCATTGCCCAAAATACTGGTCTGTGGCTGTATGACAGGAGACACCGGGGTTACTGATACAGGTGTGGGAAACAATAGAAAGGAGAGGGAGCGTAAACTCCAAGTATAAAAGTATGGGAAACAATAGAAAGGAGAGGGAGCGTAAATTCCAAGTATAAAAGTAAAGGAGTTTGCACACTGCTGCAGAAGTACTTCTATTGATCAAGCAGGATAAACAACAAAATGAGTATAATAAGCATTAGGGCCCCCCCAAAAAAGATGCTTATATACATTTATGAATTATATTATGCATTGTACCACCTACAAATCTATTGAGTACCTGTGGAAGACCAACAAACACTTTCTGTTCCGTCTCCCACATCAAACAGGGTGAGATTAGTGCAAATGACTTATTTTTTGTTTGCTTTCTTTACATAGATGGACGACCCGACCTTCGCAGAGATGGGAAAGAACCTAAACCAGGCCATGAAAATCTTGGAAGACAATCAAAGGTATTGTACCGTAGCAGGGCTCATTGAGACAGGTGCGCGCCTGCAGGAGGTGAGATGGGAGGGTAGCGGTGGGGGAAGAAACTGTTGCTTCTTACAAAGTATACTTTGGCGCCTTTCGGTTCGATCACAATAGATTGCACCTTTCATCCCTTCTTTTTTTTTAATTTTTTTTATGTAAAGCTAGAAATACTCGTTTCCTCCAGCATTTATTCTGCCTGGCCTTTGCACTCCTGTCCCTTGCCTTGAGAGCGCAAGGCACTGTTCCAAACCAAGGTGTGTCCCAGTAACCTCTTCTGCTTAACAGCTTTGTTGCTAGAGGTTCTCAGGAATACATAGTAGTAGGCCTCTCCAGCAGGGAAAGTGTTAAATGCTCCAACACCAAATGTTTACTTCCACAAGTCTGAAAATGGGACGGTTGTTTAAAAATAAAAAATAAATTGGATGGACTGGATTACCCCACTGTCAGTCAAGGTCTTGAATAAAAGCAGGTCACATTACTTTGTGGGTACTTTTGGAGCATGTTTTGAGCTAGTATTAATTGTTTTTCAACTACTTGGAGAACAGCACTATGTTCATTTAAACTGACCTTTCTTTTCAAGTAACATTTTAATAAGATATACTTGGAATAACTGAACTGTTTCAGCTCTTCAAAAATACTGTAAAACAAAAAGAGAATAATAGCATTTTAGACATGTAGCACTGCAACATACGCAGAACAGTACATCATATTTTCCCGGTCCTGTCCTGTACAGGTTCCAGTCTCATTTTTGGTTCAGGAAGATAGTGACTTGTTCAAGGCCCCAAAGAGATGATGCATTGATTTACACTGGGTTTGTACCCTACAAATTATGTGACGAAAATGATCCAAACAATGGGAACTGAAACTAAAATCGTGAACCTAAAACAAAACCCTTATCAAAACAAAAATTCTATGTACAGTATATCTCCAGTACAATAGCTGCACCACAGTGAGACCATTGCACATTTTGTAGTGCGCATCTTTTCTCAGTCATTTGGACGAGTTAATTTGAACTGTAGCAGCAAAATGTTAAAACGTCCCCACCTAATTACTGTTTGTAATCCAACTAGGAGTGTGGAGGAAGAAAAGGACGGCAAGAAATACACAAGGAAAGATATTCCTGGGCCTCTCCAGGGAAGGTGGGTGACACCAACACAAAACATTGTGTTCAGATGTCACTGAAAAACTTTGCACAGCTCATAACTGGGCCCAATGTGTGCAGCAGCAGAAACACCCAGGCCCCATGTAGATTTAGGGCCATATTTACTAAGCCAAGCTACTCCCTTTAGGACACCTTCCAACTTCTCCGGAAGACGCCTTATGGCTCATTCCAGTAAATGAGCTGCAAGTTGTCTTCCAGCCGCAGAAGGTGTCTTATAGCTTTGAACTGCTTAGTGATATTAGTAGTACAATAATACTTACTGAGCAGTGCTATCCCACAAGACACCTTTCTGGTACCAGAAGACCTTCCCTCCCCCCTCCCCCACCTCTACAGCACATTTAAGTGAATGAAGGTGCTTGGAGTAAATTGTATGCAACTGCACCACATTCTAGAGCTGAGGTGGGCAACCCTGTCGCCAATCCCCACAAGTGGCGAATTGGCCATGAAAGTGTGGTGAATTTGAGTTTGCCAGCTCTCACAGTAAAATAAGCTTTTTCCTGACGGCGTGTGCTGGTTTCCGCTTTCTGAATGAGTCGTTGACGCAGCACAGCCATCCAATACTCCCCTCTGCCTTCAGTTAGTCTACACCCGACCTTGAACTGTTATTATTTTAAATGTTCGATTTGAGCAACCTAATTTCTCAATTTATACATGATGTGGCGATTTTTCACTTCTCATTCGCCACACCTGTGGCCACATTGAAAAATAGGTTGCCCACCTCTGCTCTAGAGGTTGTCCTATTATTTGTCACCCCCTATTTGCTCTCCCGATTTCAACTTGTCTCTGCCTCCTTCCAGTGGACAGAACATGGTGAGCATTCTCCAGTTGGTTCAGAACCTCATGCATGAGGATGAAGAGGAGGAGTTGCAGTCTTATCGGTAACGTTTGCTAATTTAACTTGTACTTTGTACTGAAAGCAATTTTGTTGAAACATGCAAATAAACTGTACAGTTTTTTTGTAACCTACTGCAACCTCATGCAACAACAATTGTTTATTCCCTTCCAAATGTACCTGGGACTAATATCCTATATTAAAGTGTAACCCATCTTGTTCTTTTAAAAATTCCTGACCATGCAGGTTGTTTGATATTATTTCTTTTTTTGGGATGGCTTCTTTATTTTCCACAGACATACCTGGTGGCCATGTTCCTCCACCCCTCTTGCCCTGGTTTGCCAGGGCACAGTATCTCTGGTATTAGAAATGGCACAGCCATCGAAAACGAGGATTAGGAGAGAGCATAGCGTTCGTCAATTTGAAAAAAATACAAGAGCAAAAGAAAGATCTTGTTTCCTCTAGCGAAGAAAATTGCTGCTTTAAATTACCCTTGGTTAAGATGAATGAGGCGTCATTGTGCCTAAAAGAATTCAAATTTATGTTGGTAAGAGGCTGTTTTACCAACTCGGTGAAACAATACAAAGCTCTTCTTGTCAGTTTAAACAATCTCATTTATACACATTTTATATAAGGGGGAAAAAAAAGAGCTTTTTATATTTACCGTCCAAAAAAAGAATTTGGTTTCAAGTCCATTAATTGGCCACAACCTTGTGAATTGCTTTAAAGCAGAGGTTCTCAATTTCAGTCCTCAAGCCCCCCCCCCCCAAACAGGTAAAGTTATCAGGATATCCCAGCTTCAGCACAGGTGGGTCAGTCGAAGATTTGCTAGTTTGTCTAAGATGTTCACTGCCTCTCTCGCTCGCTTTTAATGTTTCTTGAAAGCTGTTAATCTGAAGCGAATTTTCTGTATTTCATGTGATTAGTAGAACCCAGAACGTCGGCGAGCAGGGTCACATGGCATTGCTGGGGCATAGTTTAGCAGCTTATATTTCGGTACTGGGCAGAGACAGACTGAGGAAGCTGACAACCAGAATTCTCTCGGACACAACACTATGGCTTTGCAGACTCTTCAGGTAATCTATTGAAAGTATATGTGTGCTTGTATATCTAGATCTATCTATATACACATACACGCAGAGATATCTCCTGGCACACTCAGGGCTATTCATTAAAGCTGCAGTTCAGTCAATATCCTGCATGTGTGTTTTTTTTTTAATAAATCAGTTCTGTAGTAAGAAAAAAATACTTTTAGCATTTTCTGTTTTTAAAAAAATAACTTTGAAAGACAAATTTTCTTGTATTCTATTTTAACAGCCATTTGCTAAGGCACTGCCCCTTCATGTCCTGTCACAAGCTCTGGCACACCCCTTTGTCAGCCCTGCACTCCCTCTAGCACATGCCAGTGCAGGAGTGCTCATGAATATTCATGAGCTTCCACTGAGAGTCAGAAGCAGAAGAAAAACAGATCCCTTCACTAATTATGTCACCAAATTTCGCCTATCAATACATGGAGAACGAATTGACCTGCAGCTATACAGTTCTTTAGGTAATTAGAGATTGCACACATGAAACTATTGAAGTAAAAAAATTAATTAAAAAAAAAAAAAAGACTGAACTGCAGCTTTAAGTTTTAACTCTTTATTGCTTCACACAGATGTTTTGGTCCTCAAACTCAAGGGTGTGCAAACTGGGGGGCGGGTGGTTGCAGAGTCCCCGTGCTCTTCCCCAAGGCATTTAAATTAAATGCCGGGGGATCGCGTGAGGCCCCTGCAACAATACACTTACCATGATTCAGACGCTGTGACACGTTGCCATGCCATGACCACAGGGTCCATGTGACGTGACATCACACGCGTCAAATGATGCCGCGGGTCACTTGATGCAAGGTAGGGTTGTGGGGGGGAGGAGGGAGGGGCGCGAGCACTGGGGCAGGCCAGACGGGGGCGCAGCAAAAGTTTGCGCTCCCCTGCTCTAACTGGATATACACACACATCACTAAAAATGGCAACGTGCCTGGGTGTATTAACTGCAAAGATTAGGAGATGGAGACAAGGGAAATAGTAAGAATAATTTTCAAGCAAGAAAAGGTGTGATTATCTCTCAAAGATATGTGTCAAGAGGCGATTAAACAGAGTTAAGAACAGCTATTATGTTAGTGCAGGAAGAAAGTGAGCTTGTATAGTACCTACCCATTCATTTGTAAATGTCCTAAGAACACTTTAATGCTTCTTTTTACACCACAGTATAAAATTCTGCATAATTGGCACTGCGACTGTTATAAAATGCAGCAGCAGCAGCAAAGACATGCACACATCATTGTTACCTATTTTACCCTTTCGCTGCCAGCTACAAGATTTGGAAGCAATGTATTGCAGCTCCATCTAACGACGACTGGGGTTAACCATACAGCAGCCACTAAGTCATTAAATGTACATTAAAACATAGCATATGTTGGCTTACCTTGGTTTGTTAGCTACATTGTGAATGTGAGGGAGGAGCCGAGTTTCACCCCTGGGCAGAGTGCTTGTGATACTGGATGTACAGTATGATAGTACTGTCAACAGTAATGTAGAAGGGGGCAGTAGGGCCAGGCTTGAGAGGAAATATGTGGAGCTCCGTCTTTGACATAAGTTTGAGTCAGCGGAGGGCTATCCATGTTGATATAGCAGAAAGCCATTCAGAGACTTTGGTCTGTACAGCAGGTGTTGGGTCAGGGGTTCAAAAGTAAATTTGTGTGTCGTCCGCATAGAGGTGATATTTGAACCCAAGAGACGTGATAAGGTCACATATAGAGAGGTGTGTAAAGAAAGGAGGTCCCAGGACAGAGCCGTGGGGTACACCCACAGAGATTGGAGGTGGAGGTGTTGGAAAAATACTGACAGTACGATGGGAGAGGTAAGAGGAAATCCAGGATAGCGCTTTGTTACAGATACCAAGAGTATGGGGATTCTGAAGAAGTAGAGGGTGATCAGCAGCATCAAATTCTGCAGAGAGGTCGAGTAATTTGAGCAGGGTGTAATGACCTTTGTCTTTGGCAGCATGGAGGTCATTGGTTATTTTAGTGAAGGCTGTTATAGTGGAGTGAGCAGTGCGGAAACCAGATTGTAGAGGGTGGAGGAGAGAAATGATGATGATGATAAAATGGAGCAAGCGAGAGAATACAAGGCGTTCAAGGAGTTTAGAGGCAAAAGGCAGGAGGGAGACAGGAACAGTAGAGAGACAGGAAGGGTTAAGCTTGTTGTTTTCGAGTAATGGTATAACTGATGGGTGCTTTTAAGGAGGTGGGAAAGATACCAATGTAGATGGAGGAGTTGAAAATATGTGTAAGTAGGAATTAGAGTAGGAGTTTGAGGGAATGGGGTCGAGGGCAGGTGGTAGAGGGTGAAGAGATCAGCAGCGACACGTCCTCTGTGACAGAGGAAAAGGAGTCAAGGAGGAGAGTTAGGAAGAGCTGTAGAATGTGAGGAGGATACACGGGATGTTTTGCTGAATAGAATCCACCTTTGTCTTGAAATATTCAGCAAAATCTGAGGTGAAATTGAGGAAGAAAAACAGGTAACAGACGGTGCTCTGAGTAGACAAGGACAGAGAAGAGGTGGCATGTGTGTAGGTATGCATGTCTTTAATTATATAGTGCCATTAATGTACATAGCGCTTCACAGCAGTAATACACGTGACAATCATAAATAACAAATAATACAAATAACACAATGGGAAGAAGCGCTTCAGACCTAAATGTAACATTTTAGGAAAAGGAGTCCCTGCTCTGAAGAGCTTACAATCTAATTGGTAGGTAGGGTGAACGTACATAGACAGTAGGAGGGAGTTCTGGTAAGTGCGTCTGCAGGGGGCCAAGGTTTAAGTATGAAGTGTAAAGTATCAGCCACGGAGCTACTCACATGCTTTGTTAAGCAGGTGGGTCTTAAAGGTGGCTAGAGGGTGCTCGTCGGATATTGAGTGGAAGGGCAGTTGGTGAGAGGTTTAAGGCGGGAGAGGGATTTAGATATAAAGGGGGTAGAGAAAAGACATCCTTGAGCAGAAAGCAAGAGTCTGGGAGGTGCATAGCGAGACTTGGGTTAGACTTGTGAATGTTGATTAGTGAAGAAAAGTAGGTTTGTTTGGCCAGGGAGAGGGCAGAGTTGAAACAGGATCGGGTACATTTATAGTGGAGGAAGTCTACGAGAGTGTGAGATTTCCTCCAGGGGCTTTCAGAGGAACGAGTGGAGCATACGTGTGTGGCAATTTAGCCAGGGTCTGGTGTTAGACGGGGGGAGAGAAAAAGAGAAACATGTAGATCAAGAGAGGAGAATAGGGCAAAGTTGTAGTTCTGGACCAGGTTATCAGTCTGGAGCTGAGAGAGGAGAGGGAGGAGCACAAAGTGGAATCAATATTGTTAGGCACTTTATATTATGTGCCTGGTGTGTGAAGAAGAAAAATCTCTTATTACTGGTCTGTTGTGTCACGAAAAGGGGATTTGAAGTCGTATCTTTAAAAGTCCAATTTTCCTCAAAATCTTGGAATCCAGAGGTAGCCCAGGAATTTACTAAATATTAAAGGCACTTTTTGGCCGTTCTGACTTGTTGTTTTTTTTTTTTTTTTTTTATAAACGAATGTTAATATTTTTTTAGCTTTGGTTTCAAACCAGTATATGTAACCCCCATTGTATTTCCACAAATACGCCTGATAAAGGATTTTCATTCACAGATATGAGAACGGCTCAGCTTATTATCACGAGGACGATCGCGAAGGTCTCCTGAAAGTCTGTAGACTCGTTATACATTCACGTTATGAAGACTACACAACTGAAGGATTCAATGTTTTATATAACAAACAACCAGTTATTTACATTAGTGCTGCTTCGAGGCCGGGACTGGGCCAGTCCCTTTGTAACCAGGTATAGTCATTTAAGTATGTTAAAACTGTGTGTGTGTGTGACAGGATTGAAGCAGGGGGTCTCCAGAGCTGAACTGTGTTAATTTCAGCTCTGGGGACCCCCTACTTCCAGAGATACTTAACTTCGTAGTTGTGCCGGTATCTCTGCAGGCATGGAAATAGTGTGCCTAACATAATGGCGGTTTTAATTATCCTGCGGGGCAATAGGAAGCTGTGACATTATCCCCTGTGGCTTCCTATTGGCCAGCGTGACCGGGACATTCGAATTTCATAGAGATCCCGGCACCGCTCCGGAGGTAAGTATCTCTGGAAGCAGGATGATCTCGGAGCTGAAATTAACACAGTTCAGCTCCGGAGTCCCCAGGCTTCAATCCTGTTGTGTAAAAAAAAGAGAGACAAACATTCGCTTTGACATTGACATATCTTCATTCTGTGACCTCCTTTTCCTTTTAATCTCTCACGACCTTTCCTCCCTATCTGTCTCATGGCCCACACCCTCCTGTATTGTGACTCTTCAACTTCCTCAAACCTTTGCTTGCAGTACAAACCCTCACACAATTAACGCTTCATTTTAATCTGTGTAATATGACTTTATTATTAACATTGAAGGAAAACGACACCACACATACTTATTGATACAAACACACACTGCAGCTGCGCTGTCCTGTTGATGCTTTGACATTTGACTCCGTTTGAGATTATTTCCTGACTGCAGTGTCTTCACCATCCATGCTGAACTCTGGCCTCCTTGGCACTGTTAATTGGTGCATAAACCATTGGAATTATCTTCCAGTAGCAATCCCTCACTCCCCCATCCCCTCACTCCCCCCCAAAAAAGTGGGAACCAGAAGTTGTCCGATGAGCTACTTTCAGTTTGGTGGCCTCCCCAGTTCCCAAGATAAATACTGTAAAGTTGGTGGTATCCGTCCTGTAATATCGATTCCAACTGCTATCACTAACCAATAGGATGCTGCATCCGGTGATGTTACAGGGCCAGTGTGGCGCATGAGACTGGGACAGACCCCGGTGATGTTACAGGCCAGTGTGGAACATGAGACTGGGACAGACCCCGGTGATGTTACAGGCCAGTGTGGCACATGAGACTGGGACAGACCCCGGTGATGTTACAGGCCAGTGTGGCACATGAGACTTGGACAGACCCCGGTGATGTTACATGCCAGTGTGGCACATGAGACTGGGACAGACCCCGGTGATGTTACAGGCCAGTGTGGCACATGAGACTGGGACAGACCCCGGTGATGTTACAGGCCTGTGTGGCACATGAGACTGGGACAGACCCCGGTGATGTTACAGGCCAGTGTGGCACATGAGACTGGGTCAGACCCCGGTGATGTTACAGGGCCAGTGTGGCACATGAGACTGGGACAGACCCCGGGGATGTTACAGGCCAGTGTGGCACATGAGACTGGGACAGACCCCGGTGATGTTACAGGCCAGTGTGGCACATGAGACTGGGACAGACCCCGGTGATGTTACAGGCCAGTGTGGCACATGAGACTGGGACAGACCCCGGTGATGTTACAGGACAGTGTGGCACATGAGACTGGGACAGACCCCGGTGATGTTACAGGCCAGTGTGGCACATGAGACTGGGTCAGACCCCGGTGATGTTACAGGCCAGTGTGGCACATGAGACTTGGACAGACCCCGGTGATGTTACAGGCCAGTGTGGCACATGAGACTGGGACAGACCCCGGTGATGTTACAGGCCAGTGTGGCACATGAGACTGGGACAGACCCCGGTGATGTTACAGGCCAGTGTGGCACATGAGACTGGGACAGACCCCGGTGATGTTACAGGCCAGTGTGGCACATGAGACTGGGACAGACCCCGGTGATGTTACAGGACAGTGTGGCACATGAGACTGGGACAGACCCCGGTGATGTTACAGGCCAGTGTGGCACATGAGACTGGGACAGACCCCGGTGATGTTACAGGCCAGTGTGGCACATGAGACTGGGTCAGACCCCGGTGATGTTACAGGGCCAGTGTGGCACATGAGACTGGGACAGACCTCTGTCAGCGGCACCTTTTTTCCCGATTTTAATTCTCTCGGGAGGGGTCCGCAGAGATGAAAATGGCACCGTTCAGCTGACTGCCTTGGTTCCAAATATGTAAAACTATAAATATCCCGCCCAACCGCAACAAGTCAGCCAGGTTACATTGCACCATATTTTTAAACCAGTTTTACTTAATTGATGCTTTAATTATCTGCTGTATGTAAATTGAGGAGAGATTATCTGCATATGGGGAATTGCCACATATTCCTTCCTGAAAGATGTACTGTGATAAATTGAGCATGCGGCACAGATTAACCCACGGGTGGCCAACTCCAGTCCTCAAGGACCACTATATATTTTTGTTATTTTCTATGGGGCTCTGAAATATGGCCTGCTTGTCACGTTCATGTTTCCGTCACCCTCGGCTCATAAGCTTCACCCCTATTATAATCATGCCGCCCTTTTCCTCTTGGAGCAGGGCTGGCTAACTCCAGCCCTCAAGGGCCACCAGCAGGTCAGGTTTTCAGGATATCCCTGCGTCAGCACAGGTGGCTCTGTCATCGACTGAGCCACTGATTGAGCCACCTGTGCTGAAGCAGGGATATCCAGAATACCTGGCATGGTGGTGGACCTTGAGGACTGGACTTGGCCACCCACCCCTGCATTAACCCATTGGGTGCCAAGTATGCCCATTGGGTGCCAAATTTATAATAAATCTACTTTTATTACTGCAGATAGTGGACGCAGAATGAATCGAGTAAACTCCTTTTTCACATTAATGAGCACATTTTATGGCTTTCAATAAAGCACCAGTTTACCCTGGAGATGATTTCTGACTTGCTTGGCGTTGACACTCACTTTTGCAGCCAAACATGTTAAGCTGTATACTGATGAGCTATATTGCATTTAACACGTGTCTCTGTTCCAGCTTGGACTGCCTCTCTCCTGTTTGTGTCGTGTTCCTTGCAACACAATGTTTGGATCCCAACATCAGATGGTAAGTTCAGTTAAAGTAAACCAAAAATGAGATGGCATGCATTCACATTACAATTTCTTCACAATGGCTCACTCCATACCCTCCATCTATACCCATTTAGCAGTTTCTATACCTGTTTGTCCTGTACCTATTAAAACCACCTGTACCTATTGTACCTACATATTTCTGACAGTGGTTGACGCTCGAAACCTTTAGCTAAATAAATTAAAGCAGCTGAGAGGTGACTGATCTGCTTATCAGAGGATTTGGGGTGTGTGGGTGTGTGTGTATTCCAAAATGTACATCTTTTATTAGTAAGATGATCTGGGCATATAATTAATTGTACGTGTTGCTCAATGCCCTTCCCCTCAATATGCAACTAGCACCGTCTCTATCCACCTTCAAGACCTATCTTAAAACCCACCTCCTTAACGAAGCCTACCTTTTATGGACAGCTCCGTGGCTGATACTATACACTTCATATATCGATCTTGACCTCTTGCAGACGCACTTACCAGAACACCTTCTTAGTGTCTCTGTACGATCTTCCTATTTCCCAATTAGATTGTAAGCAGGGCAGGGACTCCTATTCCTAATGTTACTTTTATGTCTGAAGCATTTATTCCCATTATATGCTATTTATATTATTATCTCACGTGTATTACTGCTTTGAAGCACTATGTACTTTAATGGCGCTATATAAATAAAGATATACGTACCTACGTGTTACTGTGTGTCCTTTAGAAAGTATTAGGTGCTTGGAAGTCCCTCTGTCCTACGTATCAAATAAAGTTAACCCATTTTCGTGTGACAAATGTTGGAGGGTCTGTCATTATTGCAACATTTACATTGTAAGGGCATTGCAGAGCCTCAATGTCAACCCTTTCCAATAACAGACTTTGTATAGCCGAGCTTGCCGTGAACAGATCTAGCGATTTTAGTTGAGAAAAGCTGTTTTGAAGCTCTGTTTTGGTTCAATATAAAGTGTAGAAAATTGGTAATTTAAAACCTTGTTGGTTAGATCAAATGTGTTATTGTTACGATTTCTCCAAGATGATTTTTTTTTCTCCCTCTTATCTCCATGATTTTAGGATGTGGCTTTATTGGACCGATTTATTAAAGATGACATCCAGTCAGGAAAATGTCCTCTCCTGCTGGTGGCCAATGCTGGTGCGTGTTACTTTCAAACATGTTTAACTCTTACTGCTGGCGATCGCAATACTTTGGAAGTCATTATTAGGCCCATCGTCCCTACATATTGATGCTAACACGTGTCCCTGGGATAATTGGCCTACTATAATATATCATCAGAAAGGAACCCAAGGCCGTGTGACATTCCTGTGACCTCAAGGTCGCAGGTTCAGAGCTTTGCCAAACCTATTCATCTCATCATATTTCTGAGATTATATGCTTTCAAAAGTCTGTTTTTATTGAAACGACTGTAGGTCTAAGGTCAAGTCTAATGCAATTCTCCTTCATGTGCGAATTGCCACCGCTGTCAACACATTTTCCTGCACTCTGATCTCATCACTCCTCGGGAAGTGCTTTGTAAATGCAGAAGCATTAATAGCTGTTTTAAGCCAAGTGCGTTTTTTTTATTTTCTTTTTCCAATCTTCTGAAGCCATCTCCTGATCCGTGTTCATTTACACAGGGTAGAGGTGACCTTTTGTAAATAGATTTACATATGTGTGCTCTCTTCCTCGAAAATGTTTGTCTTTGTCAGGTACACCAGGAGCAGGACATACAGACAAACTGGGGCGACTGAAAGAGCTTTGTGACCAGAACAACATTTGGCTCCATGTAGAAGGGTATACTTTCCATTTATGATTTCTAGGTGCACAGTATTTTGCTGGCTGGAAACACTGTGTTTTTATTAGTTCTATTCATAAACTAGCAGAGCGAGCTAACCTCATTGAAAGGCTTCATAAAAGTGACCCTTCATGTCTTGAGTGTTCTGCTTCCTCACAGAGATACATTCACCAAGACATTGTTTGCCATCAGTAACTCCCATTCGGTGCCATTGAAGTTAACATAGTCATTAAGGTTGGAGGAAAGGAGATTTCACCATCAACAAAGGAAAGGGTTCTTTACAGTAAGGGCAGTTACACTATGGAATTCAGTACCCACGGAGACTGTGATGGAAGATACAATAGATATCTTCCAAAAAAATGTTGGACATCTGCTGAGAAAGGAAAGGTATATAGGGATATACCAAATAAGTAAACATGGGAAGGATGTTGATCCAGGGAGTAATCTGATTGCCATTACTGGGGTCAGCTAGGAATTTATTTTTCCCCTTATGACATCGCATTGGATGATGTGTCACTGGGGTTTTGTGTTTGCCTTCCTCTGGATCAAAATACTGTAAATACAAATATAGGATAAAGTAACTGTCGTCTACATTTAGCATAGGTTGGACATGTGTTTTTTTTTTTTTTTTTTTTCAACCTCATCTGCTATGTAATTAACAATTGAACGGCTTGGTGACTAGAAAAATCCTGTGGCAGAACATGTGCGACGGCCAACGCCGTGAATATTCACTGGCTCAAATCTGTGAGGTTTGGAGTTTCTGACGTACAACTATTCATTTTTAAGCAGTGGCTGTGTGTGTTGTTTGTTGTGTGTGCAGTGGCTGTGTGTGTGTTACATTACAAACATACAGCCCATTTAAATTCTAGGGTAATACCAGGTATAAAAGCAGTCATGAGGTGGGCAGTCCCTTTCCTGAAGAGCTTACAATCCTATTTTAAAACGGAGTATTTGAATGTAATAACTCTGGCTTCATTCAGTGAGACGTAACATGTGTGGTCATGCTAGGACAGAGGTGACACGTCTGCACAGGGATTCTGGGGGTTTGTTTCCGACATGTCTAGTCACCAGGCATTTTAGTAATTGGTAGGGGTACAAAGCCAGCCACATATAATTTAGGACTACATCCGCCCTTTTTTTACCTTACTTTTTGATATGAAAACTAGAAGGCTTCTAACCGGAAGAAAATCGCTTCTCCCAAATCCATGAAATATTTACAGTTAAGATTAGAACTCGGTTGAAAGAAACTGATGAATAATTCATTTGCATCAACATTATTTATCTTTTCCTCTGCAGAGTAAACTTGGCAACCTTGGCTTTAGGTTATGTCAACCCTTCTGTGCTGGTAAGATTTCAATTCCCTCATGCTTTTGTTTTAAAATGGCATGCACCTTAATTATTATTGCAGTGTTTAGATGTTGCTTTATCCAATGTTTGAGCTCCTGTAGAATATTCAATCACGTTTACGAAGCGGTGTTTATACGTCTGACGCCTTATGACTCGGCGCCACTTAGTAAATAATGCCCCCAGTAATTACTTGCAGTTCAATGTAGTGCTCCCGGCCTATTTTACACACAGTTTATTTATAGAATTGGAACTGCGCTATTTTTAGCTCCTGAGACTCCCTGGTTTACGATAAGCGGTGTTTAAATATGGCCGCTGCAGTTGTCCAATAGGAAACCGAAAGCGTCTTCCCCCTGATGACTTTGCAGCTTCCCATTGGCCTGCGGGAGCAGTTAGATTTTATGGCCATATTGATTTCCCAGAAGGGATAGTAAACACCGGCAACTAAATCTGTAAGAATCTCGGGAACCGGAAGTCGTGTGTGTCGTCTGTTACTGTTTCTGCTAACAATATCTATCACTGTCTATATTCATTAACCGTTATAAAAATGTGTAATTAATGAATGTGATTGCTGACTCTATAAGATTCTCAGTGGTCTATTCATAGGACGGCAATAGCCTTAACCGTTGGTGAACGGGTCCTAGGCATAGCCACTCCACTGTGCCGCACGAATGGGAGAGAGGTGGTCTCTCCAATCGTCTCGTCAAATCTCGTATTTTATTTGTTTTTCATCAAAACCACCACTGTTCATATTATTCTGCTTTATTTATTTGACAGGCTGCAACAAAATGTGACAGCATGACGCTAACTCTGGGACCGTGGTTAGGTCTCCCAGCCGTTCCTGCAGTTACTCTCTACCGGCACGAGGATCCTTCCTTGGTGAGATTTGGCATTTTTTTTTTTATCCAACCCTTCTCTGTGTCAAGTAACTGTGTAGCCACCTACGGGGTGGAATCCCAGCAGCACACATCTTGCAGTCTCTGGCAGCCTCCTGAGGGGAGGATTGACTAATTATATGATTGCAACCTATTTGTAGGTGGGTAACCTAAAAGTGAGTGTCACCTTAAGTGCAAAATCACGTTGGTGAATACAGCTGTCTTTAAAATGAGCAGTTACTTTATTTTTAGATCTCATTTGGCACAACTACAGACAAAACAGACAAGCCGTACAAAAAGAATGGGTCATCTAATTGATGATCTAACCCAGTGTGATGCTTGGAGAGATCAGAGGTTTCAAAAGATCTGTACATTCTAATCTCTTCTTTCTGCATATTTTCACTTCTGTGGCTTTTTTCTTTTTCACTCCGATGACATACTATGAACTAAACCAGGAGTTTTATTATTATTATTTTGGTGTAATATAGGTGCCAGATTCCAAAAACTGCATCCCTAATCGCCTTGTTTGATCGCAGACGCAAGCCATATGCTGTGGCTTTTGGTAGAGTGCTTTTATCCCACAATTTGCCAGGCTGTACAATGCCGCTTTCGTTAGGGAACATGAACAGGAGAGGCGAGAATGGAATTGTTTCATGTTCTTGTCTTGCAACGCGCGTTCCCCGTTGAAATCTCAAATATATTGACATAGTAAATAAACGATGCACATTTTCATTCTCTCGTCCTAGTCGCTAGCTGCTGGTCTCACATCGAGCCAACCCGTGGAGAAGCTCCGGGCATTACCGCTGTGGTTATCTTTGCAATATCTTGGCCATGATGGTATTGTTGAGCAGATAAAACATGCTTCTCAACTGGTATGTAATGATTTCACTCCTCATTTATCTAGGAACCTGACCATGTGCCCTTACAGTGCTGTTACTGTCAAGAATATTGTTCATATATATCTATCTATCATTGGGGCAGTATGTATAATTTTTAGGGCAAAGTCTATTTCTTTGGTTCGGAGAGATGGGGATTTGCCCAAGGACACAAGGACTCGTGCCAAGACTCACATTTCAAAGGTAGCTTGAGGCGGTTGATTCTCCCTATTCTTATGGTCATTAAAGGAGTATCCCCTCTCTCCCCCCCCCCTTAATTGTTTTGCACCTCCCCTCCTTAAATGTTATTTTATTTTTTAATATACATGTATAATAAGCAGAGGGGGGTCCCCTGAACTGAAATTAACAGGCTTCAGCTCTGGAGACCCCTTGCTTACTATACATGTACAAAAACAAATGGGGGCAGAGGGTACTTACTGCTCCTTTTTTAACCTGCCGAAAACTGGAGGGGCGTCTGCATCAGTGCCACATCGCCTTCGGCTCATCGCGATCGTGGCGTCACTGATGACTTTTAAAGAAGTGTCGTGTTAATCCTCCTCTGCTGTTCCTGCTCTGGCCCCATCACGTTCGGCGCTACACAGTGATCTTCCCTAGAAAACAAACCAGGTGAGGGCCCATGACTCAGCCACTGCGTCATGAGACCCCTGGAGTGCCGGACCCCAGGAAGTGGTGACTACGTCATGGGACACTCGCAAGGTGCCTCTTATTCCAGTAATCCGTGGATAAATCAGTCATAGAAAAATGGCAGTTTTCAAAGCTAAATATCCATATATATCCATTTCCCCTTATGTAGGGCTGACCGTGTAAGCAACGCTCTACATAGAATTATCGCAGGAACAACAAAACCCTGTAGAGTTTACAATCGTATTTTGGTGCCAGGGCTCACGAGAAGGGGTCAACGGGATTTACATAATTACATAGTAGATCAGGTTACATAGTTACATAGTAGATGAGGTTGAAAAAAGAAATGCGTCCGAGTTCAACCTATGCTAAATTTTCCAGTAAAAAAACTAGTTGCCAGACCCATGGAGACTATCACAGATCTTTAGTGCTGTATGCAGCGCCTGGAAGCAGCAACACTGTGTTGTCAACCTTATTTACAACGATTTAGGCATTTTTAGTGTCTGCACACACAGGAACGATGAGAGCCTTATAAAAATCGGGCAAGTGGAATTGTACATTTGCAAGTCCCAAAAAACGTACTCTGGGCGTAAAAATAAAGTGGTGATACTGTCACTCTAACCACTGGCTGCTTAGTGGTCCGTGTGACCCGTACCACTACTATTGAGTTAACCCCTTTTAAGCTGGAAGAGGCTGCAAAGCAGCATGCTTTCCAGGCTCTTCCAGCTTAGTAAGGGTTAACTCCCATCGATTTTTTTGTCCGTAGCACCCAGCAATTACAGGAATGTGGAGCCTCTTTGGGCCATTTTTTTCTAGATTAAAGCTGCCTAATTTTTGGGCAAAAGATGATTTATTATGTGTTTGCTCCCCTGAACCATCCGCATTACATTGCAAGAACTTGTATTTTTTTGCTGGTTGATGCTATTAGCAGTGGCTTTTTTTTTTCACATGAAGGTCAGATTTAAAAGGGAAGTACGCTGGTCACTATGGGAACCCATCGGAGCCGTATACCGTGCTACAAGCCTCCCACGCTTAGGAGACTAACTAGCAAGATATTGATGGTTGTTGGTGGAATAGCAGGACTTTATAGAAAGCGCATAGGCTACCTAATGTGCTATTTTACTTAATGACCATCAGCAACATTCTCCCCCCCCCAGGCTTTACTTTCAGTCCTTTGTTGCTTCTCTCATTATAAAAAGAACATATATTTTTAGACCAGGTTATAAGTAGAAGGCAGTGGGGAAATAATGCTATTTATTATGCCATACAATAGTCATATAACAAGCCCTGCCGTACGCACAAATATGTAGAGTAGTGCAGGTGGCCCTTGAGGAATGGAGTTGCCCGCCAGTTCTTCATCAGGACTTGGACAACGTTCTCTTTTTAATTAACTGATGGTGCCTAATTGGAGTGACCGTGTCACAATACTTGCATCATATACAAATGAAGAACAATCATTAGTGATGTGTTGCATGCGGTTAATTAAATGAAACATCATTAAAAATGTATAAGCAAAAACAATCTTTACTCCCGTTCTTCCTCTAACGCTTGAGTTGACTTGTTTATCCAATTTGAAGGTCCGTAATTTTTTATTTTTATATGTCGACATCTATTCAATACTTTTTAAAGCTGCAGTTCAGTCCATATCCTGCATGTGTGTTTTTTTTAATAAATCAGTTCTGTAGTAAGAAAAAATACTTTTAGCATTTTCTGTTTAAAAAACAACAACTTTGAAAGAACAATTTTCTTGTATTCTATTTTAACAGCCATTTGCTAAGGCACTGCCCCTTCATGTCCTGTCACAAGCCCTGGCACACCCCTTTGTCAGCCCTGCCCTCCCTCTAGCACATGTCAGTGCAGGATTGCTCATGAATATTCATGAGCTTCTACTGACTGACAGAAGCAAATAAAAACATATGCCAGATCTAATTATGTCACCAAATTTCGCCTATCAATACATGGAGAACGAATTGACTGGCAGCTATACAGTTCTTTAGGTAATTAGAGATTGCACACATGAAACTATTGAAGTAAAAAAATAAATTAAAAAAAAAGACTGAACTGCAGCTTTAATGAGTGTAATGAAGGTAATAGAAATAATCATGGGGCAGAGAGCTGTCTCTAACGGAAATGTGCGTTCTCTATTGTAGTGCTCTTATTTATTTTTTTGGTAGCCGGATTGGAACCTGTGGGGTGTTCTCCAGAACTGATCTGTAGTATTTTCAGCTCCGTGGACCACCCGGGTCCTGAGATACCTGCTTTTTGGTGCTAATTCCATTCCTTTTGGGAGGGGTAACCTGCACTAACCTACTTTTTTTTTTTTTCTCATTTTAACAGAGCCTAAAGCTGCTGGAATCTTTGAAGAACATGAATTATATAGGGACTTCGGTACAGTATGCATTATTTAATAAATATAGTGCTGTAGTGTGTGCCGCTAGGGTGTGTGCCGTGGACAGAAGTCAATTTACAGATCCAAAGCAAAGGCGTTTGTGCGTTGATGCAATGGTTTTAAAGCTTTTTTTTTTTTAATTATTTTGCCTCCACTAACATGAAAGGATAATGACTGTTTCTGACTGACCCTTTGAATGAGAGAGCAATGTTCCCACAATTGTTTTTTTTTTTTTATCTGTTTTTCTAATCTGAGAAGACCTTGTGACAAACAGAAAACGTTGTGTTCTCAGCTGCACAGTTTCTTGCGTTTGATGCAGTTCAGTTGGTCAGACAACTGGTACTATATGGGATGGGATGGAATAGCTTCTTCCCAAGTCCTCCATTAGCTTCATATAAACCATTCCCATAACATTCAAGTAACGCAGTCATGTCATGGCCAGGACGCACTTGAAAACGAGACTTCACTCTCCATGTATTAGTTCCTGGCAAAACATTTTATAAATAAATGTCAAAATAGCATCATGCGTTTGCACAAACTGATGCATAACCATATTGCCTCTCTTATGAGTACGGGGCGTTGGGTGGGAATTCACCAAGTCTTATTTCTTTTTTTTTTTTTTTTTTTTTATAGCTCAATCCTGTGTTAATTGCTAATCATCTAAATAGTTAGTGAAGGATCGAGCTCCGATACCCGTTATTTAAACTGAGTGAATTTCCCTGTTCAGTTTACAAACATTTTAAAAGTAATTCTGACTGAGCCACTGAAGCATATCTATATGCTTATGCTATAATAATATTCTAAAGCAGGGCTAGCCTTAAACCCTGACTTATAGGTTGGTCACCCCTGCTCTAGTAATATACTTAATGGTATACCTAGCACCCTGAATGGGCTATAATGGCAAGATATAGCTCATACGTCAGTGTTACCTAGCTTTCTGTTGTAGTATTTTTATTCTATGTGTATTAACCCTTTAAAACCCTGTGAAGCATTGTTCTAAAAAATGTTTTATATCACAGAGTCAAATAAACCGATTTTAACATACAGTTACAAGCCGTTAATGCATGTAAACATGATCCAAAATGGTTTGCATATCGTACAGATCTGCCTTGCATAATTTTTCTGGGTAGCAAAATCAAAGACTTTAGTCTTCAAACAAGGTAGGAGCACACAATTGCAAATTCCCATAAAGAGTTCAAATATCTAATTTGATTAGATTTTGGCATTGCTGTCTTTTTTGTATGATAAAACTATATAAATATTCTGTGGGTGTCAGGTTTTTTTGTTGCATCTGGTTTGACTGCAAGCATTCAAATCAAGGTGCAGCTTGTAAGTATTTAACACACTTTGTAGATAACTTAATAGAATTAGTATGAGGATTATTCTTTTTGGTTAAGAATCCTGTAGAAAAATAAGGTTCTGAACAGAGGGAAAAAAGGACAGCTACATCAAGCACAGTGTTCTCATTCAAAGCATTATTTGAGTTGAATTACAATAGTTGGCTTTATTTAAGGGAGAGCAGTAGGTATAGATATTTGTATACGTATAAATACTAAAACCATCCTGAGTCATGGCTTCCTATTGGCCCGTGTCACACAGCGGTTTTAAATAACCAGCGCCACGGTTAATGGTATATATCTGGAGAACCATAGGGTTTCTCCGAGATGAAAGGCGGTGTTTCGGCTCTGGGAAACCCTCTGCTTTCCATCCATGCCGGATAACAAGGCGGGCATTTGAATTTGATGTGTACTAATGACTGCCAATATGAATACATGGAGGTTATATCTGGTGCTCCATTTGTGGGCAAATAATTGTAGTTGGCAAAAGACTGAGCTTGAGAAGCATTTTGTAGAGCAGGGGTGCGCAAACTTCTTCCCTTGTGCCCCTCTGCTGGCTCTCCCCTGCTCACGCCTCCCTTACCTGCTCTAAAGCGTCAAATGACGCCGCGGGGTCATGTGACATCACGGCGTCATTTGTTGCCATGGCGACGCGTCACCGAAGCCGAATGAATCACGATAAGTGAAGTTGCAGAGGCCTCCGCGCGGTCCCCTGGCATTTAATTTAAATGCCTTGGGGTAGAGCGTGGGGCCCCTGCAACCGCCGCGCCCCTCCAAAAAAAAAATCTCACGCACCCCTGTTGTAGAGTATTAGGCTTCCTTGGCATTCACAAACTGCATTGGTTTACTTCTGTAGAGGTGGCACAGCTTGTTAAATGCATCTGTTTCCGTAATGTAACAGATTCCAGTCTAGGCAATGCAGCATTTCGAGAAAAGAAAGACCGATCGCGAGTACTTAGGAAATAATAATAGTTTTATTATTGACAGGTGTTATGTGAATGTGGCTCATCCCTTTTGATACGACATCCTTTTCTTTCCAGGTGGAAAATGAAAGTCACTCTCCAGTGGTGGTGTTTAAATTCTATCACCAACGCCCCAAATCAGGTTTGAAAACTTATGTCAAGAACAAAACATGTCTTGTGTTGCATCAATTTTTATTTAATCCCGGTGACGCCTTATGGATCTTTAAGCTCTCTGTTTTATAATCCATAGAAGAAAATAATGAAGTTATGTAAGCAGAGTACAGTACAAGGAAAAAGAGTCTAGTATCAGGGAACCTTCTCAAAATGCATCTTGCAGTTTCTTCACGACAGAGACATATTGAACCTTGGGTTCTGTCTACAGGGTCGGCCAACTCCAGTCCTCAAGGGCCACCAACAGGTCAGGTTTTAAAGATATCCCTGCTTCAGTGACTCAGTCTTTGACTTGGCCTCTGATTGAGCCACCTGTGCTGAAGCGAGGATATCCTTAAACCTGACCTGTTGCTGGCCCTTGAAAACTGGAGTTGGCCGCCCTTTGTCTCCAGCACTGTGGTGACTAGGAACACTCTATTAGCACAAAGGATTGTTATTTTCAATACGGTTTAACACCATCTAGTTATTTGCACTGTGCGAGGCATCTCCTCCTATTCATGTAATCAGTGTTATTGAGCGCACAGACCTAGTAGAAAGATGTTTTGTTACCGTGCTTCTTCCAATTGTAACAGAGTTTGTGTATCTCTTGTATGTGCTTGTTAGACTCGACTCTAAATCTGTGCAACGCAGAAAGAGAAATTGACGCGATGAATCAATGGGTAAGAAACTCTGTTATTTTATGGGTTCCTCTTTCACTCCGTTTGTAACCTAAGTAAATAGGTGAAGGTGATCATTTACAGGTCAGCACCCAAACTTTGGTGCCTGTTTGGGTGGTAACCAAACCGTGCCTTTTAGATATTATCAGCAAAGCGTGTCACCTTAGCTACTGTTGCCGTTGTAAAGCGTAGTATGAAATATAGACGTGCTATAGACGTGCTATAGACGTGGACACACTTTCTGCTGTTCATTGTTCATGGAGTTTCATGGAATAGAGATATAGCCAGAATCACCGCCAAATATAACAGGCCGCATACAGGTAAATAACAATGTCATAACCCCTGTTCCTAAGGCTGGGTCCATGGTGACTGCGCGCTCGCTTCCATGCGCGTGATGTCACCCGCGTTTTGTGGCCTGGGTAGATGCGATAGGGGGGGGTGCGTGGCCATGACGGAGCAGGTTCCCCCGCATTGGACGAACCGCTCACGTGACCTGGCCGTCGCGCAGTGGAATCAAATGTATCTGATGCCTCGAGCCTTGCGCTGGCGCACGCGCGGTCTATGATCGCGATCATTGCCTTAAGGCAGGGGTGCGCAAAGTTTTTGGAGCTGCGACCCCCCCCCCTGTGCAAAAGCCCCAGCACTCGTGCGCCCTCACCCCATTCTCTGTGACCCGGCGTCAAATGACGCCGTGGGTCATGTGACGTCACGTTACTTGATGCCGCTGTATCATTTGACGCCATGGCGACGCATCCAGAAGACTACAGAGCCCCGGTAAGTTGAGATTGTAGAGGCCTCACGTGGACCCCCGGCATTTTACTGAAATGCCTCTGGGCCGCTGCAACCGCCGCGCCCCCCCCAACAAAATCTTGTGCTCCCCAGTTTGCACACCCCTGCCTTAAGGCATTGTGATCGTGTCATTCACCCACTCCTCCACGCGGTCTCATCGACCATGGACGCGGCCTACGTTGTTTTATATTCCACCTCTTCAATGAATATATATTACAAATGAGAATGTTGTATTTTAGTATTGACACAATGTTGTTGGAACGAGCAATGGTGCTTTAACACATTTGTCTCTTTCTAGTTAGGAGACCAGCTGGCTTTATTGGTTCCTGCTAGTGGAGTGGACGTGGTGGAGTTGGAAGATGAAGGCACCTGCGTGTGCTTTAATCCTCTAATGACCGCTGCAGGTAATCTTATGGAGATTTTTATTAATTGAGAAAACATTAAACCCTTTTTTTAAATTGAGGGGAATGAAAAGCAGGGGGGTCATAAAGGTATAATGACCCTCTGGTGCTTATTTTACAGCCAAACAGCATTTTGTACTGGATATCAAATCAATATACCTAGCTGTGAAGCTGTATAAAATGCATTGCAGAGCTCAACAGCAAGAAGTATTTGTATCAGAACGCCCCAATGTGAATCCATGGGCAGAAAGTACAGTTCTGTTTTGCAATGGCTTTTTTTCCCTTTGGTACAAATTGCCTCTACCTTTTTTGTACTCTGATCACATACTGCAAAATCCTTTTCATTAATGCAAAAATAATCAGTCAGAATGATTAAGCCACCTGTGCTGAAGCAGGGATATCCTGAAAAATCTGACCAATTGGTGGCCCTTGAGGGCTGGAGTTGGCCACCCTGGCAATAAGCAAATCAACAACACCGATGGACAAAGAGAGCAGAAGCAATAAAGCAAAATCTCTCCAAAAATGCATTTACTGTGAATGACGCACAGCAATAAGATGGATTAAGACGTTTGATCTAGGATCTTTATGTTAACAATGTTGAAATGTAATTACAGAAAATCAATCTTTCAATCAGGTTATTTATACTTGGTGATGCTCCTTTTGATACATATAGTCCTGACTTCCTCCCTAGCTATGAGGTTGTGTGGCCATTCACATGTCAAATGTGTCCCGTTTCCTACAAGGCCTTCTACAAAAATATGTTTACTTCTAGTTTTAGGCACCAGTGGAGGAGATGTTGACCACTTGCTGGAATGCCTAAAGTCGAAGATCCCAGTCCTTCAAAACACGCTACAACTCAAGGAGGAGTTCAGGCAAGAGGTGGATAGGATAGCAGGACTGTCTTATGTTGTAGATTACAGCTGGGCCGGACTCGGTGTTTTGAGGTAAATAAAAACAAGCGCCATTTCAGTAGCTCCCAATGACCCTCCCCTTGCAGACCCACTTACCATAACACTTTCCCACTGTCTCTAAGCTCTCCCTACATAGCAATTAAATTGTAAACTCTAAGGCTAAGGCCCCGGTCACTCCGCTGTAACGCGCGCCCGCGCTTTTGGCGGCGCGTTCAGCTGATTCCCCGGTCTGCAGCTCACTGCAGGAGGAGAGACCGGGGGGGCGTGGTGGAGGAGTGATGGGGGCGCGGCCATGACGTCACCCGGCAGGTTCGCCCTCATTGGCTGAACCGCCGGGGGCGTGCCTAATCGCTCGACGCGAGTCCTGCTCTCAATTCTATTGAGAGCAGGAGTAGCTCTCACGCGAGCGCTGCGGCCCCCCCTCGCAGCGGGCCCGGCGCCATTGCGGGGAGGGCTCTCGTGCGCGCAGCGTCCGCTGTGGTAGGCAGCGGAGGCAAGGCCTTAAGGGCAGGCATGGACTGATTGCCCTATCGGGCATTCATGCTTGCCCCCGGTGCTGCGCCGTGCATTACCACGCTGCAGTTGCAGAGGCCCCGTGCTCATCCCCACAACCATTAAACTGATTGCCGGGGGAGACAGAGCTGGGGCTTTGTAATGCTTACCTTTTCCGGAGCGGCTGCCCTCCATCTTGAGTGTGTTGTCATGGTGACGTGTTGCCATGACAATGCACCGTTCACCTCCAATCTGCCCCTGAGGGCAGGTACCTCTTTTCCCAATGTTTACTTTTATGTTTTTGAAGTGGTTCTTCCCAATCCGTATTACATCTCCTGATGTTGTGCTGCGTCTGTTACTGCTGTGAACTCTCGCTATATACGTAGATGGCGCTTTACAAATAAGGATATACATTACATATGTCCATAAAAGTCTGCACCAAACTAAGCACAAATGGGCGGGTGCTGTGTGCATTGTGCGTGTTCAGGATGGGAGAAAAACAAAGACAAATAACACAAATACATGAATTGCAAAAGTATAGTAAGCTTGCGTAATGTATACCACGTGTTCTGAAACTACAGTCTACTTTTGCTGTTTTTACATTTCTGCGCCTAAGTATTTTTTTTATTTTTTATTTTTCCTTTATTGGCATCTTGCAAGGTACATACATGTAGAAAATACAGATAACAGTCACAGCATAGTAAATGATTATAGGTCATAGGCACATGACAGTGAAGTACTTTGAGACACTCAATAAACCTTTTTTTCCCCCCCTATTTTAGTAGTGAAAAGATGGGGAACAACGAGGGTCGGGTGGATAGTTGGGAACGACATGGGGATGAAGAGGGGAGATGGGGGGGGAGAGAAAGGAAGCGGGGGTTGGAGTGGGTGGGGCTCCCGGCCCCCCCTAGCCCCGGGGAAATCACATCTGGACCAGGGCTTGTATTAGAGATGGAGCGCCTGAGCCTGGCCAGGGTTCCCAGGTTTTATAAAACTGAGGCATTCTCTGCTTCAGCATGGCTGTCAGTCTCTCCATGTTCATGACCATGTCTATTCTCTTTGTTACTGTTCTTCTGGAGGGGGCTTTTATGTGTTTCCAGGCCGCCGCGATACAGCATCTAGCGGCCGTTAGGATCGCCGAGGTCAGTCTGGCCACTGGGGCGGAGAGGTCTTCAATTGGTCTTCCCAGCACGTATGTCAGGGGGTCCAGGGGGACCTCCAGTCCTAGGGTTTCGATCAAGAGACTCTGGATCCTGGTCCAGAACCTCTGGATCTCTGGGCATGCCCACCAAATATGAGGCATGTCCCCCCTTTGACTCATCCTCTCCAGCACACATCTGTGGTGCCTGGAAAGATCTGGCTCAGTCTACTCGGGGTCAGGTACCATTGGAATAAAATGTTATATATATTTTCTTTGGTGATTGAGCAGATTGACGTTTTGGTGGCGGCTTCCCAGATATCCTCCCAGTCCTCCATATCTATTGGGACGTTTAAACCGCGCTCCATTTTTGCATATATGTATGTGCGGGTGGGGGGTGGGAGGCCTCTATTGTTCTATAGATTTCAGAGATTAATCCTCTCTGGTATTCCCCCTAAAGGCAGAGGGTTTCGAATCTAGTGCGTGCTGGGAATTTATGGTTTGGAGATAGGGCTCGCAGGAAGTGCCTTATCTGCAGGTATTTGAAGATGGGGAGGAGAATTTATTTTTGAGTTCTTGGAAGGACAGAATCTCATCGCCTTCCAGCAGATCCGCAACCACTCTGATGTTTAGGTCCTGGAATTGACCGAATTGAGTACGGGAGCACCCGGGTGGGAAGTCCGGGTTCCCGAAGATGTGGGAGAGTTGTGAGGGGGATGAAGCTAGGCCATATTTCCTTTTGGTTTTAGTCCAAGTAGACCACGTGCACCTCATCGCCCCAAGCTCAAATCTCAGGGGCCTCCTTTCTTTGTGAGCCTGAGACCATAGTAAGGGCGGGAGGGGGGTGGGGGCCGCGTGGTGGGTTTCTATCTCCAACCAGCAGTTGGATGTCGGTGGATTATTCCTGACCACCGCCTGCCTCAGCTGGGCCACCTGGTAATATCTGACACATCCGGGGCCCCCAAACCACTCTCGTCCTTGAAACGAGCAGCACCGATCTCGGCACCCTTGGTCTGCGCTGCCTCCATATAAAACGGAGGATATGAGCCTGCATATTCCGAAGCTCTACTAGCGGGACTGGGACTGGGAGGGTTTGAAAATAATAAAGTAAGCGGGGGAGGATGTTCATTTTAGTGGACACAATTCTACCAAACCAAGAGATCTGGTGGGTATGCCAAGTCTCCAGGTCTCTTTTGATCTGGCGGAAGAGGGGGGGGGGTAATTAGCTTGATATAGCGCGCCTAAGTATTTTTAAATAAAAAAAAAAAATACTTTTAATGTTTCCATCGTAAGCAAATGCTTTTTAACATTCTTTATCCAATGTCTTTTGGTAATGAGACTGTCCGTTATGGAATCTCTGGCTAAAACATTTGTATGTGTGATAGTAAAGTGGCCCATTTGGCAGGGAAGGAATGAAGTGGTCTGCACAAAAATGCTCATTTTCTTATTTTTTAGGTACGAGCATATCAGTGAGGAAAAGGATGAAGGCAAACAAGAAGCAGAACTGGAAAAAATGAATGCTGCACTGCTGAAGAAATTAAATGAGCTGGAGTCCGATCTGAACTTTTCTTCAGGTAAGGACCGTGAACCTTTTTTACAGAAGTGCGGGGTTGTTTCCTTTTATAAAATAATTCCCTTATCCCTTTTAATATGTAAACTACGGGAGTTTGTTACTGAGGGAACGTAGTACAAAAGTGTAGCAATGATCATGAATTAAACGTAGAGACATAGGGGATTATTCAATAAATAATAACTTTCTTTCATACAGCACCTTTCTCCCAATGGGACTCGGCGCTGCACAATGACAGTATAGCGCGCAGTACGCAGCACATAGGAATGTTACAGTATAGCGCGCAGTACGCAGCACATAGGAATGTTAAAGACACCGTCCCTGCCCAGACATAATCATACAGTCTATGATTATGGTGCCTGAAGCACTGGGAGATGAAGTGACCCGCCAAGGCTCACAAGGAGCTGACACGGAGTTTGAGTCAGGGGAACCTAGTTCAATTCCCGATGTCGGTGTCTTTACTCGCTGAGCCGCTCCTCTGGGTTGATGGTGCTGATTCAGCACTCCCGCATGGCCCATTCACGTCAGGGAGACTCTCCGTGCCGTAGTGGTGAATCGGCACTGCCACACTTTATCAAATAAGCCCGATAGACACTGTATCAACTAAGCATTAGAAGCCATTTTATAACTTACCTTCTTTATGTAGTAAAAGGAGGGGAGAGGGAGTAGCTGCAAAAGACGGAAATCCCCGAGTGCTACATCCAAGTTAACAAATGATATAATTAAATAATGAACTGTTGATCCTTGCATATGAGAAGATAATTTAGTTCAATTCTTTGGCTAAAGTATTTTAAGCTGTGACCTGGTTGTAGGCTTAAAATACTTTGGCCAAAGAATTGAATTAAATGTCCCTTGTTTATGAAAATATAAGCAGATAAGTATTTAACTATATAATTTGTCAAGTTAGATGCAGCACTGAGGCTTTTTGTCTTTTGTTCTATGCATGAGGTCACAATCCTCCTTTTTGGCACAAAAAGGGCTGTGTGTGAGAGGGAGTTGGGGGTATGACACCTTTTTATTGGACTAGCAAGTAATTGATGTGTTACAAGCTTTCAAACCTCTAGGGGTTCTTCATGTATGGCAGAACTACAGAATATGATATCCCTCTTACAAACACTGTATATCTGGTTGCAATGGATGTTGAGAGGACGTGGGATATTGACATAAGGCGGATGCTGGCACGCAGGTGTAAACATTAACAGGGAAGAAATAAGGTGCTCTATATCTATGATTTAAAAAAGGGATACTCTATTGAAATGTAAAAGTGGCCTGGGCAATCAGGAGACATAAGTGGTGGAGTTGAATGGTACGGGACAGTGTGTATGTACACGGCTACCCATCCTTCTTTGCCTAAATCTTATATATATTCTAAAACTTGCCATTGCTGAAGTGTTTCATGGTGCAGAACCACTGTTTAAAATGGAAGGCCTGTTAGCAGAAACCAATCAGTAGCCACTTGAGATCTACAAAGCCCCCAAATAGTTTCCCCCTGTTTGCAGGACCGGAGTTTGGGGGAGAGAAGAACTGCATTTACATTGGAATGGCATCTGAGGACGTGGACGTATCCGAGCTGGTAGAAACCATTGCCGCATTGGGCAGAGAAATTGAGGAGAATTCGAAGGTATTCAAGCAGGATACGACTTGATTGGATAAAGCCAATTTTAAACCCATCTGCTTTATTCTTGAGGTTCCTCTCTCTGGGTCGTATCACATCTATTTTTGCATTCAATCCTTCACTGCAAAGAAGGTGTATGGCATGGGTGGCCAACTCCAGTCCTCAAGGACCACCTGATTGAGCCAACTGTGCTGAAGCAGGATACCCTTAAAACCTGAACTGTTGAGCGCCCTTGAGGATTGGAGTTGGTCAACCTGGTGTACCATATTAGAAGGTCATCAACCATCAGCCCATACAAGTGGCAAGAAGATGCTCCAGGCTTTGTACTAACTAGATGCACACAGAGAAAGTATTGGATATATTCTTATGTCTGACGGATCATTGGGAACAACTATGTCACTGCCTAAATGTCTGTCACTGTGTCACTGCCTAAATGTCTGTCAGTGTGTCACTGCCTAAATGTCTGTCACTGTCTAAATGTCTGTCACTGTGTCACTGCCTAAATGTCTGTCGTTACAAACACAGCTGGATTGTAAACAAAGCCAGTTCATTTGAAGAGCACAAAGTGGATAGAGCGGTTGAGCCCAGGGACGTTAATTATCCTGATTTACCTTTTTTCCCTGCAGTTGCTGGAGAACATGACAGAAGTCGTTCGAAAAGGCATTCTGGAAGCTGAGGTGCAACTCCTGAAGGCTAATGAAGAAAGACTTATGGAAGAGGTAAGAAAGAAGCATTATAGTTTTTGTATCAAGCTACATCAGGGGTGGCCACCAACAGATCAGGTTGTAAGGATATACCTACTTCAGCACAGGATTGAAGCACCTGTGCTGAAGCAGGGATATCCCTAATACCTGGCCTGTTGGTGGTCCTTGAACTGGAGTAGTCCACCTCTGAGCTACAGTCTCTCTCTTTTTCTTTTTTTTTTTAATATATATTAACTACCAATACTTCTCTGTTTTCCAGGGCGTGTTACGTCAGATTCCAATATTTGGGTCTATGCTAAATTGGCTGTCCCCTGTCCAGGCCACACCAAGGGGCAGAACGTTCAATTTGACAGCCGGTGAGATTAGAAAAGCATGAACAAATCTTTTGACGTTAGCGGGCTTATTCTATATCTGCTGACTGGGCTGTTTCCTGACAAAATTCCCCATTGAAGTAAAATGGGAAATTTGTCCAAAAAAAGCGCAGAATGTGCATATTGTAGATTGGAGAAAAGATACAGGCTCCATCAAACAGATGTCCGAGGGCCAAGTAATCTGTTTGCACGTTATACAATGTTCAGTCTCTGCAGTCACATCTTTGTCTGTTAGGGCAGAGACCTAAATACCTTGGTCATTCTGGTGCACACATGTATGAGATTAACATTGAGTATACTTTTATACGTGCATATTTAACACAAAATCACATTTCTGCACTTGTAGGATCTCTGGAATCTACAGAAATGACCTATTCGTCTAAAGCACAAGCAACTGGAACTACACCTCCCCCAACTCCAACCTCTGGCCATTCTAAGCAAAGGCACCCAGGTATTTAGCACAATTCTACGGAAAGACCAACAACTCTATTTATTTTTTTGGGTGCAAACAATATTGCTGCTCAAAATAACGCTCCTTTATCCTGTCTTGATTTAAGTACTGCTTTAATTGTTTAGCCCGTCTTGGTTTGGAAACAATGACTGGCCAAGCCTCACACTAACAATTATAGACACTGCACAGATCAATCTCTGTCAATATATACTGTATTCTACAATTTATTTTGTGAATGTGGTATGCTGCTGCTTTTTTTTTTTTTTTTTTTTTACCTCACGGTTCCATATTTAGAGTTGTACCAGGCCAAAACATTGCAATCTGTGCATGATACTCTATATTATTGTGATGGGGGAGGGGGGGGGAAAAGCTCTCATACATCTACTAAAACATCTATGAACAGTACAAACAAATACTCAATCTGTATCATTTCAAAGCAACAAGGCAGTCTCCTTGTATATTACTTTTATTTAATGATTTTATCCAGGTCAGAACCATTATTATTTTTCCGTACAAATATTTTATTTTTTATTTTGCACAGGTCAGAAATTGTTTAAACGATTGTCCAGAAACTCTGATGCAGTGAGCGAGACCAGTTCCATAAGTCACTTGGATGAGGTGGAAAACCTTGAACCTCTCCCTACACCAGAAGCGCCGCATCCCGAAATACTGTGCGATGCCATAGAAGGGTCATTACCCGTACAGGCGACTGCCCAGGCCGATGAAACCATAAGCGAGGAATCCCAGGAGGCGGACAACCTCATCGTTAAAACAGTGGAGTCGGAAAGTCTGAGATAAAACTAAACGGTTTATGGATGAAGACCTAACCCGATGCTCCCCCCACGGTGAAAGGGTGTTTTTACGTTTTAAAATGTGAACGGTGCCACACAATTCTACAGTAAAAACTACTGTACTTAATTAACTTGTCTGCACAAATATGAATTAAAGATAGGCTTTTTCTGTTAAGGCACTAAGCTTGCGAGTACTACTGCTGCTCTCCTGTTGTGATTGGTTTTGACACAACCACGAATAGTAATTTGAATTTTACTGCATTTCTTGCAACTTCACATGTGGAATTTCCCAATGACACACTAATCTTACCCTTTTTTTTATTATTATTGCATATGTGTTTTGTCTGTTTTTTGTTCTGTTACTCACCACCAACGCTAAACAGTTGGTTTCAATTTGGCTAGCTTTGCATTTTCAGTCAAAAAAAACAAAACAACATATATATTCAGAAGTGTACATCCCATCATCAACCGCCTGTCCTGACCCTGGGAAATGCAATCTGGATTGTCAGTGAGTTAAGTAAAAACCTGGGTTTATTTATAAGACTTTTCTTATTTAACTGCCAAAAGTTCTGGTAACATCTGCACACATCATTATAAAACGACTTATTTGCACTGTTATGTTTTGAATGCGGTTTTCCACTTTGTTTTTAATTGTGTGTCAAGACCCTGTTTCCTCCCATTACACCAGCCCTGTTACTGTTCACATGAATGGGTGATAATACATCTAATCTATTACTACTAGCATGCCTGAAATATTGGTCACCATACAAACGTTATTTCCTAGCAAATGTATCAGTTCACTGAATTATATACTCATTATACTGCTGAATAGTACCCTGGTGTACAGACTGGATCTTAAAGTTGCCAGCCCAGGTAGCAGCAAACAACCTTTTTTAACAGTAATGGTTGTCTCTAAACAAATTAACAGCATAAAAAATGTCTTATTTACAGTACAAGTTTCGTTTGAGTTGTAAATTTGGGACAGTTTTCTTAAGCCACCCTGTCCTTATCAGAAAACCAATAATGATATGGGGGTGGGAGGGCAATATTTGTCCATGTTTACTATGGTTTCATTGATTGGTACATATCGTTAGTCCTTGGTTTCGTTCCACTTGGGGCCTAGAGCATGTCAAGACATGTGCAAGTCTAGTTTATCATTGCCAATGCTTGAAATAACAAGTCAGTAAGAACGTCTCCCGTGAGTATAGTTAATACTTCTGATTGAAGTAAGCGTCCGGACATACTATATGGAGAACATGAGCAGTGATGCCCACAACTCTAACAATGAAAAGGCAAGGTATTAAATGTTTGTGCTTCGAATACAACTACATTTCCACAGTTTGAATACTGATGGTTGTTTGTTGACTGTAAGGTATCTTCACCCGTCCAACTGCCATACATGGGAATGTGCGCAGTTCTAACAAAACTTCACAAAGTAATCACTTCTTGGGCTTCGTCCGCGCGGAGGCGTGTGCGTGACGTCACCCGTGCAAAGCGAGAGCGTTTTCAGGACATGGTAGATGCGCAGCCAAGGGGTGTGTCTGTGACATCACAGAGCTGGTTCGCCCTCAGTGGGTGAATCGCTCACGTGACCTGCCCGTTGCGCCGAGAAATTAGTCTCGACTGATTCCTCGCGCAGCACGCGCCACCTCCATGGGCACGATCAATGCCTTAAGGCAATGTGATCGCACCGGACGCCTCCGTGCGGTCTCTGGCAGCATGGAAGACGCCTTAGGGGGAGACTTATTTATTGTCCTACTGTCTTATTGAACCGTTAATGTCCAAAGCAAGGAAGTGATCATTGCTTATCATGCAGTGTATTTTTCAGATTGATAGGACAGTGTGTAACTTTTTTGTTGGGGAACTCTTTAATTATTTGCATAACCCCAATCCTCTCTAATAGTGTCTAAGAACAGATGCATTTTACATTATTTGGTACAATTTTCAAATGACCTGAAAATTGCAAGGATGCCGGGGAACCCCTGTTAAACACCGATTTATAGGAACTAGCAACCAGAATTTGGTATTGTTGTCCTGGAGTTTTACACCACAACCCCTGTCCAGTTTTGCATTGGCTACATTCTTGTTTTTTTTGTTTTTTTATGTTTTGTAATAAAAATGGGTGGTCTGGGGTGCTGACAATGCAGTTATCATTGTGGTGTTGGGAGCCAGGTGGAAAGGGGCAAGTGATTTTTCCTACATCCAGCATAGGAACACTTGTTAATAGAATCTTGAGTGCAATTATCCTTTTGATTCTTACGTGCTAATATAGCAAAGTCTTCCCTTTAAGTTTGTTATACTGTTTATTGATGGAATGAAGTGTGTATATATATTCATTTAGATTACTTTGGGGCATGGGGAGGGATAAATTTCAGTCTATATATAAATATTAATACAAATTAATTTTTACTGTTTTTATATTTGAGATTGTAGATTACAGTTTAACAGTTTGTTTGGATGACAACTGCGTATGCTTAATGTTTGAATAAAGTCCAAATTGTTTCATCCTCCAGGATTTGGTGCAGTGATATTGTGCATAAAGTGTTCACACATCATGGAGTACATCAAGTGTAAACATGAATGTAAAGCATGTTGCATGCATCTAAATTAGTACATGGGTGTTAAAGTTTATTTACTATCACTACGCCATTCATTTCACATACCAGATTTACAGAACTGTGGTACACTAACCTATAAAAGCACCTTATGTCAATCATTTACTGATTAAAACTGTAAGAAATTATAAACAAGGACACCCATAGTAAAACCTGTCAGAATCTTGCATTAGAAGGTGGTAATGGTTTTAAAGCCTTTGTTACACCCCCCCCCCCCCCCACACACACACACACACACACTAAATGACTCACACTAAATGACTCACAGAATATCTGAATTTTAAGAACGTGTGTTATTAATATCACAGGAGACTCCAATAGGATTGCAGCACCATACAAATGAGATGTAACAACAAGGAGTAACCGGTCAGCAGAACATTAGAGATTCTCACCAGTCAGAAGCAAGATGAAGTTACATGCATACAGAGAACAATGACTGATAGCATTAACCTTTTTTCGTCGTGTTCTTAGGCACAGGCTACTGGCTTCTTTACATTATGGTAAAGGCATTGCATAGGATTAAAGCACCATAGTCCACGTCCTTCAAATCAATGTTTGGGCCAAAGCTGATATTTACACACATGGAATACAAGTCTTGGGAGCACAGACAAGTTGAAGTTGTAGACCTCATCTCTGCCAGTCCCAAACTTAGCCCTTCTCAGGAAACACTCTCTCCCATGTCCCTGCCACATTCTTTCTGTAGGTTCGAGGTTTTCTATCAGGAAAGATGGATTTCCCAGGATGTGGGTGGGTTTTCAAAAACTTGAGCGTGGCTCTAATATGAGCGACAAAATGTGGCGGTTCGGCCTGTGGCGATGTGGAAAGGTACTACCAAAAGAGAAATGTTTAACAAAACAGAATATTGGCTGGTTGAATCAGTGCAGGCAGCTTATTTTTAAACAATGAGCAGACGCCAAATGTGTTAATAAAAATAATTTTTTGTTGCAAAAAAAAATAAAAACCTACAGCTATGGCCATCAGATTCACAAATGTCACTATGTTCTATCGGAACACGTGATGACCATATGGTCCTGGTGATCTGTGGATTATTTAAAAGGTAACCAGAGCACCCCCACACAACTATTAAGGTGAGCAAAAATCTTCCCGCTGCTCTCATTTCAAACATTTTACCTTTTTGCAAATTCACACCTTTAAAAAAAAAAATTGTCAAAAATCTCAGAAAAAGTTTTGCATGGTTCATTTCTATCACTTTTCTTTATCTCCAAGACTTAGGCCTGGGACATAGTGAGTTTAAGCGTCGCTGAGGCGGGCTGAGCCGCGCTGAGCAAATGCACAAAGCCCCTGCATCTGTCATAAGCGCAGCTATAGTTTACCCCTCCGCATGCGCGCTGATGCGTGCGGAGGCTGAGAAACTTGGAACAGACAGGCAGGTTTGAAATTTGCCCCGCTCGGGGAAGCGGAGGATCGGTCAAGAGCGGGGGACTAGCCCCGCCTCCGCTCCGCCCCCTGAGCACACACTGCCTCGCCTGCAAGGACAGAAAAAAGTCCCATTTTCAGCAGGCGAGGCAGAGCAGGAGCGCGCCTCAGCGAGCTTCCAATAACTATGTCCCAGGCCTTACTTTGTGGTTTATGATCTACAACAGGGGTGTTGAACTCCACCCCTCAAGCCCACTTAATCTAGTCATTAAGAATTGCAATCCCCAACTGCCCAATGTATGGTAAAATCTCTAAAGCCACTGCATGCTGTTCCGATTTAGATACTTAAACCAGATAACGAAGCCCCTAGAACAGGGGTGGCACCGGCCAAGCAGGAAGGGGGGTAGGGAGGGAGAGAGAGAGCTAAAACACGTGCAAGCAGCGCCTTTGAAGCACGGTCAGTGGATCTGCTCTGCGGGGCACTTGACTAGGGTGAATGAGGAGGTTGGGAGGGGGGGAGGAGTAATTTGAGAGGGGGAACATATGGCTCAAATTAAGTACAATGAAATCTAATCAGACCAGTCATGACAGGATTTTGACACCCCTGCCCTAATGTGTAATCTTTAAAATCGCTAAAACATTGTCAAATATAAATACTTTGTTTATAAACATATCAACGTTGGGATTTCCATTCACCTCTAGAATACGCTCATCCTCCTGTTCCAGCCAGAAATCCACATTTGGAAAAGGCGACCACGAATAAGGTCCAATATTGATTTGTTCAGTTTGGGCGTCATAAATGTTAATCATCTAAGACAAACGAGACAGACGTTTTCAATTGTGTTGCAGAGTCACAAATACACATACAGATATAATGGAGGTTATTGCACCAGCTGGCGGGTTATACTGGGATATCCTGAATGATCACAGACATTAAATCCTCTAGAAAATCTGATATTCTGCATTATGATGCAATATGCTACATTGTGAGCGAGTATAATATCCTTCGCTACATCTGTACAGTACGCATTACTTGGCGACAGATCCTATTTTAGGTTGCCTGCCTTTTTAATCCAACTGCCCCAGATACAGCCACCCTTAATACACAGAATCTATCATCCTTAACTATGCACCTTCTTAATCAAAAACTGCATGGTCAGAGAGAATAGGGTCAGTGAATTATATGGACTACTACAGGAATAACCAACAGGTTAGGTTAAGGATATCCCTGCTTCAGCACAGATGTTGACATTGCCCAAGTCACCTGTGCTGAAGCAGGGTTATCCTTAAAAACTGACCAGTTGGTGGCTCTTGAGGGCTGGCGTTGGCCACTCCTGGGACTACAAGTTTATTTTGCACAATGATATAGAAGTAATATGGAGGACAGTTGGCGTAAACTACAAAACATTGTACCCTGTATTTCATTTTTTAAACCCGTAACGAGCCATCCCAGCACTAGTGACATTATACAGAAATGGTATGTTACTCCCCAATACAGCCTTTTTTTTTTTGGGGTAATGTTATGGTTCTTGGTTAAAAAAGGAAAATGATCATGCACAAATTATTCAGAACCACGATTTTATCCTTCTTAGATTCCATCATAAAATATAGTTTCCAATACATCACTATTAAAAGTATTGAACTGAATCAGTTAAAAAAAAATCACCTTAACGGGGATTGAATAGATGCCCGTGGTGCTGTAGAAATGTATTTTATTCAGAATTTTAAATCCAACCCCCCTAATGAAAAATTGGCTTACCACCAATTAATTACTCTTGCATCAAATAAATGAAACCGCTGTGGTACTAAAATTAAATGAGTAGACATGGGGTATTCATAAAAATCCTGTTCTATATCCTGTTCTTTAGGATATAGAACAGTTTTTTCACAAATCTCGATTATTTAATTGGCTAAGAGTTGGAGTGAGTGACTGGGCTCATTAAATGTGGGTTTTGAAAAAGGAGGCCATACATAAATCAGCTTATTAGTGACAATGACGAATAGCTCATTGCAACTAAAAACCAAAAGGCAGCTTCACTCAAACATGACGTTAAGGTTTGAGCAGGGATAGACAGCACTCACAAATACGGAACAGAATGATAAAATACAGGGTGCACAGGGAGGAACCTATTTCCTCCAAAAAATGCAAGGAAAAGGGGGGGGGGGGAGAAGGGGGTAGTTTCCAGCACACACTGACGAATGGAGATAAACGAAAGAGGATATGCCAAAGATAATTTAATAAATGAATAAATCAAAAGCAGCAACAAGTCCACAACTTGGAAAATGCAAAACACATAAGCACAAAACCCAAACAGCAAAAAGGGAACTTTTGTTGTAGTGCTGGGAACTACCCCCTTTTTTCCATGACTTGAAGATGGAATACAAGCCAAAAGTCACGCCATACTTGGAGGTCATTAACATGGTAACCAGATCCCTGCAGTGCCTTATTGCCATTAGAAACACATGCAGTTTAAAACCATAAAGAGATGTTTAGCATGAAGGGAGTTCATGTTACAATGATTGCCAAAAACCCAATAGCGCCTGCCTTCATTAAAAACGTACTCTTCCTCCTGCTAAAATGTGAGCGGATCTCAAATCCTCATCTGGTCCCCGATCTTCAAAAGTTGCCTTGAAAATCTCTGCGGTTTTAACATTTATAGCTATGGGGGGGGAGAAATAAAACCATTACTAAAACCTCATAAGCCAGTTCCACATTTGCAACACTTCGACCATTAAACTGCTGGGTATTGGGTAGAAATGCAGCAACCTGCAGTACAGTTGTTGCCAAAGCATGACAAAGGTTCAAGATCGGTTGCAGTATTAGTACTGCAAAGATGCACTCAATCAACTCGAGAAACATATAGAAATCAAGAGCAAGCAGAGGCTCAAATTGTAAATTTAAACAGTAAAATTATTATTTTGTTTCCCCGGTTAAAATATCTCAAGCATTTCATCCTGTGGTTTATTAATGCTCTGGGTGCATATTTCATGCACAAGGCATGAATTATCTGATCAGAAGTACAATTATACCAGCATGTTCATTAGTAGGGGCCCTGCATCTGTACTTACAAATATACACTATCCATCTTCTACAATGAACTAGTTTGCGACAATGCGCCCGAACGCTAACACAAAACCCACGTATATACTTACCAATGCCATAAATTATTGGCCGGTGAATACCGCTCTTCTCCTCATCATTTAAATCTGTAGCAAAAGCAAGAAACACCGTTTATTCAAGAAACAAAATGTAAGGGGAACATTACATGGTACACAGTAGATTAGGTTGAAAAAACATGTCCATAGAAGTTAATGTTTAAAGGTTCTAAAAATGTACTGCAGGGGTTTTTAACTTCAAATATATATATACGTATTTAATGTACCTGACACACAGTATGTAACCAGGTGGATGTCATCTGGCTGTTTGTCAAATGTTTCTGCAGTGAAAAATAAGAAAATACAATATATGGTAGAAGTGGTTAACAATATAGATCACAAAAGTCCAATGTTTACATTAGGTAGGTTTGCTGGCGATGCACGTCTGTAACCCAGGCTGTGCTGGAGACCTGTGTAATACGGCAGGCATAAACTTATAGGGATCCATGTTAAAATGGACATGAAGCAAAAGGTGACACTGTGTGCCCAGATGCATGTCATTTCCCAGAATCCCTGGCTGCAGTGGAAGCATATGCCAAGCAATAATGGGGGTAGGCAGGGCTACAGACCTGTCTAAAGACATGAATGTGCTCACAAGGGGTATTTTTATATGTTTAAATGAGTACAATGGAGTTCTGTTGCGCTACAGAAGTCCTTTATTCTTTACATAAAACGTGTGGGAAATGTGCAGACGTGACTTCATTCCTAACACCACCGGTAAGACAATCTGAAACAAACAGTTAGCGAACAATGTGCATGTTTCATAATTAATCATGAACGCTCCATCTGTTTGGACAACAGGTAGGTAGGAGGCGTCAGCAGAAATATATATTTATACACAGTGTGGGAAGAATGCTGTATTAAATAATTAGGTATGTTGAGGTTGCAATTACTTTAATTTCTAATCACCTTACAGTGAGAATGTCAGTGATCGCTACGTCACACACTGGCTTAAACCTTAAATAGTGTCACCTCTTAAAAAAGGAAGGATTCACCTCCTTATATACAGCAGAGGTACCAAAAAATGTCATTTGGTTCACACCCCCAAAAAATGTAATATTTTACGGACCAATAAATGAATGGAAGAAAAGCTGTGTAATTGCATCACAACGTACAGAGAAATTAATATCCTCTTAGAACAATATGGACGAACGTCATTTTCTGTTCTCACTGGAGCGGAGGTGCACATTTTATTGCTATAAAATTCTTATTAAGCAGTTTTATGGCAGAGCAGAACACGAGAAACGGAGGAAAATATAACAGGCCAATCGTTTCAGGTAATCTATTACTTCCAAAAGATGGAAACGTGAACTTACTAAGAAGTTGACTTGAAAGTTTCTGCGATAATCTCCGCTCATCACTGAAACCTCCAACAAGGTGCAACTCCAGCCTGATAGAAACAAGGACAGTCAGGCCAGCGCTAGTCATTGGAACTTCTGGACATAGTCGGACAGTTGCATTTCTTAGGGGCCTCTGAATGGGGAAGGGTTTGTCATTCAAGTGTTTTCTTTCCCATTATCCCAACCTGTCCTTACCAGAGACCCTATAAAGATAAGGGGAGGTGGGACACTGGCTGTACAAGCGCTCGCTCAGCACTCTGTGACATCACACAGAGAGGAAATTAAAACCCTCCCAAGTCCAACTTTAACAAATAAATTAAAATACTTATTAGATGTCAGATTTGGGTAAAAATAAATAAATGTTATCAATTGAACAGGCCACTGAATTCAGTTCACTTTGGTCCTCTTAAATCAGGACAGATCTACGAGCCAGCAACAACCTGGGGATCGAGCAACAGGCTGCTCTAAACAGGGCATCTTCACTTCAATAAAAATATAGTTACGGTGGTTTACACAAAGGTTTTATGCACTTTGCAGATATTTGGACATTTGGTCGTGTTCGCCATAAACGGTGATTTTGGGATCTCGCGAACGTTACTCCTACCCCACAGCAAAACGGACTATGGATAATCTAATCACTTATTAGAGCCCAATGGTTGATTTATGGATTATAATGAAACACAGTCTGTGACCTTTAGAGTCCACAGCTCATGACAGAGAGAGTAGAAAAACAAACACAAACCCACTGTACCTGCCCTCGCCGATGTTTTCTGTCAAAGACCTGACTGAATATAAAATGTCTGCCACCTCGTTCTCAGTATCAGATCCGTCACAGTGTGCTAGACATGTGGCCCCATTTCCTAAAATGGGTTTAAAAAAAAAACGCATTTTAGCATTGTTGAAAATATACACCACCCAAATAGGTAAAACTCAAGGGGAAAATATGGCCGGGAGAGGTGGGACAGGCCGATACCATAAGGGAATTCAAAACGCCTTAGTATATATCTTAAATATGAAATAAAGCCGAGGACCAACGGGCTTATTCTATACATGACAAAGTTGCAAATTAGGCCATTTTCGGCTGAAATTCCCCACTAATCAATGGGTAATTTGTGCAGAGATTGGCTGCGTTGGCAGATATAGAATTAAAGGTCTGAGAAAGAGCGCTCTCAATTAGGGTGACAAGACGTCTCTTTTTTTTGTCCCTGTATACTGAAATGTCCCAGTTTTCTTTGAGTTTACCAGTCACGCACACAGGGTCTGCGCTTGCCTTTTGCGCATGCGTCCCGGTTGTTCCCCGGAAGAATAAGAATATGGTCACCCTAATCTTAAGGCAACTGAGAACTGGGCTCAGGGCCCCCGGACCTTTCAGAGGCTCCACAAATACCATGGCCCGAAATGGAACGTAAAATTCGTAGTTGTAACTGAACGCATCAAAATGTTACTTTATTATTATTTTTTGGGGTGTGATGACAACAGTATATTGCTTTTAATATTATATAGCCTAACTTATTTATAAAAATGTTACATTTAAAAAAAAAAAGTATTCAAAGAATGTTTCTACAATTTTTTTTATGGAATAGGCCGTTCCATTGATTTGTCGGAAATGTATTTACCAAATGTATACAAGATGAAGCAAGCGGCTCTTATCTGCAGTCATATTCTACGTTTCTATGATACATTGATAATTTGTAGAATATTTCTTGGGTTTCGCGCTCAATTACAATTTATTTAAAAAAAAAAACATTAACTTTCTCAAATGTAAAAAAAACCCATTGAGGATTTGAGACCACAGCTGACCTGGATGTCATACTGCGGGTAGCCCAACAAATGGTTGGAATGCGTTCAATAACATCGCTGCATTGCAGCTGAATACGACGACTGCCACTTAATACAATTTGTTCCATTGTAAAGTGAACAAAATGTCAAAGTGGCCTTGAGTCACGTAAGCCGTTACAGCACTCGCCCTTAACATCGCTATGGCAACAGCCAATGACGACCTCCGTCCCGTACACATTTTTAACCCCTTGCTTTTGATAAGGGGGGGGCCAGTGACGCATTGTAGTGGGTGGGACCCTGGACGTGAAGGAGTTCAAATTAAACCCATTTGTATGCTGTAAATAGATTTATAGAAATTCCTATGTCAGAATACTCATTGCACAGTACAAAAAAAACAAAAAAAAAAAACACCGGTGCTGCAGTAATGTATAATCCACGATATTATAAAGCAATTTAACAAACGTGCTAATTTATGTGTATGCATTTGGATAATAAACCCTATACAAAAATACTAACACACGAGCGCCTTCAATTCGCAAGTCCCTCTGGCAAAGGAAGGGTTAACAATATCCCTATAGGTGTGTGCACCGTTACATGTACAGTCTATATGTTTAGCAGATGCCACAGGCAGTAGTTTGATTTAACGTCAATTTCAAAAATCTCTCTCCTGTGTGAATGCGTACTGTATTTTATGCATGCCTACGCGTTAAAACTGCAATAATATTTAATGCGGTCGTTTTAATTGGTGTGGAACAAAGATTGGTAATGCATTAATTACGCTGAGCAAACTGGTTAATTAACACAAGACACCTGATACCTATACAAAAAGCAGTCATACAGCAACAGTATCACAAATGATACACAGATTTGCAGAGCACACTCATATGTGCAAAGCTAGATACAGGGCCACATCTGCGCACATGCTTCCGAGATTGCAAGTCTGCACTTTTTATTATTATATGAATCAAACCATAAAGCAGACAGTGCTAGAAGTCTGGCAAGTAAGGCTTAATCCTGCATACATTTTACAAACCTGAGGCTCAAATTCTTGTCTCTCTGCTTGTGTGTCTGAGCATTACAATGTGTCTGTTGATCTAATATTGTTGAAATTAACATATTGATGAAATGGACTTGGGGGGGGGGGGGTCTCTAGAGATGAGGTTGTTTGCGGTGTTCAGAAACCACTTTGTCTGTCATGACCAGTTCTGTGTGAAAGAATGCGTTTGTTTGTATGAAAGGATGAGTTTCGCCGACAGTAGATTTCACCATTTGATTTGTTGCACAGAAGTATAGTGATAAGATTTATTCCAACGTACTTTGTTGTTGTACCAAGTTGTTTTTAAGCAGTTGTTACTAATGTTTAGTGACCTTTAAAATGATAGGCTTAGAATAGGTAGTAGCCTGCGTAATCACCGAATGTGTGTGTCACGTCATCATAATCTGCCTATTAACCAATGTTAGACTATGAAAAGTGTATATAAAGCCTGCTTGGGACCTCCCCTAGCAGAGTCTATGATTTGACTTTTGCTTATGATCATAGTCTATGCTGTAAGGCAATAAACTACTCATTATCCAAGTACCCATGTTTGCACTTATCTGTGTGCATTTGCAAACAACGACATGGCATTTACTCTACCTGTGTGTCTGAGTATTACAATGTGGCAAGTGGTTGCATCTTCAGAACCAAGGATGGCAATGGAGCCTGTTTAAAAGGATAAAACGCAGATTAGACACCATTGTTTCGTTTTACACACACACACGCACGCGCGCGCACACACACGCGCTGTTTCTTCTTCCAGACCAAACTCAAGAAAATTATCAGTCATCGCGCCATTTAATTAAGAGATAGTCATTGTTGGAGTTAATCACTACATAGCCGGCAGCTATAAAAGGATACCAGAAACCGATTAATATTAAAAGCAAAGAATACAAGATGCGACCAATGTGCATTATTCCATTATCACATCTAAGCAAATTATGCACGGACAGAAATAAGTAGCAAGACATATAGGTAGCTGTAGGTTTTACTAGTATCTTTCTTAACACCGTAAAATAGTGCAAGGGGTAGTTTACATACGGTCATTAGACGTTGTTGCAGCCAATTCCCTTTGCTGCACGTATAGAAAACCTTTGGGTCCAAATGTCCGCGTTGATTGGCTGGTTAAAACTTTTGCTCGCTCCTAACGAACAGAAATAAAACAGACGTCACAAAAATGTCAGCTTATTGGGATCATAGTTTGCAACCCGTGTTTTACTATAGCCTTACAGCTGCAATTAGTCAAAGTACATGTTATCAGGTGGCATGTAATAACACTGGTATGGTTTTTTTGACTGTGTCCATTTTAACAAATTGTTCCCCAACTGCAAATCATGTATACATTACACCAAAGTAATTAACACCAATATGTGCACATATTATGCAATGCTTTTGCATTCCCACTGATTACAATTTTTGAAACTCTTAGAATCATGTCAATTTAAAAAAAAGTGTATAATTAATACTTTCCAATGCCCTAACTAAATTGAAAAAAAGGGCAATTATGCTGCAATATGATGTTGAATGAAACAGTTTAACTATCACTGCCTATGCTTTACTGAAGCCCTTATTACCAAGGTGTTAACAGATACAATTGTATCATATTTATAGAAATGTCTTTTAATCAACTGCTTTACTGCTAGAGAACATACGAGCCGCTCCACCAATGTAAAGCAGTGTAAAATTCTGAGGAACCCTCAACCCTCTCTAATAGCGCGTCTAAGATCAGATGCATTGTAAGGAACCCCAACCCTCTCTAATAGCGCGTCAGAGATCAGATGCATTGTAAAATCTTCTGTATTTGATACTATTTTCAATTTTACAAAAAAATTGCAGGGAACCTTTTAGGGATGCGCAGGAACCCAAGGCTCCATGGAACCATGGTTACATAGTAGATGAGGTTCAAAAAAGACGTATGTCCATCAAGTTCAACCTATGCTAAATTTAGACAACAGATACTTTATCCTATATCTATACTTACTTGTTGATCCAGAAGAAGGTAAACAAAAAACCCCAGTGTCATATCATCCAATGATATCTCATAAGGGGAAAAATAAATTCCTTCCCGACTCCAAGAATTGGCAATCGGATTAATCCCTGGATCAACATCCTTCCCATGTAAACCCAACTTTTTAGGGTTGATCTTACGTTGTATTGCAATCCTTTTTTCATTATCCATTTTTGCTAATTAGATTGCCCTTTTGCAATTTTTGTTAGATTCCTTATAATTCTGATACGATGTCTCTGTCCCTTCTGACCTAAAGAATCTAAACACCTGCCTCTTCTTTTCCATTTCCTCCCCTACCTGTTTATTTAGCCACATTGGTTTTGACTTATTTCTTTTACACTTATTACCCAAGGGTATAATCTGATAAGTGTGCTTTTCTAACAATGTTTTAAAGACTGCCCATTTATCTTCTACATTTTTCCCTGCAAAAACATCCCAATGGATTACTTGTAGATTAGCCCTCAGTTTAATAAAATCTGCTTTTCAAAAGTTTAATGTCTTTGTTGAACCCAAGTAATCTGTTTTTTGAAAATGTATTTCAAATGAGACCATGTTATGAGCACTGTTATCCAAATGTTCCAGGACTTGAATATTTGTTATTACTTCTACATTGTTTGATATGACCAAATCCAGAACTGCCCGTCTCCTGGTTGGTTCCTCAATCATTTGGGTCATATAATTGTCTTTAAGCACCCCCAAAAACCTGTTTCCTTTTGTTGTAATGTTAATCTCATTGCCCCAGTCTATGTCTGGATAATTAAAATCACCCAATTATGCAAACATGACCCAGTTTTGATGCCTTCTCCATTTGCAAAAGTATTTTAGCTTCCTCAATCTCACAGATATTTGGTGGTTTATAGCATATTCCCACAAACATTTTCTTTATACTTTTACCTCCACTGCTAATTTCTATCCACAATGTCTCTACATTTTCATCATTCCTTTGTAAACATCTTCCCTTATTATAGGCTTTAGATCCGGTTTAACATATAAAAACATACTCCACCTCTTCTTCTATTTGCTCGATCCTTCCGAAAAAGGGAATAACCCTCTAAATTAACTGCCCAGTCATGAGTTTCATCCCACCATGTTTCAGTAATGCCTTGCAGCTATTAATTCAAGCTCCCCCATTTTATCTGTCAGGCTTCTTGCATTAGCAAGCATGCATTTCAGTTTTTTTTCAGCCTGTACCTTATCTTATCTGCTTCTTCCTTTCTGCGCCAATTTGGTTAGTCTTTAGAAGTTTTCTATTATTATCATCATCATCTCTATGTACTATTGGTGTCTCACTGCTTGTCAAACTCGCACTTTCCCATATACTACCTCCAAAACCCCTTGTTTCCTCTTCAATTGTATTTAGTTTGTTATCTGTTTCATTCCCCTCCCCCCTCCATCCTAGTTTAAAATCTCCTCCAACCTTTTTAACATTCTCCCCCCTAGCACAGAAGATCCCTCTTCATTGAAGTGCAATCCGTCCCTAGAATATAGATGGCACCTCTCAAAAAAGGCGTCCCAGTGCTCAAAAAAAAACAAAACCCTCCTTCCTACACCACTTTCTTAGCCATGCATTAACCTCCCTGATCTCTGACTGTCTGCCATTTTTTAGGACCCTCCATCTTTCTCTAACCTTGTCATTGGTGCCAACATGCACCAAGACCGCCGGGTCAATACCCTCCCCACACCTACAATCTGTCTGGTTGGAAAACACTGATTAGCAAGCACAACTTTTTGCCTGTTTTAGCTTGCCTTTAAATTCTTATCCATTGAGCTGGGAGATTAACCAGACACCAGGCAATGTCTCAATCACAGCTGTTCATGATCACATTGGTGCAATAGCCACAGAAACAGAACACACCCAAAGAGACACATCACCTCTTCAGCAAGAGACCATTTAAAGCAACGTAAAATAGCTATAAAAAATAATAATAATCTTTAATGAAAACTAAGCAGTGATCACTTGGTTGCAGAGTCTGTTACTGTGATTCCCAAACACAATCCGCAGACACGTACCCCAGCAGTTACCCCTCACCCGCAGACACGTACCCCAGCAGTTACCCCTCACCCGCAGACACGTGCACGCGTACCCCAGCAGTTACCCCTCACCCGCAGACACGTGCACGCGTACCCCAGCAGTTACCCCTCACCCGCAGACACGTGCACGCGTACCCCAGCAGTTACCCCTCACCCGCAGACACGTGCACGCGTACCCCAGCAGTTACCCCTTACCCGCAGATACATGTACACGTGTACCCCAGCAGTTACCCCTCACCCGCAGACACGTGCACGCGTACCCCAGCAGTTACCCCTCACCCGCAGACACGTGCACGCGTACCCCAGCAGTTACCCCTCACCCGCAGACACGTGCACGCGTACCCCAGCAGTTACCCCTCACCCGCAGACACGTGCACGCGTACCCCAGCAGTTACCCCTCACCCGCAGACACGTGCACGCGTACCCCAGCAGTTACCCCTCACCCGCAGACACGTGCACGCGTACCCCAGCAGTTACCCCTCACCCGCAGACACGTGCACGCGTACCCCAGCAGTTACCCCTCACCCGCAGACACGTGCACGCGTACCCCAGCAGTTACCCCTCACCCGCAGACACATGTACACGTACCCCAGCAGTTACCCCTTACCTGCAGACACGTGCACGTGTACCCCAGCAGTTACCCCTCACCCGCAGACACGTGTACGCGTACCCCAGCAGTTACCCCTCACCCGCAGACACGTGCACGCGTACCCCAGCAGTTACCCCTCACCCGCAGACATGTACACTTACCCCAGCAGTTACCCCTCACCCGCAGACACGTGCACGCGTACCCCAGCAGTTACCCTCACCCGCAGACACATGTACACGTACCCCAGCAGTTACCCCTCACAGCCAGACATGCACACACGTACCCCAGCAGCTACCCCTTACCCGCAGACACGTGCACGCGTACCCCAGCAGTTACCCCTTACCCGCAGACACGTGCACGCGTACCCCAGCAGTTACCCCTCACCCGCAGACACGTGCACACGTACCCCAGCAGTTACCCCTCACCCGCAGACACGTGCACGCGTACCCCAGCAGTTACCCCTCACCCGCAGACACGTGCACACGTACCCCAGCAGTTACCCCTCACCCGCAGACACGTGCACACGTACCCCAGCAGTTACCCCTCACCCGCAGACACGTGCACGCGTACCCCAGCAGTTACCCCTCACCCGCAGACACGTGCACGCGTACCCCAGCAGTTACCCCTCACCCGCAGACACGTGCACGCGTACCCCAGCAGTTACCCCTCACCCGCAGACACGTGCACGCGTACCCCAGCAGTTACCCCTCACCCGCAGACACGTGCACGCGTACTCCAGCATTTACCCCTCACCGCCAGACACGTGCACGCGTACCCCAGCAGTTACCCCTCACCCGTGTACACGTACCCCAGCAGTTACCCCTTACCTGCAGACACGTGCACGCGTACCCCAGCAGGTACCCCTCACCGCCAGACACGTGCACGCGTACCCCAGCAGTTACCCCTCACCCGCAGACACGTGCACGCGTACCCCAACAGTTACCTCTCACCCGCAGACACGTGCACACCTCCTACCCCAAAAGTTACCCCTCACCCGCAGACACGTGCACGCGTACCCCAGCAGCTACCCCTTACCCGCAGACACGTACCACAGCAGTTACCCCTTACCCGCAGACACGTGCACACGTACCCCAGCAGTTACCCCTTACATGCACACACGTACCCCAGCAGTTACCCCTCACCCGCAGACACGTGCACGCGTACCCCAGCAGTTACCCCTCACCCGCAGACACGTGCACGCGTACCCCAGCAGTTACCCCTCACCCGCGTACCCCAGCAGTTACCCCTCACCCGCAGACACGTGCACGCATACCCCAGCAGTTACCCCTCACTCGCAGACACGGGTACCCCAGCAGTTACCCCTCACCCGCAGACACGTGCACGCGTACCCCAGCAGTTACCCCTCACCCGCAGACACATGCACGCGTACCCCAGCATTTACCCCTCACCGCCAGACACGTGCACGCGTACCCCAGCAGTTACCCCTCACCCGCAGACACGTGTACACGTACCCCAGCAGTTACCCCTTACCTGCAGACACGTGCACGCGTACCCCAGCAGTTACCCCTCACCCGCAGACACGTGCACACGTACCCCAGCAGTTACCCCTCACCCGCAGACGTGCACGCATACCCCAGCAGTTACCCCTCATCTGCAGACACGTGCACGCATACCCCAGCAGTTACCCCTCACCCGCAGACATGTGCACGCGTACCCCAGCAGTTACCCCTTACCTGCAGACACGTTCACTCGTACCCCAGCAGTTACCCCTCACCCGCAGACACGTGCACGCGTACCCCAGCAGTTACCCCTCACCCGCAGACACGTGCACGCGTACCCCAGCAGTTACCCCTCACCCGCAGACACGTGCACGCGTACCCCAGCAGTTACCCCTCACCGCCAGACACGTGCACGCGTACCCCAGCAGTTACCCCTCACCCGCAGACACGTGCACGCGTACCCCAACAGTTACCTCTCACCCGCAGACACGTGCACACCTCCTACCCCAAAAGTTACCCCTCACCCGCAGACACGTGCACGCGTACCCCAGCAGCTACCCCTTACCCACAGACACGTGTACACGTACCCCAGCAGTTACCCCTTACCCGCAGACACGTGCACACGTACCCCAGCAGTTACCCCTTACATGCACACACGTACCCCAGCAGTTACCCCTTACATGCACACACGTACCCCAGCAGTTACCCCTTACCAGCAGACACGTTCACGCGTACCCCAGCAGTTACCCCTCACCCGCAGACACGTACCCCAGCAGTTACCCCTTACCCGCAGACACGTGCACGCGTACCCCAGCAGTTACCCCTCACCCGCAGACACGTGCACGCGTACCCCAGCATTTACCCCTCACCGCCAGACACGTGCACGCGTACCCCAGCAGTTACCCCTCACCCGCAGACACATGTACACGTACCCCAGCAGTTACCCCTCACCCGCAGACGTGCACGCGTACCCCAGCAGTTACCCCTCACCTGCAGACACGTTCACGCGTACCCCAGCAGTTACCCCTCACCCGCAGACACGTGCACACGTACCCCAGCAGTTACCCCTCACCCGCAGACACGTGCACGCGTACCCCAGCAGTTACCCCTTACCTGCAGACACGTTCACTCGTACCCCAGCAGTTACCCCTCACCCGCAGACACGTGCACGCGTACCCCAGCAGTTACCCCTCACCCGCATACACGTGCACGCGTACCCCAGCAGTTACCCCTCACCCGCAGACACGTGCACGCGTACCCCAGCAGTTACCCCTCACCGCCAGACACGTGCACGCGTACCCCAGCAGTTACCCCTCACCCGCAGACACGTGCACGCGTACCCCAACAGTTACCTCTCACCCGCAGACACGTGCACACCTCCTACCCCAAAAGTTACCCCTCACCCGCAGACACGTGCACGCGTACCCCAGCAGCTACCCCTTACCCACAGACACGTGTACACGTACCCCAGCAGTTACCCCTTACCCGCAGACACGTGCACACGTGCACACGTACCCCAGCAGTTACCCCTTACATGCACACACGTACCCCAGCAGTTACCCCTTACCAGCAGACACGTTCACGCGTACCCCAGCAGTTACCCCTCACCCGCAGACACGTACCCCAGCAGTTACCCCTTACCCGCAGACACGGGAACGCTTGCACCAGCTGTGCCGAGGACTGAGTTACATTGACCCTCTGGCTGTCAATAAGCAAAGGCATGTCTGAATGACTGGTCCCGAGCGGCTATGGGCAAGGCAGCCCTGCCCCTCTGTGCACTCTGGGAGTTGTAGTCCGAAATGGGCTCAACACACCTCGCGCCGGATGGGACGAAAAACTACAAGTACCGAAGTGCTTCGCTTCTACCCAGGCGTGTGCATGCCAGACACGGAAATAGGAGCCTCTGGTACAGAGGATGGACTTTGCCAGGGGAGTCACTGCTGATCTGCTCTGATCCATCACACGCTGCCTCTTTATTTCTACATTACATGCACAAAGCCATTTCAAACCTCCAGCTATTGTTACATTGTATTACAGCTGGGGACCTTTCTACTTTACATGTGACAATTACTCAAAGTACATTATCAGGTGACATGTAATAACACGGCTGTTGTATACACACACACACACACACACACACACACACACACACAATCCCTGCCGCCAAACCGCAGCGGATAGTGAAACCGTCGGATTGCGAATCCCATGTTAATCCGCGGTGGCGAGTGTCGGATAAGGCGTCCCGCGGAACGCATTAGGGGAGCGTCAGATAATCGGGTGGTCAGAAAATGAAACGACGGATACGGAGGAGTGTGCGTGCGTATACATAGCCGGTTCTCGGTTATCCGCCGGGAAACCGTCCCGCAAACTGTCGCCGAATTGCAGATCCAATTGTTAATCCGCGGTGGTGAGCATCGGAAAATCCATTCGGCACAATGCACTATCTGGTGTCGGATAAGTCCTCGATATCCATCTTCAGCCCTCGTCTTGGCTGGATGAAGGCCTCCCCAATGATCTCTATCTATTGGGGGATGGGGGTCAGAGGGATTGTTTGAGCAGCGTGGAGAGGGGAGGTTTGTGGCTGCAGTACCTAGAAGACCCTTGGGGAGGGTTTCATCCAGCAGTGGATCGTCAATTACTGCTGCTGATAATGAGGATATATATCTATATATAGGCTTGCAGGAATATTTTTTGGGGGTGGGGGTGCTGTACATAGAAAAACAGTGACAAGCATACATTGTCTTAATGTAAAAATAAACGTGAGGGGAGAGGGGCTACAGCACCTCGAGAGGTGTCCGTTGTTGACACACTGCTGGGTGAAAGCCTCTCCAATGGATCCTCCAGGTACTGCATTTACAGGCACTCTTGTTGCTCAATTTTCCTGATTTCATCCTCCCATCTTACTTCTGTTCGTCATTTTGGTCTTTTAACCTCTCCTGGAATCCAGCTGAATCCCATCTCTGTCCAACCCTGGTCATTTCCTTCTTGCGATGTCCGGCCCACTGTTATCTTAATTTCTTCAAAATATATAGAGATGTAATGGGCCCGGGAGGATTAACTGCTTCCACCGCCCCCAGCATCGCATTTTCCAGAGTTTCGATCGCGGCTCAGAAAACAGTAAGGACGGCTACATCTGTATGTACAGAGTTTATGATCCGACCTTTTTGTGTATAAAAATAAAAGAGGGCGCTTTTATGGTGCTAAATGTTCGAAGTCAGGGGAAAAATGTGTCCACTCCCAATTAAGCGAATACTATAACAAGAAAAAATTCCCTAGCCAACTCCAATCTGGCTTTTGCCCAAACCACTCTATCCTCCTAAAAGTTTCCAATGAGATTCAGTGTGGAATGGAACTTGGACAATTTACTGGTGCAATATTCCTAGATTTTGCGAAGGCTTTTGATACGGTTTATCATGTTAAACAAGCTTCGGTGTTCTGGAATAGGGGAATATGCTTTAAATTGTTTTCACTCGTACCGATCAAGTAGAACGCAATTTGTGTCTATCTCGGGCTCTAACTTTAACCCCTTGGATATCACCTTTGGGGTGCCGCAAGGATCTGTTCTAGGTCCCTACCCCTTTCAGTCTTCATTAACGATCTACATACAGCTTGTAAGGGAGCTTCAATGCACATGTATGCGGATGATACAATCTTATATGCCCACAGCCCTTTCCTCTCTGACCTTGGACACATACTTCAATCTAATCTTTCAAGACTTGAATACTGGATTTCATAAAACAAACTGTTTTTTTAATACAGACCAAACTGTAACAATGGTAATAAGGACTAAGACTTAATTTCTTAAGCTACCGACAGAACTACAGATCAGAACAAACACACACCATTATAGTCCGTCACTAATTTTAAGCGTCAGGTAATTTGGCCTGACTCCCATTTAAGATTTGGGTTGCACATTGATACCCTGACATCAATAGTTTATAGGAACAAATGCTCCCCAAGCCCGCTGGTCAGAAAGCACATCGCACAGCACAGCTGATGCCAATTACAGACTATAATACAGCACCCCAAACTCACCTTAGTAAAGGTGACAGCCTCTACAACTCAATATGTCACTTTGTACGACAATGTAATTACCACACACATCACTGCAAAATGCTCCAAGAACTAGATTGGCTATCCATTGAGTCCAGACACAAAGTACATCTTTCCTATCTTGCCTTCAAATACTTTCTGGGCAAGCTACCTGCTATCTGAACAAGCTCCTCCCCTACTACATACAGCACTTAACACCTGAATTCTGGCTCCAAATGACTGTTCATGGTCAATGGGTTTAACTAAATAACCAAGAAAATATTATCATTTAAGTATTTAACTTATTACTATATGTTTTACCAATTGGATGTAGCATTGGGCACCCGTGTCATTTGTTGTATACATTTGCCACAATCACACCTTTTGAGATATATATATATGATGTGGTGGTTGAGCTTGCTGGGAAAGTGTGTTAATTCAATTTCTAACTGGCAACAGTTGTTTGGAGGTTGGTGGCCCCTTCTCCCAGAGCTCACCCCTCCCCACCTTTTTAACTTGGGAGGTTTTCTCATTTTGCTGTATGGACAGGACCTACTATGGTTATTTTACAAAGGTAAAAGGGAAGGTTCACAGTGTAGTGTTAGGACCTGCAAATTTGGTTATACCTTGATGTTGGTATGCAGGCTTATGATGCTTTGGCCCAAGGGGGTTAACTAAATAACCAAGAAAATATTATTATTGAAGTATTTCACCTTAAACGTATTACCATGTTTTGTCAATTGGATGCAGCATTGGGCTCCCCCATCTTTTGACTTCACGGTCCTGATTCAAGAAGAAATCCAGATGCTCCTGTTACCGTGCACCTCATGACTGGAACAACCTATCAGACTTTCAAAGTCGCCTCCAATATAAGTAATTTCAAGTCTTCAGCTGTCTCTCATTTTAATCTGGTCTATAAATGTTACATACGCCCATAATCATATCGCTAACGGTCCATGAAATGTCTGTAAATTGAATGTATAACCTCTGTTCATTTAATGTAACCATGTATTGTTATCATAACTCTGTGCCCAGAACATACTTGAAAACGAGAGGTAACTCACAACGTATTGCATCCTGGTAAAACATTTTATAAATAAATAGAAGAAAAAAAATGTGTTTCTTAAAAACTACAATAAAACCAAATACATTCATGATTTATTCTCTTGTGCTATAAAGTACACAGTGCAATTTATGGGTGGAATATATCAGAAATGAGGTTTCCAGTCTAATTCTTGACGAAGCGCCCCTGCCTCCACTACTAAGTTGATGGTCCCTTGATAATGTTTTGTACCGATTGCCATATTCTAAGGTTTTTATCCAGACTGGTTCACATATGCGTTCCAGTCATGAAGACATTGCCATTATTCATTGGTAAGGAATATGTGGGTGGTCACAGCTGGTAAGACTACTAATTAGCTAGAGAAAAGGGCGATAAGAAGAGCGCTTGCACAATATGTTCTCTTGTGTACAATGCCATGTGAATTGTTAATTGTGGGACATGTTGATTGACCATATTGCAGACATTCGCAAAGCACAGAAAAGAACCAATATTCAACAATGTATCACCCAATTCAGACATAGAAATATCATGCAGTTGTGGAGCACCCTACAAACTTTTTCTTTCTCCCCCCCCCCCCCCCGGATGGGAACAGGAGTCCCCCAGAGATAAACCGTGCTTATTTTCAGCTTCCCGAGATACTTACAAGTGAAGTTCCAATGTTTAAATCACACACCAGGGAAAACAAAATAACGGCCTAATTTCAGGCCAATAGGAAAGCGTAATATCATTGATTGCAGCTTCCTATTGGAAGACCGTTTAAATCCCCTTTAAAAACCAGGAAGTCAAACTGGTAACTTCACACGTAAGTATCTCAGGTATCGGCAAGCCACTGGGGGCAGGAAAAAATGGGGTTCCGCTCTGGAGGACCACCTGGTTCCAATTCTGCAGGAAAAAGGGAAGATGACGGCTTTAAATTCAAGAATAAAGAAATCGACACAGAAAAAAAACAAGTCATCTGATTTGTATAATTATTCACTTTTAGCTTTATTTTTGCACACAGTTTATTTAAATTGCAAAATAAATAATACCATACTTTACATAAAGGAAACCAAAACACTAATCCAGGTAAAACAATTATTTGTACAACATTAAAAAGAAACAAACCTTCCCCCCCCCCCCCCCTTTATTAGGAAGTACTGTAATAAGAAATTGACTGATGAGGAGATCTCATAGGTCAAAATCAGTGCTGAAGGGACAGTCTGAATTTTCGACGTGCAGAAAAAAAATGTTCCCCTTTACTGAAACCAATGTAATTGTGCCTATAGCAAATATGTCATTTTTCAAATATGTATTTTTTCTTATCTCTGTACAGCAAATAAAAATACCATTAGTGGGTATTTCGTCTTTCCCCCGTTATCTCTCAGCAAACATTATCCCTGGGAACCCTGACAAACAGGCGGCATGCATGCATCTAAACCGAGGGGTTCCTCTACTCCCAAAAGAAGGGAAGGGCCCTTGATCCGTTGAAAGGATTACACAAAGTCCTCACTAAAAAGGGAGAATGTTCAGTTTAGAAACTCACTTTAAAAAAAAAAATATATATATAATAATATTTAGAAGCGTGTGATTTTTAAACAAAGCAGATTTAAAACTGGCACTGATATTGGCCTATTTTCGTGGTAGATGTAACTGCATCCTGAGCCTTCGGACAGCCCAAAAACTAAGCCCAGGAAACAAAGGTGATCCCAGCAAGCACAGTAGAGATGATTTCCATATACTGACACAATACAGAGGGATCTCTTATACAAAGGGACATCAGTAGAACAGCTTACTACCACACAGTACTAGAAGGGTGGAAATGTCACCCCAGAAAGTAAACAGATTTTTTTTTAAACTATATATAGATCAGAATGATTATGCCATCAGTATTGAATTATTAATTTCAATAGATGACGTGTGTACTTGATTTAATTATAGAGCATACTATCACTATTCATATTAAGGTACTGTAGTAGGATTAGTGACACCTAAACCTTGTTCAATACACAGATGCAAGAAGAGATTGCTCATTTTCACTTCACGAAATTGTTTTGCGATGTTACACGTGGAAAGTGACCTTTTTTAATGATATAAATGGTTAACTGCGCATTCTGCAGACGGGTACGATTTCTGACACCGCTCGCCATCCAGGAATAAAGTGAAAAAAATAAATCTTACCACCTTCAAAAATAAAAATCGGCAAAATAACCTTATTAAAGTTCTTATTTACCAAATAGGGGCAACTGACGTCACATTTGTCACTGCTGAAGGAACGTATAATGCATTAAAAAAAACAGCGAAAACCTATTCCAGAGGTGGCCAACTTGAGTCCTCAAGGGCCACCAACAGGTCAGGTTTTACGGATATCCCTGCTTCAGCACAGGTGGCTCAGTTAACGACAGTTGGTGGCCCTTGAGGACTGGAGTTGGCCACCCATGGCCTACTCTCTCTCTTTTTTTTTTAGTTTATGGTATTCTGCCCTTTTAGATGTCGATAGTGATGCTATTGATGTCGGGTATCGCATATCCTGTCACAGTGCAGGTCTTTCCCTTATTATAAAGCCTGTACCCCCTCTTTTGAACAGACATGCCCCGGCAGAGGTTATAGATTCACCCAACTCTGGGGCTACAGTCCACCACTGAAGCTTCCAGCTACACCGCCACGACTGCAACCTCTATTGTAATGCTTTGGAGTTTACCAGAGTTTAGCAACGGCCCCATAACGACAGTCAGGACTGGAGCGTGACCGTGCTGGTGTACAACGAGCTTCTTAAGAGCTGTAGCCATACATACACACACCACCCAGGCTTGGCATGCCCACACGGACCTCCACCTCTTGCGGTCACATGCCCCTTTATGATCGCTGCCAACACAATTGTAGCACTTTTATGGGCCTGGCTTGTGGGGTGAAGCTGACCTGACGAGGTCAGCTCTTTGAAGTGATTGCTTGTGTACCGAGACATGGTCAGAAGGGCCGTTGCATGTAGGTGATTGGAGGGGAGCCCACGCTACTTGCTGGGCTTCGGAGGTGCGAGTCAAAGGAACCCGGCGTTATTCCAACCAGGCTGTCGTTTTGGGGTGTCTCTCCTTTGAGGAAATCGTCTTCTTCGTCTGCAGTTGCACCCTAGGGGCATAAATATACAAGTAAGTCGGGTAAATAATTGGTTGTGGTAATACGTTCTGACTATGCCGCTTATAATCCAAAAATGTAGTAGAGTTAGCACACACGCATACATTTATTAGGCACCTGCTAAAGACTACTAAATATTCCAGGGCTTCCTTTACTAAGCAGCTGTAGAGGTTTAGGACCGGACTCTTCAACTTGTTTTCCAAAGGGGTCACATCAGAAAACATTTAGGCGTAGAAGGGCCGCAAGTTTAATGCAATGTCACTTCTGATCCATTTAAAGACTTATGCCTCGGGCATGGTCAGCGCGTAAGCCCCTACAGCCGCAATGAGAGCGGCTTTAGTAGGGGCTCGTCTACGCTTCCGCAAGCGCGCGGAAGCGTAGGTCTTAGCAGAATTTTAAATTTCAGCGCTCGCCAGAGCGCAGGGCCGGTCACGTGAGTGGTTCGCCCAATGAGGGCGAACCAGCTCTGTGACGTCACTGGCCCGCCGACACGCCCCCGGACGGCGCGCTGTCTAAGGCCAGGGAAAGCACCCGCTTTCCCAGAGCCTCAGCGCGCCTCCGCACGCCAGCAGGAACCCTGGCCGAGGCCTTAGATTTCAAACTTTTTTTGTAACATACAGTATACACCATATACATTCCTATTACCTTAACATACAAGTGAGTCTCAGTGTGAACAACTGCACTTAGCTGTAAAGAACATGGATCAGCGCTCAACAATACATCAAGTACAAAAAGAAATAATCATGTAACCAAAGCCGGGTAGCGGCCACGTAATGAGCGTCCCTCGCAGGGAGTGCAAACAGTAACTCGGCAGAGTCCCAAAAGATGGACACACACTCACAAAGTGCAACGTTCCTGGGCCCGCGGCCCTGTCCTCAGGCTGGTATTGTACATCCTGTGCGCTCCTTATATACCCCGCTCTGTAATCCCACGAGGTCTCCACATAGGCAAGGAGCAAATAGGGGCCACCTTAGTGACGCAGCGTCGCTTCCGGTTCCTCGTGGGATTACAGAGCGGGTATATAAGGTGCGCACAGGATGTACAATACCAGCCTGAGGACAGGGCCACGGGCCGGGAACGCTGCACTTTGTACTCCCTGTGAGGGACGCTCATTACATACTGTAGCAGCAACCTGGCTTTGGCTTTATGATTATTTTTATACTTGATGTATTGTTGAGTGCTGACTTATTTTCTTTACTGATGTACTAACATTTGGCGCCTAGCTGTCGAGGCAAGAGATTGGGGCACAGGATCGGGGCACTAACCGTACCCAGGGGAGATCTTTCTCTGCATTGTATCTAAAATCTCACATTTGGGGAGTGTATATTCTACTTTTTTCTCTCAACTGCACTTAGTTGCCCAAGAAACTAGTATCAGCAGGAGCAGAGAGTCTAAGGGCCACATCAAGCTTTAGGGGTTTATAAGCTTGATCAGCCCCTTCATGCGATTAGTGAAATATATTGCGCTATTGTGATTTAGTCTATGAGGCCCATAACATCACCTTTTAAAAAGTAATAATGAGTATATCTAAACACTTCCAACAGTATAAAACATGTTCTATTTAAAAGGAGCAATTCACGCCGTTTTAATTTAAAAAAATGTTTAACACAGGATAGAAGCCGGGGGTCCCCGGAGCTGAACACCATTCATTTCAGCTCTGGGGACCCCCTGCTTCCAAAGATACTTACCTGGGTAAGGGATGCCAGAAGCCGCTCCGGCTGAGCTAAGTAACGGAGTTGTCAAGTTTAAAGCTCTCTCGTCACGTGGGCCAATAGGAAGTCGAACCTGATGACGTCACGGCTTCCTATTGGCCCGCAGGGCTCCAGAGGCCCCTTGCTTCAATCCAATGTAAAAAAACAAAATGAAGAAAAAAACGGCATTGCTTTAAAAAATACAGACATTAATAAAACTGCAAGTTCCGCCAAATACAGCAGCACCTTTATTCTGTAATCAAATATTTTAAATGAGGATCGTTCTACAGCCACTCAAAAGTAGCAGGCGACATGCACTACAACAAGCAGCAGCGAAGGAAGTGCTGGATGAATAACTCATCTTTACCTTAATATGTTTTTTATGTTCTTTCAAATCTTCTGCATGAGACTCCTCCCATATCTGATAAACCGGATCAATGAGCTTCTTACACCTGATCAGATATATAAGGGCAGGTTGGTAAAAGTGAAAAGAATAAAAAATAAAATTGCAGTCTTTATTCCCAAATGGCTCTTCCTAATTATGCATGGTTTTATTTATTGTTTACAAGCCGGGATTATACAAAGCGCCTTTACAAAATAAATATACCGGTTATAAGAGCAATACACAGCTGAAATCACCACAGCAATAAGAATAACCACGAGACCTTTAAAGCGGTTACAATGTTATGGGAAAAGAGAACAGAATTACGATTAAAAGGTGGAAAATGTATGTAAAGATCTTAGAAATAGCAGAAATATGAAACAAAATCTAAAACAAAATGACTGATAGTTTGTGTGTGATGTTATGACCACTGGACGTATTAGAGACGCCGATTTGCACGTAACATTCATTACCATTCCTCCAGGGAAATCCCAACAATGTATTCTCACTTCCGCAGTGTAATACATCGGACGAGGGAGAAGGAAACAGGCCGGTGTTTGCCTCTAATGAAGCAGCTGTGCCTCAGTTTGTACTTCCAATTCCCCCATATCAAACCCCTGCGATGCAGTCAGCCAATGTCATCGGAAGTCATTGTGTTTATAGAATAGTCAGAAGTTGGGGAAGGTCAACCCTCATGATTACAATGCTATATGTTACGCCAGTGTTTCTCAACTCCAGTCCTCAGGGAACCCCAACAGGTCAGGTCGTAAGGAGATCCCTGCTCCAGCACAGGTGGCTCAGTCAAAATGACTGAGCCGCTGATTGACCCACCTGTGCTGGAGCAGGGATCTCCTTAAGACCTGACCTGTTGGGGTTCCCTGAGGACTGGAGTTGGGAAACACTGGGTTACACGAAATCCTCAGTGTTTTGCGGTTCTACCAGCGACACTGACCCTTTTACACGATCCAAATTTAAAGGTGCAGTCCCCCCCTCCCCCTATGAAACAAAATGAAGACCTAGTCTCCTGCGCCACGCGTGACATTAGGAAGCCACAGCATCTTCTGTTGTGGGTACCTATTGAACCACGTGCCACAGGAAATGTAAGGACCAGGAAGTAACCATCATCACCTACAGATGTTACGTATCTCAGAACTAAGGGGTCCCTGGAGCTTAAATGAAGGAGGTTCACACCCCTGGGGACCCCCTGCTTCATAATTTTTTTTTTTTTTTAAATCACTCTAGGAAGGAATACTCTTTGAAATATAATATTAATATAGGGGACTTGCACTCTGAGCTGCGAAAGAAATACCAGTGTCTAGGACAGGGGTGGCCAATTCCAGTCCCCTCAAGGGCCACCAACAGATCTTCAACTGAGCTACTGCTTGAGCCAACTGTGCTGAAGCAGGGATATCCTGCAAACCTGACCTGTTGGTGGCCCTTGAGGACTGGCATTGGCCACCCTGCTGTAGGATTACACATTATACCATGAAACAGGGACGTACCTTTTTAAAACACAAGGGTCAAAGGGGAAAAAGCTGTCGAGTGGATTGGTGCAGGTCTGCACAGAATCCCCCCCAGTGCTGCTCCTTATAATGGGGATCATCTGGCGCCTGTTCCTCTCAATGATGGTGTAGCAAAATACCAACTGGTACTTCCTGGGGAATACAGAAGTACAGGAATATACACCATTACAAACAAGCGGAAGCATAGAGCAGGAGTGGCCAACTCCAGCAGGGCCACTAGCAGGCCAGGTTTTAAGGATATCCCTGCTTCAGCACAGGTGGTTCAATATATCTATACACACACACACACACTTTGGCAGACAAGTGTACAAAACATTCCTGATGCACAAAGGCTGCAAGTTCCGAGTTGTCTTTAGAAGTACAGACTATCAGTGAAAATACAATGTACAGGCATACCCCGCATTAACATACGCAATGGGACCGGAGCATGTATGTAAAGCGAAAATGTACTTAAAGTGAAGCACTATCTTTCCCCCACTTATCGATGCATGTACTGTACTGCAATCGTCATATATGTGCATAACTGATGTAAATAACGCATGTGTAACAGGCTCTATAGTCTCCCTGCTTGCGCACAGCTTCTGTACAGGTAGGGAGCCGGTATTGCTGTTCAGGACGTGATGACAGGCGCATGCGTGAGCTGCCGTTTGCCTATTGGGCGATATGTACTTACTCGCGAGTGTACTTAAAGTGAGTGTCCTTAAAGCGGGGTATGCCTGTATACACTTTCAAGAGGAATAATAATAAAAAAAATAAAAAAAAAAATAAAAAAATAAAAAAAAAAAGAAATGAAATAGGGAAATGTAACAATGTTGCACTTGCCTGGTAATGGCGGCAAACAGGTTAACCACAGAAGGAAGGCAAATCTTCAGAGGGTTTAGCTGGCACATAACGATGCGTTCGAAATTCAGATTCTGCAGATAGGCCAAACCTGATACAAGAAAGAACACAGCTACACCTCACTGCTACCGCACGTGTTAGGCATGACCGCAGTACCGAACTACGGGACGGACGTTGCAAGATCAAGAAAAGTTATTCCATTCGCTTTTATTGCTCATTTCATCAAGTATGTAAACGCTCACGTGGCAGCACTAATTAAAGGGATACCCTTAGCTACCAGAGGGAAATATCCACCTGGCTTTAGGCGCCGGATTTTAAAATGACCATATTTAGGGGCTGATTGTATATGTGTCAAAGCGGCCGATCGGGGCATTTTCTGCCCACATTCCCTATAGACCAGGGGTGGGTAACTCCAGACGTCAAGAGCCACTAACAGGTCAGGTTCTCAGGATATCCCTGCTTCCGCACATGTGGCTCAATCAGTGGCTCAGTCAAAGACTGAGTCGGTCAAAGACTAAGCCACCGACTGAGCAACCTGTGCCGAAGCAGGGATATCCTTAAAACCTGACTTGTTGGTGGCCATTGATAACTGGCGTTTCCCACCCCTGATGTAGACATGGACATTTGAACTGTAACTGGCCATGCCAAACCCATGCAAATAAACACACTGAGCTACCTGGACATACCTTTGCGTAAATTCCCTGCCAGGATCTGCTTGTGTCGGAATACGAAGGTGTAAAACACCGCCTGGCAGGCGGCGTAAAAGGGGCCGTGGAAGGTGACGTCGCAGAAGGCTCGGCTCCCGGCGTCCTGGTTATCGATGTAGCTGTGCAGCCAGCTCCCCAGGAGATCGAGGCAAGCCTTCACTGTACTGGGGGGTCACAACACAGACTCAAGGTCACAACCGTGTCACCGCTCGCTTGCAAGAACACTGCAGGTGAATGTGTCTGCGCTCAAAGTGTACATTGTTCAGCTTCCAAAATCATTTCTGGGGGACTGATATTTAGACATTTTGGAAGTAAATACATTAGAAAAGTGGTTTAAATTTAAGCAGAAGACTATACGAGTTTACTTTCTATACTGTTAATGTCTTGCCCCTAAGCACGTCCTACTCTTTTCTTTTTTCAGTGTTATAAAATACAATTTTTTTTCATCTCTAGCGCCTGAGGTTATTATCACGGTAACCTTTAACACTGCGCTGGGCTCTGGGGAGAGCTCAATTTTAAATTCCTGGACATAAAGCAGCAAAATAGCATGCATTGCATTTTTTATAGGATTAAAGCAGGGGATATCTGGAGCTGAACCCCATTAATTTCAGCTTCGTGGACCCCCTGCTTCCCGAGATTCTTACCTCCATAAGGGGTGCCAGTATCTCTGGGGAGTTTAAATGTCCCAGTCACACGGGCCCATAGGAAGCCGCAAGGAATGATGTCACGGCTTCCTATTGGCTCGAGTCATTTAAACACCGCCATTTCGTTAGGCACACAAGTTCCCTGGCTGCAGAGATACTGGCAACCCAGACAGAGGTCAGTATCTCTAGAAGCAGGGGGTCCGCGGAGTGGAAATTAACAGGTTTCAGCTCCGGAGACCCCCTGCTTCAATCCTAGAAAAAGAAATAAAAGATGTAGTGTAAGGTGTTTGGCGGCTTTAATATTTCCAATACCTATATCTCCTTAGAGATTTTCAATCCCAGTGTTTGTTAATGTCATCATTTTATTGTTATTTTCTTGGCCCCCAGATATACAGCGGCGTATTATGGCGCGTTATATATAAAGGATAACAACAATACGTACACCACGGGGATAAACCCGGCCCGGGACAGGAAACTCCCGATGTAACTGGCCGCGGTCTGTCTGATAATGGGAGGGTTGTTCGGATTCTGTACTTTCTTCCAAAGATGTTCCAAAAATGCTTCTGCAAATCCCTGGAACAGAAGACCGATCCGTAAGCACTTACTGTACCAAAGGTAAGTGCAATGTACGGGAGAACATGCATGACAAACAATGATACACTTGGTGAATAGAAGCACAGGTTCATTACAGGACTACTGCCTTATAAAGCTGGATTATCCAATTACTAATGCAATATAAATGGTTTGGAAAGGAAGACCAATGTAAGCACTGTCCTAATGGCAATGAAGTGAGAGGAAACATTTGGAGAAGGAATAGCAGCTCGTTGGGCAATTGAGAAAGTCCCTTTACCTCTGTATGCCCCGGGCATCAAAACAATAGATTCTACGTCCGTTAGTACGTATTGTGCAAGAACAATGTAAGGAAATACATGCCCACACCCGGCGGGTGTAGTGTAGCGTGGGCACAGGAACTTTCCCATCACGGAGATCTCGCTGGTGCTTCAAATCAATCTGAATATCATTTTTTGTTTGTCCCTAGTCCTAAAATCCCTATATTATATCATCTTCCGAAATGGCATAAGAGTACAATAAACCCGCCTGGTAGGCCTGTTATTGCAGGCACTAACTGCCATACTTCAGAATATGTGGATTATTAGCGCCACCGTCTGGTAAAACCAGTGCCGGCCTATCTGAAAGATACCTCCACAGTTCTTGCTGCATTGAACGAATTTAGCAGGGCAGATACTTTTCTATTAGTTACAATGGACGTCAAAAAAATTCGAACATGCTCAAACATACACTGAGTCCAAGTATGGCCAAAGAGTTTCCTAAAACTAAAGCCATCTGTTTACTACCTCCCAAGCCACACGGAAACTACTAGGAATATATATATATATATATATATATATATATATATATATATATATATCTTTAATCCCAATTGAGTTTGGGTGTATTTAATAAATGTATAAGATTCACACCATTGGTGTATATCCTTGAGAGGTGTATACCAATTGTCCAATTACATTTGGCAATCAGTGAGGATATTTAAGAAGCTAAGAGGAATAGGGCCACCCTCCCCTAACGAAGCCCGTGTGTGAAACGTGTAGGGTTATGGTCTACGCAATACGCTGTGGTAGAACGGAGCAAGAAAGAACTAGCCACCCCATCGAACACCGGACGCCAGAGACAAGAGGAAGGAGTGGAGCAGGAGAGCGGTAAAGCCGTTTTTTTAAGTTGGCACCAAAAGTGACGAAGGCAAAGACGCGCGAGGCTGTCTCACTTCCGGGATTTGGGGCAGGATGTAAAGCCGGAGCAACAGCCGTGCAAAATCTTTTGGAGCACCAGCGAGATCTCCGTGATACGAAAGTTCCTGTGCCCGCGCTACATCACACTCGCCGGGGTTTACTCACATTCACATGCTGTGCTTGTCTTATTTCCGTATCTATTCAAGGTATCCCCTCACACAAGGGGGACACTGGACATTGGACCACTTCCGTACAGACTGAGCACGCCCCATATAAGTATACTATTACCCATACATAGATCAGTCTAGTTGAGCACGGTTCTTCTGTATGTTTTTTATAAGGAAATACATGGTCTGATTACTTGAAGTATTACAAGAATCTCAAGTGGTACAGCAGGTCAGTAAAATGGCACATGGAATAAATGATGTATATCTACTCACCAGTTTGAAGCTGCAGAGATAGAACATTACATACTGCACATGGCAGGAAGCGTGCGTTGGTAAAATGAGCTTATCGAACACAACCAACAGATCTCGGTATAAATCTTTTGTTTTGCTCAGGTCCAGCTCTCCTGCGAGTTAAATTAATTGCATATACCACTTAAAATCAGAGTTGTGCTTTATTTCACCGAGATCCCACAGTCATTGCTCATGTTTTCAATTTAAACCCACACCGTTTTGAGCTGTTGAGCCAATCAATGTTACAATTGGGTCCTACAACTTATAACTAGGATGACATGTTTTCCCACTTAGTGTAACTCCTTTTTATTTGGAAAATCAATGGATGTTATTAATTTACACAGAATCACAATTTCTTGTAACTTGCGATATCTTTTAACGGGCCTACAAGAAGTGGAAGGATCAAGTAAACCAATGTCGAAACCTTACAGATCTATTGTAAACGTCAGTAAGTCTGCCGGGCAATTACTCAACTGTACATCGGAACCAGTGGATATACCAATGATTACATACATATTTAGTACATAAACACTTAAATACACAAATACTAACAAACAAGCACTGTCAACAGTCCAGCTGCGGAATGCTGTATTTAACGTGTCAGGATGGGAATTACCACTTGTGTAGCAGATGTCTTTGATGTAAGCACAGAGGACGAACATCAGAATGTCCAGGCGTTCAGCAATGGGATGGACCATCACATCACTGCCAACACCAGCACTACTAGACTCCTTTGGATCTTCATCTTCATCCTGTGGGTTTAAGATCTTTTCTTATTCTCCAATAGCAAAGCATGATAAACCAGGACACAATACTAATGGACACAGAAGTAATGCTGATCATTGAGAACATTAGTGTGTTCGAAACTTCTCGAAAATATTGGGTGTTATTTTACTACCCTGTGCGAAACGCGTAGGATGGCGTCCCATGCCTCCTTTTTATTCATGTTTAAGGCCTGTAATACAGTGGGCGCGCTTGCTGCGCCGTGCGCGGGAACAGCACTTATAATTGGCTGTGGTTAGCCAGCCATTCTATGCTAGGCTGCGCACGGCAGTGAGCGTGGAGCCGGCCGATCGGGGGGGAAGACTCAGAAAACTATGTATTCACGCCGCTTCTGCTCAGTGTGTGTGTGTGTGTATATATGTGTGTGTGTGTGTGTGTGTGTGTGTGTGTGTGTGTGTGTGTGTGTGTGTGTGTGTGTGTGTGTATGTATGCGTGTATGTATCAAATATTGCAGTGTTAATAAATAATTTATTCTTACGTCTTTTTTTTATGTTTCAAATATTATATAATATACACACACAGCTTCCCCAGTGACACACAAACACACAGACCACTTCAAAGTGACACACAGTTACCCAGCGACACACACACACACACACACACACACACATACACACAGTGACTGCTTCCCAGTGACAAACACACACAGAGAGACAGCTACCCAGCGAGACACACAAAGTACCTTCCAAGCCTGTCGCTCACAGCAGCACGGACCGTACACACAAAGTGCGCGTCACGTGCACAAGCGTTCACACAGGCGCGCACACGCGCCCACTATATTACTGGCCTTGGGCTCCGAAGGCTGTGCGGCGCTGCCTCAACTTTTCTTGTTTCTTTTACTACTGAAAGGGGGGAGTCCCATTGCGTTCAGCAAAACGTTTTACAAACCTGACTATCAACTTCATTTAACATATAACGAATTATTCTTTTTCTTTTCTGTGGGGCTCTGAAATATGTTTGTCACGTTCATGTTTCCGTCACCCTCGGCTCATAAGCTTCACCCCTATAATAATCACTATAATCATGCCGCCCTTTTCCTCTTGGAGCAGGGCTGGCCAACTCCAGCCCTCAAGAGCCACCAGCAGGTCAGTTTTTCAGGATCTCCCTGCTTCAGCACAGGAGTTGAAGACTGAACCTGATTCGGCCACTTGTGTTGAAGTAGGGACTAATTGAACCACCTGTGCTGAAGCAGGGACATCCTGAAAACCTGACCTGTTGGTGGTCCTTGAGGAATGGAGTTGGCCACCTCTGTCTTAGAGGGACCAAAGAAGACAAAGATAAAAAAGGGGAATAATTCATCTGTGGGGAAGAAATCTTGAACACCACACAAACATCATACACAAGTTAGCATGGCAGTTTGCAAGAATCACGAACCTTTGCATAAAGGGGCTAGTGAAAAACAAGCAGTTGTTGTCTGTTGGCTGTTTCCCCCCAAATTAAATGTAATTGAAAAGTAGAACATCTCACCATGTTGAAAAGCCCTTCCTCTCTGCCGCTTCTATTCTCCCCACCAGCATGGCATGCAGTTTCTTCAGCCTCCTCTATGTCATGGCGTGAAGCACTGACCTACGAATAAACAATACACTTTGGATTAGGGGTTAAGAGATCGTGCTGATCACTCAGAGCTGTAGCACGACAGTAAGTGGAAAGCTTCCCGGTACTGAAACGCGCAGAAAACTTAAAACATCCGTTACGTATTCAGTACATTTTGTATGAAAGGTTATCCACAAAAGGACTGACTATAATTGTACCATGGTAGCAAAGTGACAGAGATACATGCTTTGGGAAATGACCGGTTTGGATTTCATATCCTTGATGTGACATTACATTCTGCTGTTCCTTACAGTAGCCGAGGACGGCTAATCCACTTGTGCTAGCGGATTTCATACACAATAAAGAGTTACATTTTGCCGATTCTTGACAAGCTGGTGCGCAACCTTATTGTCATATATAAAAACCGTGTGTGTGAGAGTGAGATTATATTGGATTTGAATTAAGTAAATTGAATGACATGATATTCTCCAATTTAGCTCGAGGAAATCCATGCAAGTTCATACATAAACTGGCAACCTTTTACATTGGCATGGGATGTAGATGTGAAGTGTTTCAGGCTTTTAATGAAAACATCATACTAATATTGATAGCATCATACATTGTAGGGTGAGCTATCCAACACTGGACCAATACCTAGTAACATAGTAGATGAGGTTAAAAAAAACAAAGACATTATTTCCATTGAGTTCAACCTATGCTAAGTTTAGACAACAGTTATATATCTTATATTTGCATTTACAGTATATTAAGCCAGAGGAAGGCAAACAAAAAAACCCCAGTGACATATCATCCAATGATATATCTCATAAGGGGGAAAATAAATTCCTTCCCGACTCCAAGAATTGGCAATCAGATTACTCCCTGGATCAACATCCTTCCCATGTTTATTTGGTATATCCCTGTATACCTTTCCTTTCTAAAAAGATGTCCATCCTTTTTTTTTAACATATCTATTGTATCTGCCATCACAGTCTCCATGGGTAATGAATCCCACATTTTAACTGCCCTTACTGTAAAGAACCCTTTCTACTGTAAAGAACCCTTTCCTTTGTTGCTGGTAAAATATAGATATAGATCATACGTAGATATCATTTTAATTAACTGTGGAGATAACTAAGCTGTATGCAAACATGAAGAAGACACCTAAAGCAGCACATCTCTGATTATGACCAAACTTGAAACAGTCCTTTGCCCATCTTACAGGCCAACGAAGAAGTCTGTTATGAGAAGTCCATGAGATTGGCAAACCGTATGCGAGTGCATATTGGACATATCGCAATAAAAGTCATTACCAAAACTACTACACTCTATAATATCCATCTCTGTTTGTATATATAATCATGAGATTGCTGTCCAGCTTGTCAAAAATCTTTTATTATTTGTGGGACTAACCAGATAGTCTTCTTTTGGGGTTATAGAATCGTATTATTTTACAAATTGTTTTATTCTCCCTACCCTCTTATTAGCCATTCTTTATGGCAAGCGGTGCATGTGGAGTTGCGCTATATCATTTTACGTGCATTTCATTTACAGTCTGCTAAGCCTTTGTCTGGTGGAGGAATCGGTGAGGTATTATCATCCTAAATTTTGTAGGTTTCTTTTGTAAAAAATTAGGAAGCCATTGGCCAAGTATATTTATCAAATATCCACAGTATAGTAAAAAAAAAAAATAAAGTAGCCATTCAGCGAGAGATTGCTGTTCAAGAATTTAGTCGGAAGAATATATGCAAATATGATGCTCCCAGGATCAAACCCGGTAAGGATAATGCAGTCATTAGGCCTTCTCTCCGGAGAAGGTGAAATGACTGTCACATGTAATTACGTATAATTACCTGACTGAGTGTAGAGCTTTAGAATAAAAGCATGTGTACTTACATCAATCTTCAGTAGCTTTTCAACAACAAGTTCCAGAATTTCAAGCCTCAGTGATGGAAAATAGACCGTGATCCGCAAGAGATTGTGCACATAGCATTCCTGTTATAAAACACGAGTGCATGTATCAAGAAATGGAGAGAGAGATATATATATACACACACTGTAGAGGTATCAGTACCGTGTTAGCCGAGCTTCAATAATCAAAAAATAAATAGATGATACCGTTCTGTGGCTAACGAAATGCTTTTATTTGTGCGAGCTTTCGAGATACACTGATCTCTTCTTCCGGCGATGTTACAATGAATGAAGCAAGCAAAAGCTATACTATAAACAGTGTCTATTGGAATGTTATCTGTGCTGGTCCTTCCCCCGGTGTGGATGTGTTTTATGGTTGGAGGTGTCAAAAGGTTCCTGAAAGCACTTTCATCACTTGCTTTCAGGAACCTTTTGACACCTCCAGCCATAAAACACATCCACACCGGGGAAGGACCAGCACAGATAACATTCCAATAGACACTGTTTATAGTATAGCTTTTGCTTGCTTCATTCATTGTAACATCGCCGGAAGAAGAGATCAGTGTATCTCGAAAGCTCGCACAAATAAAAGCATTTCGTTAGCCACAGAACGGTATCATCTATTTATTTTTTGATTATATATATATATATATATATATATATATATATATACAGTGTTCGACAATCCTATACATTTACTCGCCCGGGGCGGGTGGATTTAACCCCCAGGCGAGTAACTATTGGCCCAAGCAGCACACGTGTTTTGTTTTTTAAATTTTCCCTGCTCGCGCTGAAATTTCCCTGCTCGCGCTGGCTGAAAAAAAAAAAAAAACTCCCCCTACCTGACAGATGATTGGCGCGCGCTCCCAGGCTTTGTGGGCGCGCGGCCAGGCTCTATATGAGCCAGCCCCCAACGAGCGGCCATTTTTTTCCCATGGAGGATGGAGGACACAGTAAGTATTATCTGTGCCTTCCTCCACCTCCCTCCCCTCCCCGGTGCTCCTGCTGCCCGCAGTTATGGTGATGGGAGCGGGGGATGCCCCCTCATGTCCCCGTTCCCCCCCCCCGCTTCCCCCCCGGTCCCGTGTCAGAGAGCGCGGCGGGTGATGTGAGCGGGGGATGTCCCCGCTTCCCCCCCCCCGCTTCCCCCCGGTCCCGCGTCAGAGAGCGCGCCGGGTGATGGGAGCGGGGGATGCCCCCTCATGTCCCCGCTTCCCCCCCCGCTTCCCCCCGGTCCCGCGTCAGAGAGCGCGTCGGGTGATGGGAGCGGGGGATGCCCCCTCATGACCCCGCTTCCCCCCCCCCCGCGTCCCCCCCCGCTTCCCCCCGGTCCCGCGTCAGAGAGCGCGTCGGGTGATGGGAGCGGGGGATGCCCCCTCATGTCCCCGCTTCCCCCCGGTCCCGCGTCAGAGAGCGCGTCGGGTGATGGGAGCGGGGGATGCCCCCTCATGTCCCCGCTTCCCCCCGGTCCCGCGTCAGAGAGCGCGCCGGGTGATGGGAGCAGGGGATGCCCCCTCATGTCCCCGCTTCCCCCGGTCCCGCGTCAGAGAGCGCGCCGGGTGATGGGAGCGGGGGATGCCCCCTCATCCCCCCCGGTTCCGCGTCAGAGAGCGCGCCGGGTGATGGGAGCGGGGGAAGCCCCCTCATGTGGGAGCGGAGCAGGAGATGGGCGGGGGAGCGTGGTGGTGCTGGTCATGGCCTGTGTGTGTGTATATATGTGTGTGTGTGTGTGTGTGTTTATGTGTGTGGGAGTGTGTGTATGTATGTGGGAGTGTGTGTATGTATGTGGGAGTGTGTATGTATGTGGGAGTGTGTGTATGTATGTGGGAGTGTGTGTATGTATGTATGTGTGTGTGTGTGTGTGTGTATGTATATATATAGGAGAATGTGTATGTGTGTATGGGAGTATGTGTGACACCAGAGGTACCTCCCCCCCCCCCCCCCAATCAGTCAGTCACCCCTGCCCCGGTCAGTCAGTCACCCCTGCCCCGGTCAGTCAGTCACCCCTGCCCCGGTCAGTCACCCCTGCCCCCCTCTCTCTGGTCTCCCCCCCATCTCCCCTCTCTCTGGTCTCCCCCCGTCTCCCCTCTCTCTGGTCTCCCTCTCTCTGGTCTCCCCTCTCTCTGGTCTCCCCTCTCTCTGGTCTCCCCTCTCTCTGGTCTCCCCTCTCTCTAGTCTCCCCCGTCTCCCCTCTCTCTGGTCTCCCCCCTCTCTCTGGTCTCCCCCCTCTCTCTGGTCTCCCCCGTCTCCCCTCTCTCTGGTCTCCCCCGTCTCCCCTCTCTCTGGTCTCCCCTCTCTCTGGTCTCCCCCCTCTCTGGTCTCCCCCCTCTCTGGTCTCCCCCCTCTCTGGTCTCCCCCCTCTCTGGTCTCCCCCCTCTCTGGTCTCCCCCCTCTCTGGTCTCCCCTCTCTCTGGTCTCCCCCGTCTTCCCTCTCTCTGGTCTCTTTCTCTCCCCTCTCTTTCTCTCCCCCCTCTGTCTCCTTCTCTCTCCTTTCTCTTTTTCTCTCTCCCTCCTCTGTCTCTTTTTCTCTCTCCCTCCTCTGTCTCTTTTTCTCTCTCCCTCCTCTGTCTCTTTTTCTCTCTCCCTCCTCTGTCTCTTTTTCTCTCTCCCTCCTCTGTCTCTTTTTCTCTCTCCCTCCTCTGTCTCTTTTTCTCTCTCCCTCCTCTGTCTCTTTTTTCTCTTTCTCTCTCTCTCCTCTCTCTTCCTCTCTCTCCCTCTCTCTCCCTCTCTTCCTCTCTCTCCCTCTCTCTCCCTCTCTTCCTCTCTTCCTCTCTCTCCCTCTCTTCCTCTCTTCCTCTCTCTTCCTCTCTCTTCCTCTCTCTTCCTCTCTCTTCCTCTCTCTTCCTCTCTCTCTCCCTCTCTCTCTCTCTCTCTCTCTCTCTCTCTCTCTCTCTCTCTCTCTTTCTCTCTCTTTCTCTCTCCCTCTCTTTCTCTCTCTCCCTCTCTCTCCCTCTCTCTCTCCCTCTCTCTCTCCCTCTCTCTCTCCCTCTCTCTCTCCCTCTCTCTCTTCCTCTCTCTCTTCCTCTCTCTCTTCCTCTCTCTCTTCCTCTCTCTCTTCCTCTCTCTCTTCCTCTCTCTCTTCCTCTCTCTCTTCCTCTCTCTCTTCCTCTCTCCCCCTCTCTGTATCTGGATATCTTATTTACCCTATATATCTTAACTGTCCTATACTACACCAAAATAACCTATACTGCTTTCTTCCAGATCTGACTCAAGCTTCACACGGGAGACATCGGAACCCCCCCTAACCCAGGAGACAGGTAGGGAACACATTCCCTCCAATGTATAACATTGCGGGAATGAGGTACCTGGACATTGAGGGACTGCGGATCAGGTAAGATCCCAGGTGGGATTGCTGCTTTAGATATTGTGAAGCGGGGACGTCCAGACACTGGTTAAGGGGTTCAGGAAACTAGTCATCCACACCTGGCTTTTATTTCTAGATCGACACTTACACACACACACACACACACACACACACACACACACACACACAACTAAATACATTTGTCAAAAACGAATGTTGTTCTGACTAGGAATTTATTAAATGTATTTTAATTTTAATTATATATTTTATTTTAAAGCGGGGTTGGGGGCGGGACTAGGGGCGGGGGCGGGACTAGGGGCGGGGTTGGGGGCGGGACTAGGTGGCGAGTAGATTTTTTGGTTGGGCGAGTAGATTTTTGGGTGATTTGTCGAACACTGTATATATATATATATATATATATATATATAAAATATATATATAAATATTACTGTGTGCTCATTTGCATGTCTTAGACAGGTCTGCAACCCTGCCTTTCACCATTATCACCCAGCACACAGTGCTTCCACTGCGGCAAGGGACTCTGGGAAATGATATGCAAATGAGCACACAGTGCCACCTTTTGCTTCAAAACCATATGACATGGTCCCCTGTAAGCTAATGCTTGCTGCAGTGCACAGCTTTTAAGCACAGCCTGGGTTAAGATGCATAGCCAGTAAACCTACCCACAGACAGCTGTTTCGACCTTAATGGGTCCCAGCGTGGGGTTGGTTATACAGGCTTTGCAAAAATAAAGCTTGGGATAGGTTTCACCACACTTAGTTAAGTTATGGTGGGTAACCCACCATAACTTAACCAAGCACAGCGCTTCCTCTTTTGAAATAAGGCGGTCATATTGGGGCACCCGGTTCTTTGCCAATCAACCAAGGGAGAACGGCAGTTTAGGTAATTACATTTCCTTATAACTAAGCTACTGCTCCATCCATTAAACCAAAAAACTGTATTGCCGCTTTAAACTGGCAACCTTGTAAATTGGCATGGGATGCAGATGTGGACTGTTTGCAGCGGTTAATGAAAACATCATGCTACGATAATAATAAATAATAATAATAATTATTATTATTACAACATCATGCTAATAAAAAATAATAATAATAATTATTATTATTAAAACATCATGCTAATATTGATAGCATCGTACATTGTAGGGCGAGCTATCCAACACTGGACCCATATCTATATAAGGGGTGGCCCACTCCAGTCGTTGACTGAGCCATTTGTGATGAAGCAGGGATATCCTTAAAACCTGACTTGTTGGTGGCCTTTTAGGACTGAAGTTGGCCACCCCTGATATAGATCATACATTGATGTCATTTTAATAAACCTTGGAGATAACCGCTGTATTGAAACATGAAGAGAAATCCGAAGCAGCACATCACTGCACCCCCTCCGGTACCCATTACCTGCCCCGCACAGACTCATTCGGATCACCCTCTTCAAGAAAAAAAAAAAACAATTGGTTCTCACACGCGCAGAAATCCACTTGGTGCAGTTCTATGGAGGACACCGCGTTTAATGAGCACTTCGCAGCTTACCATAGTTCTTGCTGATTTATTGACGTAAGGAAATTTCTCCAGGAGTATCGGCATGAGGAAGCGTGGTGCCCTGGAACAGCAAAGAAAACAGGTGAATAGAGCACGTAGGGATGGACCAGGTTCCACCAGTTGCAATCGCATAAAACAAGCGAAGAAAGCAAAAAGAATAGGCGTTTGCAAAGCAGTTATCACCCAGCAGACGATATACTACGCTGCATGCTAAACGGCCAACAGGGAGAATGCTGCAGCCAATTTTCAAGCAGAGTAAAATTGAACCCAGCAATTGATTCAACTGTCTTTGTGGTATTTCAAGAACATCGTTGAGTACTTACGAAGGAACATATCTGGATACTATTTGCAATGCTCTGTGACAGGTGTTGAAATTTGCAATAATATCTGCAGCGAGAATTTAAAAAAAAAAAGAAAAAGGTTGCAAATAAATCATCTTAATATTGAAATATGTTTTTAATACACATTTAATATACAAGTAAGGTTTTATTTGCACTAACTCAGGCAATGCAAAAGACTACAATTGCAATTAAAGGTTACAGGCTGTAACGGGGGCATCAAGAAATAGGGTGTGCGCCGATCACAGACCGTCAGTAATCAGAGATGTGGGTAATTATTGGGGCTCCCTATTTTTACTTTATATATGGGGGACCCATTATAACCATTGATCATGTCATGTGTTACTAATTTATGCAGTCTTTGAATTTCAGCCTTTCAAGTTTTTACAAATTCAATAATTAAAAAAAAAACATTTTAAAACTTTACTGTATATATTCATTGGTGGGTAACAATGAGTATATACATTTTAATGAATGTGGCATTAATGGTATGTATTAGATGTGTAAGTATTATGGTATTCTTAATTTAAGAGTGTTAATGTAATTTATGGTATAGGAAATATGATCATGTATGTCTATGTTTATTGTACAGGCATACCCCGCATTAACGTACGCAATGGGACCGGAGCATGTATGCAAAGCGAAAATGTACTTAAAGTGAAGCACTACCTTTTCCCACTTATCGATGCATGTACTGTACTGCAATCGTCATATACGTGCACAACTGATGTAAATAACGCATGTGTAACAGGCTCTATAGTCTCCCCGCTTGCGCACAGCTTCGGTACAGGTAGGGAGCCGGTATTGCTGTTCAGGACGTGCTGACAGGCGCATGCGTGAGCTGCCGTTTGCCTATTGAGCGAGATGTACTTACTCGCGAGTGTACTTAAAGTGAGTGTCCTTAAACCGGGGTATGCCTGTAGTTTGTTTTGAATGTCACCTTGACAATTAGCACTTTAATTACCTAGATCGGAGGGTAACCAATAGTGTGGGACTGTGGGGTATATCTTACAGTCCTTAACAACCAGTGATTACACCACCTGACAGAGTAGTGAACTCGAAACGCGTAGAGGTGATACTGAATACTTTGGTACCACGTCAGACGCCAGCGTCGGATCCCTGCTTTGCCTGTTTGTGTTTGGAGGTTGTTTGGAGCTCGGCAGCCACCATACCTATACTCTGCACAGCAGTTCCTTCTGGGGTCTCAGCGTGCCGGGACATTTACCATCCAGCGGGACTGCTTGTCTTTTTTTTTTTCATCTGACGGGTTGGCGGGCAGGGATATTGTGGACAGCGTGGTACCATCTTATTATTTGTAATGTAAGTGAATGTATTGTTCGTAATTTCCATAAAGTGGTATTTTAAACATTACAACCCCCTTTTTTTGCGCTCTCTTTTGTGTATATAACATGGGCATCCCCATAAAATCAGAACTTGGCCTATTATAAAAATAAAACATTCCCTCCACAGGGAGAACTACAGCCATGACAGTGTACAAAGAGCACATCTGCCCGGAAAATGCAAGGGGTCGAGAAGCGTTAATATTGATATTTAGTATATCCGGTCTCCCAATTCTGGGGGAAAAAGTGATTTTCAAGTGGTTATGATGGCTTCGTGTTCTGCTTCTGTAATCTCTTTTAAAACATGTAGCAATGTTGCTCTAACTGTAATCAATGCAATGTGATCATGATATTTAAAATGTAGTTGAAGACCAGGAAATTCTTTTTTGTTTAAAATTACTAGACCAGTGTCGCAAGGGCTGCAATTGTATTGCAGGGAAAAGGTTATCGCAAGGGTAAACTGACACCAGGAAGGTATTCTAGCAGAAGACTGGTGTTTCTGCAACTTCATTAACAAAATACATTTCATAAAGGCAAAGAATGCTTAGACGTAAATAAAAATACTTTAATGTATTCAGCCATCGTGAATTCATTTCTAGTTGGGATGCATCTGCAGCGAACAAGTATCAATTACAAAAAGGTTTGCACTTCACACACACAATATGCTGTGATTGTGATAGAGTGTGGTGCATGTTACCAATTGAGTTATTTAATAGCTGCTCACAACCAATCTAGTTTACATGTACAGGCAGTCCTCGTTTTACAACGCTTCGTTTTACAACAAATGGCTTATCCAACGCTATGCAATGCATACCTATGTTCACTTTTACAACACCAAAACGGCTTATCCAACGCTCTTACGACGCTTTGCAAAGTTGTTTATGTGTATATAATATATATATTATACTATATAATATATTATATTTTTATATTATATTATGTTATATTATATGTACAATACAGTATATGCACTAAATAATGTATGTGTGTGCTGCATATCTTATTGTCTGCGTAAAATATTTAGTGTATTTTAGCATTAAAAATGCCTTCAGGAACGGAACCTTTCATTTAAACAGTGTTCCTATGGGAAAACGTGTTTCGCTTTACAACGTTTCGCTATCCAACGCCATTTTGAGTAACGCATTGTGTCGGATAACCGAGGACTGCCTGTAGTGAGTCCACCATGGATGAAATTCATACTCACTTTCATCTTCATCTTCCGAGTCAGAAATATCCACGTCTCCTTCTCTGATCGTTATTCGAGCTATCAGGAAATACACTGTTATTATAAGGATACGTAGATGACAGCAGCAAATAACACCATTTGGATTCTGGTGGCAATGCTGCCCCATCTTGTATGTTTAAGAAGGTCTAAATACTACTTGTTTGTGTCTGTGGAATAGTTACTCTTTTTCAGCATCAGTATTAGAGGTAGGATACAGAGAAAATAATACTTAAGTATTAATCAAGCTTTACCGGGCACAAAATGTGAGATAATCATGCTCAGGCAGGATCTCAGATAGACAGTCTGGGCCGAAACAAGGTTCCCCAGAAAGGCCAAGTATTCTTCCACAACTTCTTTGCTTCTGTTTAACCACGGCAACTTCTACAAAAGATCACAAATATTCACTTAGAAGCAATTCTAAGCACACGAAGGGGGCAATGCATACTGTCTGAAAACGGTAAGTACTGGAGAGGTCACGTCTCGGGGTACAGCAGATCCATGTATTTGGTCACTAGTAGGCAAGTGATCAAGAAGGTAACATTGTGGATGGCCACCCCAACCTTGGCAGTATCAGCTATATACTGCAGCCTGGAGATGCACTAGAATGACGAGGCACATGATGATACTCCCTGAGCACCTATAATTGGTAGCTGCGAGAGGAGAAGGCAGACTCTTTGGGACATTGAATTGGATCATTTGAATAGAATCTCCTTGTGGTCAAAACAAACCTTGAGAAACAATTTATTTTAAAATACTTAGAAAAGTTGAAAGTAGGCCGTGGAAGTGATCTAGGGTTTGTTAAACAGTTGTCGCAATTACATTGTATATCAGGAATTTTCATTTGATGTGTCTACATACTACACAGGTATGATCAGGTGATGCGGTAATAGTAACATCAATATCCATCAAATGTGTGCTGACAAACAGCATAGTGGCCTTGGGGAATGAAGGAATAATCTCTCTGGAATCCCCTCCACTGCCCCCAATTTAGGCAACTTTGAAGAGACCATAGAAAGAAGAGACACATTCAGAACTTTCTCACCAAAACAATGCTGACAAGGTGCTCAAAGTCTTTGGTTAGGTAGGTAACGGAGGTGCGGAATTCATGCAGCCAGTTGATGATCTGGGCATCCTGTTCAAAAAGACATCACATAGGTTTCTTTGATGAAAACCTAACTAATCACCTTAAGTTTATTTTTCTTACAGCATTGGAAATGACGGGGGGTTATTTTCAGTGTCCACCCCCCCCAGGTTCCCAAAATACTTAACAGTGAAGTTGCAGGTGTTATTTTAAGGGAACAGGAAGTGATTTGGACGGACATCCAATAGGAAGCCGCAACTGATGCCGTTTCGGCTTCCTACCGGCCAGTGGGACCTACAAGGTTTCGCGGCCATTTTTATGTCACTGTAGGGAGCGCAAACACCAGTAACAACCCCGGGAAGTACCGCAGGAAGCAGGGGGTCCGAGGCTCTTAAAATAAAATGGCTCAGCTCAGAAAGACCCCGTTTCCCATGCTGTAAAAAAAAAAAATCTATATGAACAACAAAAAAACGTCCAGGCAGGACTGCTGCTTTAAGGGTCTACGGAGTTAACATTATGATCTCATGTTTCCTTTTTATGCTGACCTACTATATATAATTATTATTGAAGAGAGCAATGCCTGTACAGCAGCTAATCAATACAGAGCAACAAATGCTTCACTAATCACCAAAGGTGAACAACTGGTACGGCTCTTGGGTCAGAATAAGCCTTGTGTAACACACACCTTTGCACTAACGGTAACAATAGTGCAAAGGTATGTTATTGAATAGTATAAAGGTACTACTCGGCTCATAACTAAACTCTTCATTAAATAGCTCTGCATTAAGGCCTTACTTGGCCATATAAAAGAGGATTACAAGTATTGGTTTAAATTACGATTTCAGTTGTCAGGCCCAGTGAGACCAGCTAAGACATTGGACTACAGCAACACAGACAAAATGTTCTAAAACTATTTCAAATGAAAAAATTTACCTTAATTTCTGGATCTGATAACTGGTGCTTCAAAAGCTCGAAGTCGCTTGTTTCACCCTATAGAAGAACGCATATGACAACAATGGATATGGGCCAGAAATACATGTAAGGCCGCGCTTAAAGTGCACGCGAGGGCACGGATGACGTCACCCGTCGCCACCCGCGAAAGTTAACATTTAACTTTCGCGACATCGCTGGCGACCTGGCCATTGATTGGTTCAGAGGTTGTCACATGAGGCGATAGCCTCTGAAAAATCAAATTTTATCGGCTTCCAAATTTTTGGTCGCTGCCGTCGCCATTACTATAAGCGCTTGCGACGGCGACAATGCTTTTGTTTTCAGGCGACGTCGTGGGTGAGTTGGGCAATGCACTCTCAAGGTCTTCCAAAGTAGATTGATTGATTGATTCAAACAAGATCGACCCTTCGGTCCAAACCTGGACCATTATCAAGATAACTATATAACCTTAGCCAGGGGTGGGCCAAAATATGAAATACTGCTCTCTCCGATCCCCCTGCTCTCCTCACTGAGCTACGCAGCGGTGACTTGGCTTGTCAATCAGGCAGTGGAGGATTTCCCATTAGGCCTGGGCCTAAGGCCGCAAAATGAGGGCAGCATGCGCGGCCGGCATCGTCACATCACACGGCGTCGCGTTGCCAAGGCAATGGAATGCACAGCATCAAGTAACGCTGGATGAGGACAGCGGCACCAGGTAAGTGCCTAAGGGCAGCATATTGTTAAATCCACCACTGCACTCAGGTCAGTTATCACTCCATATTAACAGAGTTGATCCGAAAAAGGATCAGAAAAGAGTTCCCCTCTGTCTATAGCACTCAATGTTTATCTATAAAAGATGGACTAACCTTGGTCCAACAGACATGTGATATATATAGGTAAAAAATATTTGCCTATAGATATCGGAAAAGCCAAGAGCAAAATAATAAAGTTTTATTCAAATTTGTTTAGGTTAAAAAAACACACATTACATTCATACATTAAAAAACCCCGTTCAGTGGTGGCTAGACATATATACTGTTCAAGGTAAGTACCAATAAGTTGTATGCCTGCTGAGGCGTCTGTATATAATTCAATTATTAAACAAGCAAGCAGGTAAGTAATAGTGCTGTATAACCATATATATTTCAGTTAATGCGGACAATTGTCAGGGTTTTTACAGACTAAATCAAAAATATACATGGATATAAGTGATCAAACCATGAATGGGGAAGGGCCTCCACAGTATAGCAGTGCTTATAGCTGGTCATGGAGTACTCACGTGTTTAAATCCCAAAAGGTATAGAAATGCATATACATACCAATCAAACCATACTATTATCTCACAGATGAAGCACAATGTATATCTGTACCAGCTATCATTAAGTTCCTGGTAGTGTGTATGATCTAGGCCAACAGATAGTTGCAACAACGCCGATAGTATGGGATATGGGGAAGAAAACACATGCGAATATCCGTTGGCAATACAAGCCTGACTGCTAGAGGTGTCCTTCTGCTGCCTGTAAGAAAAGACGCTGCCACTTCTGATGACGTCACGAATGACGTCGTACGTCCCGACGATCGTTTCGCATGGGCTATACGCTTCTTCAAAGGGAGGGGTCTACTACCCAGCCTTCCCGGATAGTATTTATACAAAGAAGTCACGCCTCTAATGATTTATAGAGGCGTGGTCTATGCCCGCGATCCAATCGGGTCATAATAAAGTAGGATTGTCTCCATTATTGTGTCTTACTATATATAAAGTGGATAACTTTGTATTGTAGTGTCATCATACTTGTAACGGTAAGTATATAGGTAAATATGTGATGTCCCTGTGATAAGAGTTGATGGCAGAGCATACCCTATTGAGACCTATTGGTGTCCGTCCAGTATAAATCTCTATCAGAAATTCCTGATGTATAACATACAGATAATAATAAATCCAAGGAAATACAATTAGTGAGTATGTGGTAGAGTATAAGTGGAATAACTCCACTGAGTATGGTATAGTGATATGGGAGAGTGGAATGGGAGGGGAAGGAGCAAGGAAAGAGGGGGGGGAGGAGGATACTAACGTAAGAGTGTAGGAGTGAAGAACATCTAATGACCTGCCCCTATTGGTCAATACAGGTCAGATCGTGATTATAAACTATATACCTGGATCCCCATTAAAGAAAATAATAAATAGGCACTAGGATAGAGGAGAAAGGTGAGTGAAAGGGAAGGGGATATTGGTCATGAATAAATACATATTATTAAGTGTATAAACAGTGTTCGACAAACCTATACATTTGCTCGCCCCGGGCGAGTGGATTTAACCCCCGGGCGAGTAAATATTGGCCCAAGCAGCACACATTTGGTACTAGGTGGCGAGTAGATTTTTTTGTGTGGCGAGTAGATTTTTGGTGATTTGTCAACCACTGTGTATAAAGGTATATATAAACTGTGTAGGAGTGATGGTGACTACTGTGACCTGCCCCTACTGGACATACAACTTATTGGTACTTACCTTGAACAGTATATATGTCTAGCCACCACTGAACGGGGTTTTTTAATGTATGAATGAATGTGATGTGTGTTTTTTTTAACCTAAACAAATTTGAATAAAACTTTATTATTTTGCTCCTGGCTTTTCCGATATCTATAGGCAAATATTTTTTACCTATATACAGCACATGTCTGTTGGACCAAGGTTAGTCCACCTATTATAGATAAACATTGAGTGCTATAGACAGAGGGGAACTCTTTTCTGATCCTTTTTCGGATCAACTCTGTTAATATGTTCATTTGATTCCCCTTAAGCACCTATGTTCACATTCTTCCTTATCAGCGCTTATAGGCTGAGCGGCCTTATCTCCTTTCAGTTATCACTCCAAACAGCTAGAAAAAATTGGAAATGAATCCACAATTAAGTGCATCAGAGTAATACTTGAAAAAAGATGGTCCAATTGAACTTCAATGTAATAGCATATATCTTAAATGTCTGGGTGGATATAGCAATCCTAAAATGTCCCATAATAAAGTGGTGAGCAGTATAAATCTCCAAAAGCTTGTATATGCAGCCACATAAAGCCAATAAGCACAGTGTGATACTCAGAGCACTGCCTACTAAGGGAAGAGGGACAATAACCTCAAACAGTGGACGCCCCCGAGATAGGCAAGTCTCCCCCTCCTTAGATGACAGGCGAGTGCCGAGTATGCAATTGTGCAGGCAAAGGCTATGGTGTCAGAGAAGGAGGAAAAAAAACATGTACTCACAGATAAATCCACAGGGAACTGAAAGCATGCATCCGGAAGCAGCAAGGTCAGAAGCAAAAATGGAAATGAACGGAGCACAGCAGCAGGAACGAGCAGCCAAACCGGACAAAAGATCAATAAAAAAATAAACTTTATTCGGCCATAATCAAGTGCAGAGGCAGGAATAAACCCCGGGCGGGTTTCGTGCCCCACTCGGGCACTTTGTCTCGCTTATTCAGGCTATGGCCGCATAAAGTTTATTTTGTATTGCTCTTTTGTCCGGTCTGGCTGCTTGTTCCTGCTGCTGCTGCGCTCCGTTCATTTCCACTTTTGCTTCTGACAACACAGCAAACAGCATTGCTTCTACGTTCAGTCAATCTCGAGTCATCTCACACATCACCTTTGAATATTTGTGAAGGACCTCGGTCACAGTCCCACCAAACCTGACCGTTTTCCTCGGTGGAGAGCTAAGAAATTCATCATTGTCTGCCAACATCTTGAAATCTGTTGCAAAAATAGGAAAATGAGAAATGTTTGAAAACAACTAAACTGGCAAAGTCACAAACATTGTAAACTAAGTCTTTTATATAGTCGATGTTTAGGGTGCATTATATATAGTGGCAGTCCAACTGCAGTCTCACAAAATAATATGGATTTTTGTCATTGTTAATATATAGTGAAACATACCATGTCAAAAGAATACAGTACAGTATTATGGATCTTAGGTAATTGTAATAAAATGTGGGAAATTCACGGCTGTTTAACATTAAACGGGTTTAACATTAAATAAAAAATTATCTTACAACCCAATCCTGCAACTCCCTGACAAAGGAAATTCATACATTACATAATTCAATATATATTTTAATTTAAAGTACATACAGCACATTAAAATCTTTCTATTACTTAATCCCCTTTTTCTGTGACAACAGCTAAGGAAACGATAACAACAAGGAATGTATTGGTTTCCAGTTAAACAAAAACATAACTTATTTAAACTTCGTATTAACCCTCGCCGCTCATAAAGTTAACAAATATAATGGGGAAAGACAGGGTTGCAGACCTGTCTAAGACATGCAAATGAGAATACAGTAATATTTACAGTTGCTATATGCTTTACTGTGGAGGGTTTTTGTCACTTTTTTTACCCACCACAACCTTATTATATATATATATATATATATATATATATATATATATATATATATATATATATATATATATATATATATTTAAAGGCATTTGAGTTTCGACTCCAATGATTTCTCAAGTCACTTGCTCACCTTTTCAGCGCCATGTAAAACACATAGTTTTACATGTAATATTTATATTACCTGCTTATTCAAAGTATTTCATTATATAACCCTTATTTAACCTTTTTGTTGCCAGATGGGCCTGCAGCAAAATCTGGCAGCAAAAGGGTTAACAATGATTTGATCACATATATAACTGCATTATATTATAATAAACTACTCTTTAGCCCGTCCAGCACAAGGAGCTACAGATTATATCCCAATGCTATTTAGTGGTTGATTGGGGAGGAGGGGGGGGGGGGGGACACTTTGAAGTGACTGATTAACCCTTTGAAGTCCCATAGGAATACCATATAACAAGCCATTTATTTCTGTATAATGCCCTTACATGGGGGTCCCTCTTAACCCTGTCACTGCCCTCCTGGCACTTTGGTGGGAGTACTTAATGAGACAGTACGTGTCCCCGGGCTGGCAGGCGGGCAGGGGAAAGCTCTATACCGGGTTCCGTACCTGCTATCCTAAAGGAAGAGACAACCGTGAGCCAGGCAACGTGCGTCAAGTCCAATCCGGAAGTCAGAGCGGAGGAAGGCCTCCGGAAACAGGAAGTCCTGCTCGGATGGAATAACGTGGCGGCCATCTTGAGTGTACCAGACAAGGCATCCCAATGGATCAGAGAGGGCAGGGGGCATAGGGCAGCATTAGCAGGCACCTGCTAATAGGCATGTTCAACGTTCAACCACATTACTTTGGAGTTATTCATTATTATTACGTTCTAATTAATCATATTAGTATCGGTTGAAGTGTATGTGCTGTGTGCTCTCCCTGTGGAATATCCCCAGGAGGAAGACGTTGCCATCCCATGGCCCCATTTGCAATAAATATACTTGTTTTTTTTTATTACAAATTTTTTGTGTGCTTTCTGGTTTATAGCCTTTTTTAGAGGTGGGCTTTTACCTTGAGCACTGTTTTAAACGTCTTTTTTTTGAGTGTGCATTATTAAGATCTATTTGTACCGTGTGTCACAGATGTACAGGTACTCCTCGCTATTCAACGTGTCACTTTACAACGAATGGCATATCCAACGCTTTATATTGCAACCCTAAGGGCCGTTTTTCGACGCCAGAATGCGTTATGCAACACTCACTGCCACTGATTAACATGGGACTCACTTTATAATGGTTTCACTATCCAACGCTACTTCCAGAACGGATTCCGTTGGATAACCGAGGACGCCTGTACCAGTCTCCAAGGAGCAAAATCAGTGTGACTTGGGGGAAAGGTTGTAACCAGAAAATTGCATTTTATTTTAAAACTAGCTTTAGCCGGCGTAACATACACTGTTCTATCAGAACGTATTTTATTTATTATTATATATTTGCAGGTGGTTCCCTGTCTTCTCCAACAAATATTGCAGCAACCTCCGTTCTTGATGTAGGTGCATTATATCGTCTCTTGTCAAAGTCTGGCTCTTCCATAAATACCATGCGCACATTCATTGTTGGATTAGCCTGGGTTATTTGATGCAAATGGGTTAACCTGTTGCTGCATCTCACCCAGTTGTTGCATTGCTTCGGCCATACACCCTTGGTTTGACTGGTTTTCAAGCCGTTTTGTTGTTGCTTCAGCAGAATCGAAAATATACAGTCGGTACTTCTATTTGATTAGCCCTACATTGTTTCGCTCTTCTCATTTCCAAACGTTCTTCTCTTTCTTCAGTGTTCTCTGTCCATCTTCTTCGTCGTGGAGTTTCATTTCGGGTTCTTGGTCTATTTGATCTTCGCTCTAATGTTTCATTAGCATTTCTTCTACGGTTTCTCAGAGTTCTTTCACACGGTTCAGTCATTATTACACTTCTTAAAACTTTTACACACTTACATTTGTTTTTAACACTTTTACACACTGTTCATAAAAGGTTACATATGTGTTTAATGTTACACGTTATTCTGAAAACGTTATTGTTTCTTAGCAACCCTGTGACAGCTGAACCTTTATACGGAAACATAAGATAGATAGATAGATAGATAGATAGATAGATAGATAGATAGATAGTGATTTCTGTCAGTGAGACTCCATTGAAGTCTATGAGAAGGGTTAAGAACAGTAGATGGCAGCAAAGACAAGGATAGGTGAAAGAAACACAGATACAATATAGCGATCCAGTGATACCCAAATAAATAAAATGTCTTAATCATCAATCAGTGACAAGTTGTGCTGTTTTGGGATTGAGTCCATATGTGAAGGAAGATGAGAATTTTGGAGCAAAACACTTCCCTGAAGGGCGCTAGCAACCGTACTGGTCCCAGAGAGTAAGATACTTGCAGAGGTGAAAGTAGATTGTTACAGCTACTCAACCTGGTATTTAAAACATTGAAGGTGGGAACTGGGGTGTCTCATCATGGCCGCTGACAGCTTTCCCGGGGCCCAGGACTGGAGTCCATCCTTGCCGGTGGCCTTGCGGAGAGAGACGGATTAGTTTTAGTTTAACATCCCCAATAATAATAATAATCCCCAATAATTCATACTCGTACGCAGTACTGGCACTTGTTGTTTTACCGGTACGCACCGTACTGTCCTACTTTCACCTCTGGATACTTGGTAGGTTGTAATACCTTTTATTGGTCCAAAACAGCCTTGTACGTTTGATATGTTGGTCCATTAGAAGGTATCACAACCTACAAAGAAGGAAAAGTCTAAAATAAAGTGATTATAAGGATTGAGGCTACATATGATATACTTATGTTGTTGGGATTAGTTTGGTGATCATCTAAAACACGAAAAATAGTCTGGGGGTTTCATGTGTTGGGTAAATGGATGTATATGGAGAAGGAACTCGGTTATCAATACCATGATTATATGCCGGCACCTTACATTGACACCAAATACCAGGCGCAGAATTATGGGGTCGACGTTTTGGGGGCTTCATTAATGATCGTTGGATGCGTCATCGATTTTGATGCTGTTCTTTTATCTGCTCATGTGACGGACGTGTCAGTATTATTTATTCATTGCTTATTCAACCCTGAGCAAGACAATGAAATACAAATATTGTTCTCCTCTGTGAACTGTCTGTGTGAATAATGCATGTAGTCTTAAGTACCGGTCCCCACGCCCTTCGTATGGTTAAACAAAATGATGCACCACAATTGGCTTACCAGGTGAGAAGAAACTGCAGGAAAAGCACTCAACAGCTGCCTTTAAATCACCTAAACGTGATTTCATTGTGTGAGAATGCATTGATCTCTACTGGTTTAATTTGATCTTTTTCGCTAAATATTTATTTTACAGATTATGGCCTCACAATGCTAATGTTTGGCTGTTTAAAGAGGCAATCCAAGCATCTTAAAAAATAAGAAATACACATTTTTTTTTGTTTTAATATTATGCAGCCTTTGATGACCTTTATTGAAAACGAAGTACCTAAGCTGCCGATCAATTAGTTCTCCCGTGATCGATCAGCAAAGATGCTGTTTCCCAGGGTTCACTAAATGGCTGCCTTTTAGTTTCAATCAATCCTTGAGTCGGTGTAACTCAGCAGCTACAATGTATCCTTATATTACTAAGGTAACATTATCTATTGCAGTTTGCAGCTCAAACTGCTGGGAATATTGACAACAAATTATCACAAACAGGAAAGTGTTGCACAGATCTTGCACTGCTGGGGAGGTGGTTAAAACCTGCTATAGAAAGTAAAAGATACTCAGTATATTAAAGAGGCAGTTTTAGCCATTGTTGTTTTTTTTTTTTTTTTTTTTATAGAATTGAAGCAGGGGGTTTCCAGAGCTGAACCCCATTAATTTCAGCTCAGTGGACTCCCTGCTTCCGAAGATACAGACCTCTGAAGGTGGGTGCTGGTATCTCTGCAGTTTTCAGCTTCTTTATCACATGGGCCAATAGGAAGCCGTACCTGATGACGTCACAGCTTTCTATTGGCCCGCCGGGCATGGGAGTTTTGAAAAGCAGCCATATAGTGAACCCTGGAGTGACTACTGGCACCCCCTACAAAGAAGTAGAATAAAATAATCTCCAATGTATCGGGGTATAAAATATAATTGAATGTATTAAATGTTAAAAATCTACTAAAACCCATAGCTGCGTGCATATTAGACACTAAAGGAAAATAACATTGAAGCAACCTATCAATATTAGAACATTAAAAAGAGGGCTGGCTCAGTCTTCCCCACTGACCCTATTGTGGGCGTACACATTATCAGCGCTGCTGGCGCCTCTCCCGGGGCCCAGGACTACAGTCTTGATCTGAGCTCTGTGTTGTTGGGAAAGACCCTACAGGTTGTCGAGCCTTTGAGGGCCCTGTGTACATGGTAGAGGCCCATCCAAGCGGCTGAGAGCGTAAGGCCTGTCCAGCCGGTTGCAACGTCCGGGTTTGGCCTTCCTGGTCCTCCTCCGCCGACAGTTGTCTCCAGCGGCCGGCGGCCATGCACATTATATTGTTTTTGGCTAATCAACATTGTAGAAAATAGATGAAAACCGGCTCTCCGCAGTGACGATTTTCATCTGTTTCCTTCAGCTGCAGCAGCATGCACATGGTCATTTCTTTGCCCCCGTGACCGTTAGTCCAGTTTTTGTGGATGCACCTACTTCCTCTTCTTATCAACATTGTAGCCTTTTTTTCTTTAAGACTATTACATGTGATATATTTAAAATAGGCATAGAGTAACTAACATTCCTTAAAGTGTCTAGAGATAAAAGCCAAGATAAAAAAAAGATACGTATGCCTAGTATAAAAGTTGGGGAACCAACACAAAACAGATAACTCAACCTGATGCTTTTCACTATTTGTCACCTAATATATGTGTGTGAATAAGTACTGTGAAAGATATGAGGGAACAGTAGTGAAAAGAGGATATTACGGCCCTAAATTAGTGCAGGGTTTCTGCTCCACTCCACGGTTTGGAGATTTACCAAGGGGAATCCAGACCGGGACTTCTAGCTCTCCCAGCTTTCACAGGACTGGAGCAGCTGATTGAGCAGAGAGATGATTAAAAAGTTGCTCTAAACAGAGCAAGACAGGGCTGTTTTACACTCAAGAGGAGGGTGTGCTGAAAAGCTGTGTTATGCTGAGAAAAAGACTTTTGTTGTGTTTGTTTGATTTACTCCTGTTACCTGCTGTAGCATTTGTATGGCAAAATAAACAGGCCTAGCTTTTCACCTCTGTGTCAGAAGACTATCTCCCTCTACCTGGAAGGCTGTGTGAAAGTGCTGATCCTTGGACAAAAGGTACAGAGCAAGAAGGCACTTTGTCACAGTACCTCAACCTGGCCTAAGGCAGGGTTGCTCAACTCCAGTCCTCAAGCCCTCCTCTCCACCCCCCCCCCCCCCCGCCAACTGGTCAGGTTTTCAGGATATCCCAGCTTCAGCACAGGTGGCTCAGTCAAAGATAGTTGGGGGGGCTTGAGGACTGGAGTTGAGCATCCCTGGTCTAAGGCACTACTGATGCAGTCAGAAATGTCTTAGAGTTGTCTGCCCTATGGGGGACATTTCAATAATATTTTATTTTTTGAGTTAGCCTGTGAACCTACACACCCCGAGGCAAAGAGGCAAAATCTGATGTGTTTGCAAATAGAGGAAGATTGTTACATCCCAATAAACCTGTTTGTTGATGTCAATTGGACAAAGTTGGGGACCTTAATAACTGCCCCTCTCTTTCTATTACACTAATAACATCATCTTGAAGCTCTTCAACTGGCAATTCTGTATTGGCCATAATCCAGATCAACCACCAGAACATGTTGCAGAAGAGGATCGTGCCGCCGCTGTAGATAAGAACATCGTGAAAGAACAGGCGGGCAAAGATTCCACACAGAAGAACAAGGAGTCCAAAAATGTCGAAAGCAACTGCGAGCCAAAAGGCATACCCACAGTGCCCCAAGTCAACACCCATTGGGTTGATACTAGAGGATGGAGGCAGCTCTGTTGATCCAATGTCACTTTTGCTTAAAGTCAGTTCCAGCATCTCCTAAGGATCTGATCAGAGATGCAGGGGCGTACCTTCAGAGTTTGTAATAGAAATGTATTATCTTGAACTGTTTTGTGACGGATGGGAAGGTGGCTTCGGTCAATCTTATTCTTTATGGGTCCAGGTTGATGAAGGCTGAACACTTTGATTTACTAGAAAGCAAAATATAATTAAGGATCTAAATAGACCACGTCGGAGTGATTAAGTTCATCACATAAGGGAAATGCCTCGAAACTACCTTCTACTGTCAATGAGTTAAACTGTTTAAGACCAATGGTTTTACATGCAGACTAAACTGTGTGCACGTATTAATGGCTAATTGCATAGAGTTTGAGTTGTATCCCAAAAGCTTGTGGCGCTACCTGATAATTTGCCTCTTACAATCCACTCTCCATCTGAAAGCCTGGGTTAGGTTTTACAGAATTTGAACCCCTGGAGCTGAACCACTTTTCCTGGTTGCCGAAATATTTGTTTAAACTCTGGTGAAAAGGGACAAACCTATAAACATTTGTATCCAATGTCTAAGGTTATAGTATTCAACTAAACGTGTGGATTGACTGCTTTATCCCAAGTGCCAAAACAGGTAAGTATTAGTTTAAACTCTGGTGCAAAGGGACAAACCTATAAACATTTGGCGAAATATTTACCTTTTTTATGTGCTGATAGAATGTAGGTTAAATAAAAGATAGCTGCTGAAGTCATCCAAAAGGAAGCTGCATTGTCATGCGCTGATGACATTGCGGCTTCTAATTGGCCCGTGGGAGTGAGGCTTGTGTGGCAGCCATTTTGATTTGCCAAAAAGAATTAGAAACACTAGCACATGAAAAGTCAAATATCTTTGTAATCGGGGAGTCCCCAAGAATTAAAAAAGAAACAGTTGAGCTCTGGTTTACCCCACGGATTAATTCGTTGATCCAATAAAAATGTAAAAAATAAAAATGTAAAAAATAAAAATGTGAGTAGTGGGTATTGCTGTTTTAAACATGCATTTATGTTTTACTTATTACATATTGAGTGCTACTGTAGGTTTTCCTTATTATTTGGACTGGATTGTTTTATTTGGAATACTGGACAGTTTTCTCTTACTAGCATCATGCATTCTTTTTCTTTTAAGTTTTCTTTTTTTAGTATTTATTTAGGAGATATACAGTATTTACAAATGAAAATCTTGTTGCACAATCTCATTGAGTACAACAGACGACAGAGAAGCCCAATGCTACATCCAACATGACAGAAATACACAGTAAAATACTTATATAGTCTCTTGTAAAAGGGTCATTTAGTTTAACCCTTTGGCCAAAGCGTTGTAAGCTTGCGAACCACGACAAGGCAGACACCCGTTCGCAAGTCCTAACACTACCAGATCAAATACTAATATACCTCTATTTTAATCCTTGCAAGTTTACAACGCTTTGGCCAAAGGGTTAAACTAAATGACCCTTTTACAAGAGAATATATAAGTATTTTACTGTGTATTTCTGTCATGTTGGATGTAGCAATGGGCTTCTCTGTTGTCTGTTCTATACATATGCCACGCTCAATAGCACTCCATTTTGACACTTAAATACATACATATATTTTGTGGGGGCTCAGGGGTTCCCAAAAAGAGCTTGCTGGGGTTTTGTTTTCTGACAATCTCATTGAGACATGAAAGTGACCCAAAGGAACACTGTTGTGAATATTTTGAACATATAACATATCGACAGCTCATAAAGGCAAAATAACTGTTTTACCACTTATATAACACATATGGCTATTTTATTATCCCTGCTATCGGTTCATCTGGCCATTCTTCTTCTTTTTTATTCTTACTTAGCACTGGACATGCTCTAAGTGCTGTGCAAAATGAATTACACAATGATTGATCAATATAATACAAGGTCAATACAAAGGTGAGAGCTACTGATATAAATCAAATCACTGAGACGATGTCCCTGCCCCAAAGTTGAGGATTCACACTTACAGTGAAGAAGAAGTAGGAGATGAGTCTGATGATACATTTAACATATATTATTAGTTTCCACTTGGCCATCAGCCTGTTGTCAGCCGAATGCCTTTCCCAGAATCCCCCACGGTTCAAAACACCTTGACATTCCACGGCTCCCAAGGCAACCCAACTCCAATGTAGTCACATGACTGTTGTCACAAGCATCACCTGGATCAATAAGTAAGTATAGATATAGAATAAAGTATCTGTTGTCTAAATTTAGCATAGTTTGAACTTGATGGACGTTCGTCTTTTTTCAACCTCATCTACTATGTAACTATGTAACCTGTCGCCGATCCCTGTGTCTCATATGGAAAAATCCTTTACATAAGGTTAAAGCCCCACTCATGCCCCTGCCATCTTTTTAGCCTTGGTTGCACCTATGCCTGTTTTTTTAACAAGCACAATCCGAAATGAATACAAAATAAAACATAAGTAAGCCGTGTGTAAAAAGTGACTATGTGCTGCTATTAAATCCTATTCACATCGTTGTTTCTTATTCTGTGAAATGTACACAAATATCTCTTTTAAGAACCCTCTCTTCTGAGACCTGTTGCCAACCTGCTGTCTATCCACACACTACACAGGATGAGTAAGAGGAGAGCCATCTTTTTAACTGTGATATCATGTGGGACAAAGGAGGTATCATGGTCACAAATCCCGGAATGACGGCTTCCGTGGGAGAAGCAGAACCTTGTCAATGTCCCCCTCTTTCACTTGATATGTTATACTGCACACCAGCAGGGCTGCTGACAGGGTGGGACAACAGGGACTGCTGTCCTGGGCCAGGCCAGGCAACGGACCGGCCTCCCTGCCTGGCCTGTCGACAGCTTTCCCTGGGGCCCGGAACAAGAGTTTACACTGTGCCCACTCCCCCTCCCCCCTGTGTTTACGGCCCTGCATCTGATTGGAAAATTGAATAAAATGGTTGACAATGGAACTATTTGATGGTGGTAGCTGTATAGAGTGGAGGGGTTTGTTGGACTATTAGACCCCTACAGTGAACTAAGAGACCCTTACAGAGACTAAGACCCCAAAATATAACACAATTCCCTTCTAGTTCAAGCTGCAGTAATTTTCCAAGTTGGTACACAGTATATAGCTTGACACCTGGGCATATAAGGTGTTGCATTATTTGTCAGTAAAACAGCCAGGGGTCTTTGAAGTGTGCTAGAGGGGAGAAAGCATGTATGGTTCTGCAAATACATAGGAACACTATGTTGTATTGTACACGGAAACTCTAAGGCCGCGCCCAGGGTCAGAACAAGCTCGCGAGCTGCGTAATCAAAACAATGCAACTCAATTGTAGCGTCCATACTGCACGTGAGCGCGGGTAGACGCAATGTGTGCAAAGACAAAAAACGTTTTCTTTGTCACGCGATGCCCTGGTCACGTGCCGATGAGGGCAAACCGCTCACGTGATGTCACGGACACGCCCTTGCAACTCCCTCCATCGCGCAACCCTGCAGGCCAGGAATCGCCCCAGTTAGATCTGAGCGTGACGTCATGGCGCTCGAGCGCGCAATCACCCTGGATGCGGTCTAAGGCCTCGGTCCCAGTGATCGTGGCCACGCGCGCGATGGTGTGCGTGGCGCGAACTAGAGATGGCCCTCTACGGGGCTGGCCCCATTCTGTCCGTGCTTGCGCATGGTCAAAGCGCAATGGCGCAACCACATTGTCAAAAGACAAGAAACGTGTCTTTTGGTGCGGCAGCTGAGCGATGACTACGTCAGGGCGGCTGGTCAACAAATGAGGGCGAACCAGCCGTGTGAGGTCATATCCACGCCCCCTCCCCACGTCCCCCTCCCTGAGCAACCCGACGTCCACTGATCATATCAGGAAGGGGGCGTGGTGCACGGACCTGGGCCGCAGCCTATGACAGAAGACAAGGTGCAGAAAGATTATTAGGGTGGGGGCTGGTGTGTGATGGGTGCTAGTGGTAGGCGTAAGAAAGGGAGAGGAGATTACATTGAAATGATAAAGTCGAGATAAAGTCAGAGAGGAGAGCATAATGCAGAGATAAGACTGATGTGAAAGAAGGAAGAATAACAGAGAACGTAGAGCGGAAATTAAAATGAAGCAAAAAACATATTACAGGAAGGGAAAATATTTTATTTCGCTATAAATAGTCCAGGTAAGGATGCTTTCTCTTAGACAGTAATGATGTAGCCGATCTAGGGATATGACAAGGAAAGACAAAATAATTCAGACAACCGCTACATATTAATAAGGCACCCTAAGTCCTTTGTTCTGGGTCAAGTCGCTGTGGATCTCGGTGTATCAATTGTTCTCAGTATCCCTTTATGTCTAACAGCTTCTGTGACAATAGGTACCCACACCAACCCAGTGACCAAGAACATGAGTCCAATGGAAAGGAAAACAGGTCCGAGAGCATATGGGACATCCACGTATTTAGTGAAGTAAAAGATGGTGTAAAGGATTCCAGTGAGGAAGACTATCCCTCCAAAGATGATGAGAGCGATGGGTTTGTGGTAGTACGACCATTTACTCTTCTCCTGCACCATGGCGTCTGGTGGACCTCTTCTTGATATGCTTCTCAGGGCCACTGCGCTCTCATCTTTGGTGGCGTGTTCTGCCAGAATCGGGTATATTACCAAGGACATTATACCGCTGCAGGAAGCAGCAAGAAAAATACGGTTACCATAGACACACACATGCGCAATTTTAAGATGGAACGTATGCTTCGACGTTGGCTGCGGGAGGGGTATTTATCTAAGTCTCTTGTAAACCTCGGATAATACTGATACAAAAGCAGCGCAGAAGTTATCACAGAAACCAATTCCATGGAGAATTTTTCCTGTCATACATCTGGTGGTTTTTTGTCACTTGTATTGTCACAACTTTGCAGCTGAGAGACTTTGATTAAATACAACTGGCTTTGAGTTTATTCTGGAATAGTTTGTGGTTCCGCAAGCAATAGTCTGTAACAGGGTTCTCCCACCCGTTCTCCAAAGGGGACAAATCAGAAAACATTTCGGAGGAGAAGTTCAGATACATTTAAAGACTTAAACTTATTATAGCGTTTATAACATCTGTACCATATATATATATATATTTATGATATTACCTTAACCTACAAGTATGTTTCACTGCACTTAGCTGTCTAAGCAACGAGTATGACATAGTCGGGCGCAGTTATCCCACAGTGGAAGAGCGCTGGTCTATAGCATCATTGTAACCTGTATATTGTACCTGTTCCTGAAGTGGGCGAACCTGGTTTAAATCCCAGTGACCCCCACCTTGTGACCTTGAACAAGTTACTTTTGCCACTTGAGCCGGGGGTCAAAAACTTTAGATTGTAAGCTCTTTGGATCAGGGACTGGGTTGATAGCATTATATGCACCATTCCTCATACTCTGCAGTGCTATGTAAAAACCCGCATCATTATGACATTAATAAAATAATGACCGATTACAACTGATCTAGAAACGTTGCTTCAGGCACCAACTTTACAGCTGGTGATTACCTTTGCTTCTCTTTGGAAAATAATGGGATATCCTCATTAATAAATCTAAAAGAATTATGTCAGTAAAACTAAAACTCAGATTTAGAAAAACCTCAGAGGTCCTACTTATGAAGACATATTTCCGTTAGATGAAAGTGAATATTCTCAGCCTTGTAACATATTCTATGCCCTTTGAAACCCCCGTTCCTAAAGGATCCAGCAACGTATTGGGGCGGAATGTGGATTCAGTTACTTAAATTATGTTTGATGGCTAAAGTTAAAAGCTAGAAAAAGTCAAGCACACCCATTGGAGAAATTATTTAAAAAATGCAGTATTTCAGTCGCCCATAGTGAGTGTCGCGCACGAGTGTCCTGACGCTTCGGTGTGACACGCACCTTCACCCCTGATATATAGTTACATCCCTGATGAAGATGCGTGTCGCACGGAAAGTTGGATCACTTTTCTGTGCCACTCACTATGGGTGATACAAATCCGTCATTTTTCATTAAATCTCCAATCACGTGCTTAACTTTTTTTAAAAATATTTATGATTATTATTATCTCCGTAGGCAGGGTGATTTGGTCCTGAGCACCCATGTATTCGCCCTACTTTATGATGTGATTATTGCTAGACATCCCTAGCTGGGACACTACTGCTATCTCTTAACGTTAGTGTCTACCTGTGATGTGCAATGTTACTGCCAGGGGTCTCCTATGTAAACCTCAGCGCTTAGGAGGTTAAAATAACAAGTAAAAAGAACAGCTTGGTATTTGCATCGCTTCGTACATGCAAAGCGGGTTATGCAAACATGTCATCCTATTTAACAATATAAGCAACAGTGTATGTGAAAACATATAGGAAAACATACTTGTTATGGATCCCTTCACCATTGAAGTCACATACAGTGGTAACATACCTGATTAAAAGGAGAAATCCCAAGTATTCTCGTGTATTCCCAGTAAGCTCATGGGAAGAGACGATAAGTTTGCCCAGCGCTGGAGATGGGTTACAGAGAGATGAAAGCATAGCTGTGTTCATCAAACCTCGATGAGTGCAGCGCCCAATGGGAGTGTCCGAAAGACTTAATGCTCCGTCCCTTCTGGTGAGAGATGGAGCAATTGAAAGCTACATACTGTTTATACAAAGTCTCGTTATATTACGTAATGCCCACAATTTCACTGTTTTTGTTTTTGTTTAACATTGACAGAGGTTCCAGTTACTCAGCTGGAAACGAAGAAGTGATATGAATAATAACATGATATATTGTGCTATATTGTACTGTGAGTGTTGACGTTGCTGTGCACAGAACTGTACAGGCACAGGAACTTACCTCGTGCAGATTGGTAATTCTTTCAAACACTCCCTTAAAGTGTAAACCTTAAGAAGAGATTTGCGTTGCACAACATTTTTGAATTCCTAGTAATCATGATACAATTGGTGTGCAAAGACTGAAAAAGTCCATCCGTTCCTTTAGAAGTAGGGTTGCCAGGTGTCCAGTATTCAACCGGACTGCTACAGAGAATCCTCATTATACCCCTAGTACTGCTACAGAGAATCCTCATTATACCCCTAGTACTGCTACAGAGAATCCTCATAATACCCCTAGTACTGCTACAGAGAATCCTCATAATACCCCTAGTACTGCTACAGAGAATCCTCATTATACAGTACCCCTAGTACTGCTACAGAGAATCCTCATAATACCCCTAGTACTGCTACAGAGAATCCTCATAATACCCCTAGTACTGCTACAGAGAATCCTCATTATACCCCTAGTACTGCTACAGAGAATCCTCATAATACCCCTAGTACTGCTACAGAGAATCCTCATAATACCCCTAGTACTGCTACAGAGAATCCTCATAATACCCCTAGTACTGCTACAGAGAATCCTCATTATACCCCTAGTACTGCTACAGAGAATCCTCATAATACCCCTAGTATTGCTACAGAGAATCCTCATAATACCCATAGTACTGCTACAGAGAATCCTCATAATACCCCTAGTACTGCTACAGAGAATCCTCATTATACCCCTAGTACTGCTACAGAGAATCCTCATTATACCCCTAGTACTGCTACAGAGAATCCTCATTATACCCCTTGTACTGCTACAGAGAATCCTCATAATACCCCTAGTACTGCTACAGAGAATCCTCATAATACCCCTAGTACTGCTACAGAGAATCCTCATTATACCCCTAGTACTGCTACAGAGAATCCTCATAATACCCCTAGTACTGCTACAGAGAATCCTAATTATACCCCTAGTACTGCTACAGAGAATCCTCATTATACCCCTAGTACTGCTACAGAGAATCCTCATTATACCCCTAGTACTGCTAGAGAATCCTCATAATACCCCTAGTACTGCTACAGAGAATCCTCATAATACCCCTAGTACTGCTAGAGAATCCTCATTATACCCCTAGTACTGCTACAGAGAATCCTCATTATACCCCTAGTACTGCTACAGAGAATCCTCATAATACCCCTAGTACTGCTACAGAGAATCCTCATAATACCCCTAGTACTGCTACAGAGAATCCTCATAATACCCCTAGTACTGCTACAGAGAATCCTCATTATACCCCTAGTACTGCTACAGAGAATCCTCATAATACCCCTAGTACTGCTACAGAGAATCCTCATTATACCCCTAGTACTGCTAGAGAATCCTCATAATACCCCTAGTACTGCTACAGAGAATCCTCATTATACCCCTAGTACTGCTACAGAGAATCCTCATAATACCCCTAGTACTGCTACAGAGAATCCTCATTATACCCCTAGTACTGCTACAGAGAATCCTCATTATACCCCTAGTACTGCTACAGAGAATCCTCATAATACCCCTAGTACTGCTACAGAGAATCCTCATTATACCCCTAGTACTGCTACAGAGAATCCTAATTATACCCCTAGTACTGCTACAGAGAATCCTCATAATACCCCTAGTACTGCTACAGAGAATCCTCATAATACCCCTAGTACTGCTACAGAGAATCCTCATAATACCCCTAGTACTGCTACAGAGAATCCTCATAATACCCCTAGTACTGCTAGAGAATCCTCATTATACCCCTAGTACTGCTACAGAGAATCCTCATTATACCCCTAGTACTGCTACAGAGAATCCTCATAATACCCCTAGTACTGCTACAGAGAATCCTCATTATACCCCTAGTACTGCTAGAGAATCCTCATAATACCCCTAGTACTGCTAGAGAATCCTCATTATACCCCTAGTACTGCTACAGAGAATCCTCATTATACCCCTAGTACTGCTACAGAGAATCCTCATAATACCCCTAGTACTGCTACAGAGAATCCTCATAATACCCCTAGTACTGCTACAGAGAATCCTCATAATACCCCTAGTACTGCTACAGAGAATCCTCATAATACCCCTAGTACTGCTACAGAGAATCCTCATTATACCCCTAGTACTGCTACAGAGAATCCTCATTATACCCCTAGTACTGCTACAGAGAATCCTCATTATACCCCTAGTACTGCTACAGAGAATCCTAATTATACCCCTAGTACTGCTACAGAGAATCCTCATTATACCCCTAGTACTGCTACAGAGAATCCTAATTATACCCCTAGTACTGCTACAGAGAATCCTCATAATACCCCTAGTACTGCTACAGAGAATCCTCATAATACCCCTAGTACTGCTACAGAGAATCCTCATAATACCCCTAGTACTGCTACAGAGAATCCTCATAATACCCCTAGTACTGCTACAGAGAATCCTCATAATACCCCTAGTACTGCTACAGAGAATCCTCATAATACCCCTAGTACTGCTACAGAGAATCCTCATTATACCCCTAGTACTGCTAGAGAATCCTCATTATACCCCTAGTACTGCTACAGAGAATCCTCATTATACCCCTAGTACTGCTACAGAGAATCCTCATAATACCCCTAGTACTGCTACAGAGAATCCTCATTATACCCCTAGTACTGCTACAGAGAATCCTCATAATACCCCTAGTACTGCTACAGAGAATCCTCATTATACCCCTAGTACTGCTACAGAGAATCCTAATTATACCCCTAGTACTGCTACAGAGAATCCTCATAATACCCCTAGTACTGCTACAGAGAATCCTCATAATACCCCTAGTACTGCTAGAGAATCCTCATTATACCCCTAGTACTGCTAGAGAATCCTCATTATACCCCTAGTACTGCTACAGAGAATCCTCATTATACCCCTAGTACTGCTACAGAGAATCCTCATAATACCCCTAGTACTGCTACAGAGAATCCTCATAATACCCCTAGTACTGCTAGAGAATCCTCATTATACCCCTAGTACTGCTACAGAGAATCATCATAATACCCCTAGTACTGCTACAGAGAATCCTCATAATACCCATAGTACTGCTAGAGAATCCTCATTATACCCCTAGTACTGCTACAGAGAATCCTCATTATACCCCTAGTACTGCTAGAGAATCCTCATTATACCCTCAGTACTGCTACAGAGAATCCTCATTATACCCCTAGTACTGCTACAGAGAATCCTCATCATACCCCTAGTACTGCTACAGAGAATCCTCATAATACCCATAGTACTGCTAGAGAATCCTCATAATACCCCTAGTACTGCTACAGAGAATCCTCATTATACCCCTAGTACTGCTACAGAGAATCCTCATTATACCCCTAGTACTGCTACAGAGAATCCTCATTATACCCCTAGTACTGCTACAGAGAATCCTCATTATACCCCTAGTACTGCTACAGAGAATCCTCATTATACCCCTAGTACTGCTACAGAGAATCCTCATAATACCCCTAGTACTGCTAGAGAATCCTCATTATACCCTCAGTACTGCTACAGAGAATCCTCATTATACCCCTAGTACTGCTACAGAGAATCCTCATAATACCCATAGTACTGCTAGAGAATCCTCATAATACCCCTAGTACTGCTACAGAGAATCCTCATTATACCCCTAGTACTGCTACAGAGAATCCTCATTATACCCCTAGTACTGCTACAGAGAATCCTCATTATACCCCTAGTACTGCTACAGAGAATCCTCATAATACCCCTAGTACTGCTACAGAGAATCCTAATTATACCCCTAGTACTGCTACAGAGAATCCTCATAATACCCCTAGTACTGCTACAGAGAATCCTCATAATACCCCTAGTACTGCTACAGAGAATCCTCATAATACCCCTAGTACTGCTACAGAGAATCCTCATTATACCCCTAGTACTGCTAGAGAATCCTCATAATACCCCTAGTACTGCTACAGAGAATCCCCATTTTTTCCCTATCCATATTGATTGTTCCACTCTTTGTTTACTTTCACCGCCTTGCTAACACATTGACCCATTTCCCCCTTTCCTCTCGTCCTTGGCTAGAAGCATCAACTCACCAATAAGGCTCTTTTTTTTTTTTTTATACCAACATCTTCCTTCCTAGCAGTGAAGTGGTTAATGGGCCGATAAAGTGTTTATGCTGAAAGTTTTAAACAGGCCCTGCCAGCTGCCTGCCCAGGAGGCTGGTTTTTTCGTATCGTTAATGGCCGATAAATACCCAGCACTTTTAGTTGACACAGGTTTATATTTCACCTGTCACTCCCTGAGCAATGCTCTGCTCTGCATGGCTTAGTACCAACAAGAGGAAGCCAAAACTGCTACACACATGGTAAAGAATGCGTCACGCGGCACAGCCGGCGCAGAACTGGCAAACCGAAAAGTGTGCAGCACGTTTTAGTCGGGATGAGGTTTTAACTCGTGCACTGCTGGAAAGGCTTGCACTAATACCCATGTTCATTATTTTTGCTCTATTGCCATTTTGCTCAGAGAAGATTTTTCTTTTATATAGCAAAAATAGTAGTGTACCGTACCAAGCCATAGCTATGTTCCCTCCATATAGAGATCAGTAATACAATATGATGATCCATCTTCAGTCATAAAGAGGTAGATGTTCTTAGACTGGATTTTATAAATAATAATAATAATATGTTGTTGTTCTTACATAACACTGTACATAGGATTTTGCTGGCAGTGAGCTCCTGCCCCATAGAGCTTACCCTCTAATGTTGGTTTCTGAGGCACAGGAAGATTTACCCAAGGTCACAAGGAGCCGAAACTAGGGTTCGAGCAGGGTTTTGTTGGCATTGCTGAGGGTGGGGCCAGAACCTCCTCATTTTGTCACGCAGAAAGCTGCCATGCATGGATATCTTGAATGATGAGCTGTCTGCTTAAGGTAGAGATGTGCGATTATTTTAGCGGGAGTTTGCAAAAGCAGGTAAAATTATCAGGTAGTTTTTTTTGCACTAAATGTTATGTAAAAATGGCTGAGCATTAAAAGCCAATGTGCATTGCAAACACTAACACAGAAGCAGATGCACCAGGGCGCATGGTCCTTCACATTCCGCCATTTTTGCTCAATTCTGGCAAAAATCGCAAACTCTCACGGTGATCTGGGAAAAATGTTGCACCAAAGTCTATTTTTGTGCATTCCCCCCAAAAATTTAAATTTTTGCAAAAATGCTAAATGTAAGAGAAAACTGGGAAACATTTTGCAAAGCCAATATGAAGACGTTTGCACAACTCTACTCAATGCATTGCAGATGCAATCCAAAGTCTTTAGGAGTTCGAAGCAAGTAGACCCAGCTGGATCGTCATTGCCTTGAATGTCGATGTGTTTTTGCCCCCTTCAGCAGTCATGGGAGTTAAAAGGAAAGTGCACTGCTTAATAGCACAGACAAGTTATTTACATACAGATGGGCCATTGTGGTAATCTCTTGGGCCAACATGAGTTTAGTGAATCATGTATGGGACAGCTGGGTAAATACAAGTCACACAGACCTGTCCACCCCTCAGTCGGATAAAGAGTTTGGTACAAAAGAAAGTCACGGGGTAATAATTCTCCCTATGTGGCTCCGGGCAGCTTCTCCGGTGCGATTATTTGATTGTCAACTCTACGCCACTGTGAATAGGAAAGAGCTCATCGAGAGCAGACTTTCATGACAACACCTATTGTTCCAACGCAACATTTTTGGTGACCTTGTTTACCAAGCTGTACTTCTCAGTGTATTATAACACTGGTGCACGGTCAGCCCCGGGGGGAAATATTTCTAGCGTGAGCCCATATCCCCATTATTGGAATGGTTTCAACCTCACGTATCCCTCTGTTACCAATGTGTTATTGATCTGTTTGGTCTTCCCTTGTAATTCATGCACAGGTTGTGGCAGCCACAGTGCTGGCTGGCGTACGGTAGTCAGGCCTGCACTGGTAATCTGGCCACATGATTAACAGAGGAACTCTCAAGGTTAGAAATGTACAAACCAATGGGGTCTACATCTTTTGGCATTACCACGATGGTAAGAGGCGTTTTCCGTTGCACGCTGTATTAACAATGTAATAATCACCAGCTTGTGATTTGGCATCAACAGGAATGAATACACACAATACAATGTAGCAAAATGTACGTTTTTTTTTTTCCTTTCCTAACCCTTGCCGTGCTAGGTTTAGTATGGTCTGAAATAGTGAGAATCTTATTTAATGGAATAATTTAATTTTACCAATGATTGTTTTTTATTCAAAATCAAAGATGTAATGAAGTACTATTTTTGATAGCCATAAAGACTTCAAAGTGCTCTTTAGAGAAGGGGGGGCTCAACGCCAGTCCTCAAGTCCCCCGCCAACAGAACAGGATGTCCCAGCTTCAGCACAGGTGGCTCAATCAGTCCCTGCTTCAGCACACGTGACTCAATCTTTGGCTGAGACCCTCATTGAGCCACCTGTGCAGAAGCAGGAATATCCTGAAAACCTGACCTGTTGGGGGCGGGGGGCGCTTAAGGACGGGAGTTGAGCCCCCCTTCGTTAGCTAGTGTACCAGTTAACGCTGTAAGAGTACTCACACCCCCATTATAGTGCATTGTGGTATGTTGGTGAATTACATATAAACGATCTTTTGCAGGTGCGAAAATATTGCGATCTGGTGATAAGGGAACAGATACAGCAGTCACTGGCAGCATTGCTATTAAAAACAGTGGTTGAGAGAACACGTTGTATTTAACATGGGTCTGCTACACCTGCCCCCATAATGCTGAACTAACGTACATCGCTTCCAGTATAGCAGACGAGTAGCTATTGCCTGAAGATTATTTACATGTACACGAATGGGACACGCTGTTTTTTTATACACTCGTGCGTTACTTTGAGGCAGTCCAAGCCGTTTCCCCCCCCCCTCTTTTCAAATTTAATACGGAATGGAAGCAGGGGGTTTCCAGAACTGAACCCCATTATTACAGCTCCGGGGACCCCCTGCTTCTGGAGATACTTGCCTCTGTAGTGGGTGCCGGTAGCCATTTATCAACATTTCAAAGCTGTCCGACGCGACTTCCTATTGGCCCATGTGACGACGAAGCGGAAAACTGCAAGACAGATTGGGGGCATTCCCTTCGGAGGTATGGTATCTCACGAGGCAGGGGGTCCCCCGGAGCTGAAATGTAACGGGGTTCAGGCCTGGCAGCTGGGAGGGGACCGTTCGGCATTGGGACTCGACAAGCAGTTGCGACTTCCTGGATGTGCCTGGGCCCTTCCTCTGCTGGGGAAACACCATTGAGCAAGTGCCTCCTATTTACTTGGGATCCTGGGTTCCGTGTCCTGGGCCCCCACACAATACAGTATACCACCATGGAGCTTGAATACATGATGCAGCCCCCACCATTGCATTACTATACTTTAATTAGGATCCTAGAGGCTCTTCCTACCATTTACATGGCCTGGCTGGACATCTCGCCCACACAGATCTGCATGTGTAATTCTCAGCATGTTTCTTATGAACATGGAACGTTTGATTTAGTATATTACGTGTTGAACAATTACCAGGCTGATTAATAATAATACATTAAAATAAAATTAAAAAAAAGTAACTAAACTCATGTCTTGTTGATTATGAAAACAGCTGTAAAACTCTTTAATTGTTGACATGGGTTTGGGAAAAAAACACATGAACAATTAGCATTATCGCGGGGTGAATAACATAGAATTAGGCAGATGGCGGCATTTTCATTTTCTTCTTCGGTTTTGGCGTTGGAGGAGCGGGTTTGGGCGATTTCGTGAGTTTTACAGCTGAATTTGCTGCTGCCTTTTTGGGTGTCTTTTTAAGAATACCGCCCTTGGGCAACGAGTCCTGCCCCCGTCTGCCTCCCTTTGGCGATTTAGCAATGGCGTCTCTTTTCTGCTTGATTGGAGTCTCTGGCTCTTTCTTAACTGAATCGTTAACTTTCCGTTTCTGTCTGGCGGACGCCGGCGGCATCTTTTTCTCACTCCCTGCCGCCCCCGTCTCTCTTCCTCCTGCTTTAGCTTTTTTCACCGGGGTTTTGGTCAAGGCGAGTTTCTGGAAAATAGAAAAAAAAAAAAAAAAAAAAAAAAAGGTATTAGAAGTTTTAGACTGCGCTTATAGTGCCGGCGACAGCGACGCCGCATCAAAACAAACACTGTTTCGCCGTCGCTTATAGCGGACGCGACGGCGCTACCAAAATTCTGCACATGTGACTGGCTAGAAGCCAATCAGGGAGCTTCTCCGCCCGCCTACCTTCCCCCCTTGCTGACGTTACTGGCCTTACACAGCCAGCGACGTCTCCAGAATCTGAAATACAACTTTCGCAATGGTGTCATCGGTCGCGTCGCCTGCAGAAGCGCACTTTCTGCTGGTTGGAAACATCTGAAGCAACCAGAAGTGGCGAGTTGCACAGATTGTGTTTTTTTATTTTTTTATTTGGACACCCGGGTCCCCAAGCGATTAAGTGCTTTGTTCTCCGGTGAACACTACGAGACCACTGGGCGCGCGCCAACAAAACAGGTGACGCTGCGACTTTCTATTGCTAACCGCGGCGGCCATGTTTGTGATTGTTTTAACAGGAAGAGGGTGGAGGACACCCCAGTTCAGGTGGTTACATAAAAACACACATTTGTTCTTTTTTTGCGGCTTTAAGCTACCGAAAAACTCCATTATTCTTACATAAAACGGTCTTCGCTATATCTACAGTGCAAGTAGCGCCCTCTGGGGGAGAAATAAAATAAGAGGGGAAATAAACAGTTCTAATTACCACGAAAACAGATCAGTAGCAACGACTATTTGTTTGTTTTGTTTTTTAGGAAAAAGAACAGACCGCTGTACTTAAAATCATTTTTCAACTGAGTTTGGAAACATGAAAGCGGAAGTTTGAGAAGGATTGTACACCCAAACTCAAGTTTACTTAAAAAATAAAAAAAAATAAAACCCCATCTCTTTTAAAACTTTGTCATCTTCGCGATCACTTCATTAAAAACCGAAGCACCATGTCAAGGGATCAGAAGGGTGAGTTTGTTAAATGTGCTTCACTACCGTGTGAGTCGGTTATCGAACGCCGATCAGGCGTTAATTAACATTGACTTTATCATCAACCGTTAACACCAAAACCGGGTGTAACTGCCCCTCCATCTGCCCCATAGTGCAATAAAAATAGAATTGTGCACCAGCTTCCGAGGCGACTCCTTTTCCTGATATTCTAGGAGGTCCTTACGAAGAGTTAACCTGCGCTATGTGGTTAAGTGGATATTGTCTGCAGCACAGGGACAAAAACAGAATGGGGTCATTTTTCCAGCCTACGCATTGTTGGCTCCCTGTTCCATACAAAGGCCATAACACATTATAAAGGGCAGTCATACTTACCAAGTACTACAGTCTACCAAATTCAATGACACATTGTCAAGTGAAATGTATCCTCCCCCCCCCCCCAACTAATGTATTAATAAGCGTAGATGGGGAGACACTTACCGCCTTCCCTTTCTTGGCAGTGTTGGTGTCATGGATGGGTACCAGTTGTGGAACCTCTTCCCCTGTGGGGGGCGTTTCTTCCTCCGCAGGAGCGGAACCATCGGATGTCACCCCGGAGTCCTTCTTGGGGGACTTCCTCTTGGCAGACTTCTGCCCCTTCTCTTGTCTTTGCTTCATTGTGCAGAAGAAAAATATGCTTGTTTTTTTTTTTTCTACATTGGAAAGATGACTTGGCATTTCCCAACATTACAAACAATTGCAGGCACCTTGCTAAAGTATTCAACATTATAAAATCATCATTATGGGGTTTTGAAAACGGCTGTAGTTTTATATATTTGGGACCGTATCCCGTTTCTAGATTTTTATTCTAGATAACAAGTACTGGAAGCCCCAAGCCTCTGTTCCTTGCCATTTCACTGAGGTAGGAGGAACTTTGTGGGCTTCCCAACAGACAATGGAATAATTAACTACTTCCATTTCTCAAGTATAGTAGAAATAATGCTCAAAAACAGTCACCATTTCACAGCAGTAACATGTGTTCCTAAATGCAGAATAAGAGAAAACACCGTTTTGAATTTTGATTTTGGTTGTTTTGGCATGTACAGGATCGTTCATCACCGAATCATTATTCTTTGTCTAGAACAGGGGTGGCCAAACTTGGTCCTCAAGAGCCAACATGCCCCTGCTTCAGCACAGGTGGCTCAATCAGTACTCAGTTAATGATTGAGACTCCAGTGCTGAAGCAGGGATATCCTTAAAACCTGACCTGTTGGTGGCCCTTGAGGACTGGAGGCGGCCGTCCCTGGAATAGAAGACCAGATGAAGATTCAAGTGTAGAATCACAAGAGCTTTAAGGCTCCACTGCATTGGACATTGTAAATTCCACCCCCAATGCATGAAATACCAAGTTGTGAAGTCGATCACCCAACGAAGAGAAATCTTGTAATCACTCACTTGATTCGGTTTTTGATTTTCATTCGCGTCTTCAAGCTCATTCAGATTGGTAAGAGCGGAGTTGAATATCGGCAGGGCCACCGAGGACTGCGTTTTCAGATGCAGGAGCTTAACATTCTTCCATTTCTGTGCAAAGAACAAAACACTTAAGTGCAACTAAAACTACAGCCAAGAAAAAGTAAGCAACGGGCCGGATCATCCAAGTTAATTGAAATAAGTCCGTTGTGTATTATTACACAGACCTTACAGCACTCCCTCTCTTGAAAAAGGCAGACATATTGGGTGCCCAGGGAAGCAAGATATTTGCCGACCGGTCACGGGAGAACGGATCGATTGGCAGCTGAAATAATTTCATTGTCTTAAAAAAAAAAAAAAAAAAGGGGTATATAACGGCTGCATTTATGAAAATAAAAGAAACGCCGAGAAGGAACACCCCCTTTAAACTACTTAATTGCCGTAAGGCAGGAGTGCGCAAACTTTGTAAGTCGAAACTCTCCCGCGTCATGTGATGTCACAACGTCTCGTTGTCATGGCAACGTTGCCATCAGAAGATGCAGGCGGAGAAGGTAAGAGGCAATTACAGAGGGCAATCAACTTAAATGAGGGGGGAGAGCGGGGCTCGGTTCGGCGTCCCCCTTGCTGTAAGGCAGATGCAGATGCCTCTGGCAGGTAACAACATCAAGTTAAATGTTTATGATCTTTTAAAGGTGGCTTCATCCTCTATATGACATTCATTCATTCCACACAGAACAAGCAGCATACAGTTACGTAGCAGTGGGACTTTAGAACTTTACCGGCAGTGTCCTCCATTGAAAACGGCGAGGATAGAAGTGACGGAAGGTTGTGAGGGTCTGGTTTTAAGATCTCACTACTGTATGAAATGTGCTGAAGGATCAATGCTTCCGGTGTCAAAAAATGACACCAAGATTGCTTTCTGCTGTCTAGCATTTCAAGCAATTTTCTTGCTACAATTATCAACTGTGTGTCCTGCCTTTAAAAAGGCCACACAAATGGATTTGGGCGATTCCCTCACAACTTGTATCCCTACAAAATCGGCAAACAAGACAATGTTAAGCCATAGCTGGTCACTAAACAACTGATGGCCCGAGGTGGCCCGTTCATACCCAGAATCCTTTATGTTGTTGCTGCCTACAGAAGTCTGCAAAATATTAAAAAGTAGTGTATGACGTGAGGCTTTGAAAGATTTTACATTAAAATGGGTAAGAAGTAGGCGTGAACACGTACCATCGGCAACTTCTCTGCAATCACTCCGGCAACGGCAATGGTGTTTTCAACAATGTCGTCTACCTTCATTCCTGTGTGGCCAACGCGGATGGCACTGCAAGGTTAACGCAAAACACGCTTGGTTCGGTGACACTGAACTCAACCAGCTCCTCAAAAAACATACTGGTCACTAATTTATCACTGCACCCAAAACCTGGTGCGACACTTACTAGCAGCATCCTTTGTTCGTTATTTTAAGTTTAGTTCCTTGGATAAACCGGTTGAGTTCGGCAGCCAGGTACTTGGTTTTCAAGTTCACCGACGCAGGTTCCCTGGGAACAGACATTTGTTAGGGTAGTTGAACAAGAGTTGGGTTTACGATACGCTGCTGCTGAGACACTGGTCCAATTTATATTGTAGATTGGTGTATTGATGATCTAGTTCTGGCCCACAACACAATTAGAAAATAAGGGGTAAAGAGGGAAGAGGAAGGAGACTCTCGCTTCAGCTCAATAAACAATATGAAATGGTAACAAAGGTGCAAAAGGGGATAGAGAATGATTAGGAAATTGGAAAAAAGCACACCCTCTTGAAAGCACTCATTGTAAAGTGTGATATGATGAAAAATTTAAAAATAAGACTATTAATATTTAAATTAAGATAAATAAATGTATATAACTAAAGCTACCTAAATTATACAAAAGTGAATATATCACTATGGTGACTAAACATATAAAACAGACCAAAGTGCTAAATACATAAACTGAAACAGAGGAGAAATCCTTAATATTAAACTACTTTAGTAATGAAATACCTCAATAGGTCACAATTGATAATGGATAACCCCTAGGTACAGCACTAGAAATAATTTAAAAACCTGTGTATTCTGAACAGGTAGCGTGAGACTGACCACGTTGATATTTACTAATAAATTACGTATACTTGTTCCTACATATATTCACTTTTGTATAATTTAGGTAGCTTTACTTATATACATTTATTTATCTTAATTTAAATATTAATAAAGTCTTATTTTTAAATTTTTCATCATGTCACACTTTACAATGAGTGCTTTCAAGAGGGTGTGCTTTTTTCCAATTCCACAACACAATTACTCAGAAATGGCTCAAATAAAGTTACAAGTTTAAGAATTTTTATATATATTTTTTGTCCCGCTCTGGGACCTCTCAAGATACAACAGTAGCATACTAAATCCCTTATAAAGGCTAACCCCACTGTATCGTGCTTTGTTCTCTTTGGTGCAATAACTGTGACATCCTGAATTATCACGAGATATTTTCAGGGTGTACAAAGTCCCGGTCTCCCCCAGTAAACATACATATACTCATCAATAAAATATATAAAAATACAACTGTTTCTTTGATCGGCTTTCTTTGCGTTCCCACCACACCAACCATTGCAGTGACAGACTTAATGGAAGGATTTTCTCAGACAAGTTGATGCCTAAAAGATATATAGTTGGAAGTCCTCCCTTGTGGATTCTGCTTTAAATCTTCTGTTAAGGGAACATTTCATGTTGTATAACCCAAGTGTAGCAGACATACTTTAGTGACCACGAGACAAGGCTGGCCGGGTAGTAACGTCCGCTCACCTCTTTGCCCTGTAGAAGTGCTTCCCCAAGAGGGACGGCAGAAATCGGCGAATTCTATCGTCAGAAAGGAACAGGTCAAAACTACTCAGCAGGCGACGCTTTGCTTCAAACGGCTTGTATTCCTTTTTCAGCGTTTTCAGTGGAATGATCTTTTTAAAAAAAAAACAAAAAAAAACACAGCAGTCTTCCAATTAATGATCACTCTCAGCTCCGTCCGCACACACAGACAGACAGACACTTTCAGCTACAGAGCAAGGAATCGCCACGTCTTTAAGACCAGGAGTGCTGGCTGGGTCAGCGACTGAACACACTACTGTCCGCTCTGGTATAGACGCTATAAGAGAATCCCTTCCCGACCCCTCTAATAATGAGGTAAAAAAAACAAAAAACCCCAAATAGCTAATAACTTTGGGATGAAAAACGTCACCATTGATTATTTGTGGCATGTCTCGGAAAAAAATTATAATAAAGCCGTACTTTTGCTCTTGGATTTTCAATCAATTATTGGTCATTTGAATCGTCTTTGTAATTGGGGACACAGAGCAGATTCAACATTTTCCGTCCCTTACCATGTCTGTGTCAGCCGACTACATGTAGCGTTCTTATTTAGCAGCAGTTCTACTGAATGAGGACAATGTAACAAGCATGTTTCCTCCCTAATGTGGGCAGACGGAAGAACACCAGTTGCGATGGTACGCGCCATGCCGTAACTAAGAGGTGGACTACGTTGGAAGTTCCTGACTGGCATATTTACAGAGAAGTGCAGAAACATCCATCAAACCCCATCTCTTTCAGGAGTTGTTCCATCTCTTCTTACCTGGCTGATGTGTGCGACTCCGTGCTGACTGAGGAGTTTCTTGTAGAACTTCTCAGTCTGTTCTGAAGTCATGTTTGGTTCATCTTTAGTGAACAGACAAACTTCACAGGATTCTGGCCGAATGCCATGAGGAAGTGGGCTGTGGGAATAAGACATGAGCAGTTTTTCATAGCACCAATAAACATTTTAACAGTCTTCCGAGGCAGCCTTTTATTTTCAAATCCCATACAAATAGGATACTGCCCATTCAAAATTGACCTAATAATGGATACAAAACTATAAACCGAATAATAATTTTGCACATCCGACCTTTTCGCATAATAAACCCTTGTTTAGCACAGAATAAGAAAGGCCATTCAATCCTAAACTATACAGGGACACTATTCTCCAGCCATAGCTGGGCCGAAGTGCAACATTTGATGGTTCCTCACACTGGAATACAAAAAAAAATATCTGTATGCGAGATATGAATAAACACTGGCGATTTAAAGAACATTTATCAGAACGTACAGATTAAAAAAAGGAATTGTTACAAAAGGAAAACTTGTAACAAGTTAGGCCTGGGACCCGCTGCGCCCGGCGGCGCGGGCGGCCGCACGAGCATTCCCCACCAGCAGGGGAATCCTCCCGAGCCGGTCCCAGTCCCCCCTAGGGGATTCAAGAGAATTGTAATCCCAAGCGTCGACGCGTCACGTGGTGTGGCTGTGAGCCAATGAGGAGGGGAGGCTTCGGGAGGAGGGGAGGCTTCGGGGAGCGGGGAGGAGAGTGTGGAGGGAAAGCAGCGTGAGTGCCTGTCTGTGTGTGTGTGTGTCTGAGTGCCTATCTGTGTGTGTGCCTGAGTGCGTGAATGCCTGCCTCTGTGTGTGTGTGCGCATGAGTGCCTGTCTGTGTGTGCCTGAGTGTCAGCGTGTGAGTAGGGCAGCCCGCAGCAGCTCCCTCCTGCAGCCCGGGAGCCCGTGGAGGGGGGGGGGGGGGGGGGGGTTAGCGGGTCCCTCCGCTTAAACCACGCCCCTCCCTCCCACTCCAGCCCCGGCTCCCTACAGACCGCATATCGCGGTCTGTGTCTGTCAGCGCCCCGCCTGTCTGCAGTGCGGGCGCGCTGACTGAGGGAGCGGGGCCTTAGCCTTAGTAGCATTGCTAATAAGCAGCACACAGAAGACTTACATTTTGATGGTTTGATCACGCTTGGGAATTCTCCATACTGTTAACATCAAAGACAGGCGGTCATGTTCATTTAGAAGTAATGAATTTGCCCCTGCTTTAGTTTTCTGATACGCAAGAAGTGCCTGGATTGCTTTCTTGACCTGCGAGAAGGAGCAGAACAGTGGTAATAGGACCGGGGCAGAAGTCTGAAGTGGGTGAACTTGGTCTAAATCCCTCTCCTCCTCCCGATCTATGATTTAGGCACCACAATTAGATTATTAGCTCCACGAAGAAGACTTCAGCCAGGGAAATATCTGCATATGCTGACAATATATAGGCCATGTAGCATGCATACAAATATATACTGCTTAGAAGTTAGAACCTATGCATCTTGGTTGAATAAACAAGCATCCACTGTTGTAATGTATATCTGTATAACAAATTATTTGGGGATCTTTCAGCACCTCTAATTAAACTTTAACAAAGCATATGGGTAGCTCCGTGGCTGACACTATACACCTCACACATAGACCTTGATCCCTTGCAGACACACTTACCAGAACACCTTCCTATTGTCTATGTACAGTGCTTCCTACACACTACTTAGATTGTAAGCTCTTCGGGGCAGGGGCTCCTTTTCCTAATGTTACTTTTATGTCTCAATCGCTTATTCCCATTGTGAGTTATATTATGTCATGTGTACTACTGCTGTGAAGCGCTACGTACAGAAATGGCACAATATAAAAGATATATACATACACACCATAAACATCTAGGTCCAATGGCCCAAGCTGGACTTTACACTTTGTCAAACATCAATGAACCCCTTTGCTACCCAATGGGCAGAAAGGGGATTACATTTTAATGGAACATTCAGTGTCCCAAAATGAATAGCAAACACTCAGGTTTGAATGCATGTATGTAATAATGTTAAGTGAATATATACTTTTTGTTTTTACTTGGTAATTCTTTATATAGATACGATGGTGACATTTTAATGCGATTTACAGCGCACTACCTTTAATATCTTAAATGACACACATACTACTACTACTAATAATAATAAAGTGTTCAAATAGCAGGTAACAAACATTAGGTCCAACACTTGGCATTTTGTAAATTAATGGGGTTTTATGTACAAGATCAGACTTTCGTGGAGTTTATTCTTTGAAGGGTCAGTTCTTAAACCCAGAGCACAGGCTGAGAGACCAGGTACTACTGAAAGTAATGAGAAAAGATCCGGTTTACCCCAGCCTGTTCATTAGATCAGGCACACGCTGCTTATCCCTATCACCGCCCGGCTGTTGTATCTGGGAGAGACCTCCTATTAGCTGCTATCGCAATAAAACACTGCTTTTTTTTTTTACCTGCTCACTGTCCACCTCTTGCCGCCTGGTCTCCGCCATGTTGGATCCACCACGTGTAGCCGTGCAGCGCGCATGCGCACCGCGGTTCTCAACAAACAAGGGAAAACTTTATTAATGCACTGTCGTGGACAAACGGTGGGAAGGTGACGTAGGCAAGGCTTCTTCTGGCCCTAGGAACACCATGTGGTTTATTAATGCAGAAGCAGGGACCGGAAGTACTGGAGCAACGCACCTAAAAAGTGACAGTGTAATGTGGCCCACTGAGACATCTAATTGTTAGGATACTCCATGAACATCTAGAAGTTTATCAACGGAGCAAAATAATGAGACTGGTCCTACTTAACCAGGTATCAAAGTGCTATGAGCCAAATGAGGGTAATTATCAATTAACTTTGGTTAAACAGTGTGATTATTTATACAAATATTTTACATAGAAAAAGTATGCTGGGAGTTACATCTCATTTTCAAATATGTCATGGGTACAAAATAATAAGTAGACATTATGATACCACAACGCACTGGGAGTGCAATACTTGTATGTATATCTTTATTTATTATAGAGGGAGGAGTGGCAGGGGAGCCTGGTTCAATTCCCAGTGTCGGCTCCATGTGACCTTGGGCAAGTCACTTTATCTCCCTATGCCTCAGGCACCAAAAACATAGATTGTAAGCTCCGCGGGCAGGGGCCTGTGCCTGCAAAATGTCTCTGTAAAACGCTATGTAAAACTAGCAGCGCTATACAAGAACATTCTATTATTGTAGCACCATTAATGTACATAGCGCTTCACAGCAGTAATAAACGTGATATCATATAAATAAGAAATAGTACATCATGGGAAGCGCTTTATTCATAAAAGTAACATTAGGAAAAGGCGTCCCTGCCCCAAAGAGCTTACAATCTAATTGGAAAGTAGGAAGGTGTCCTGGTGTGTGTGTGCAAGGGGCCATATATGAGATGTTAACTATCAGCCATGGAGCTACTCATGTGCTTCGATAAGGACGTGCGTTTTAAGATGGGTCGTACAGGTGGATAGAGAGGGTGCTGGTTGGATATTGAGTGGAAGGGCATTCCAGAGGTGTGGGGCAGTCAGTGAGAGGTTTAGATACAAAAGGGGTAGAAAGAAGACATCCTTGAGCAGAACGCAAGAGTCGGGATGGTGCATAGTGAGAAATTAGGGCTGAGGTGTAAGGAGGAGCAGCAGAGTGTAAAGCTTTAAAAGTGAGAAGAGAAACAATAATAAGGTTATTTAATCTTAGTTGTAACAAGGTGACTAAATTAAACAGTGATGTGAAAAGTTTCAAACAGTATGGTAAGAATACTTATGTTCCGTTGTCTTCTGCACCTTCTACAGAATCTCTAGTATGTAACCAATCTCCAGCTATACGTAGAGGGGAAAAGAGAAGGACCAAAATAGTGCAATACGTCTTTGATTTATCCAAGAGGGACAGGTAGAATTCAGTGGCGCTGAACTCCAGTCCTCAAGACCCTCCCGCCCCCATGTCATGTTTTTAGTATATCCCAGCTTCCGCATAGGTGGCTCAATCAGAGGCACATTCACAGACTGAGCCACCTGTGCTAACACAGGGACTGATTAAGCCATTTGGGCTGAAGCTGGGATATCATGAAACCATTACCCCGTTTAGCGGCAGGGCTTGAGGACTGGAGTTGAGCACCCCTGCTCTAAGCAGTGGAGGAAATACACATGACAGTATAAAATTGGTAGTGGGAGAATCTGTTGATGGGGTCTAACCTTTACGTGGTTACAGACATGTTTTGGCCAAAAGATTGAACTAAATGACCCTAACTTACAATCAGAAAAAATCAAATAATGTCATACTGGATGTGCACTGGGACTTCTTTGTTTACCATTGTAAAAATGTTAAAGCCTAGCTTGCATATCCTTATTCTATGGAGGGTATGCTATTAAAGCTGCAGTTCAGTCAATATCCTGCATGTGTGTTTTTTTTAAATAAATCAGTTCTGTAGTAAGAAAAAATACTTTTAGCATTTTCTGTTTTTAAAAAAACAACTTTGAAAGACCAATTTTCTTGTATTCTATTTTAACAAGCATTTGCTAAGGCACTGCCCCTTCATGTCCTGTCACAAGCCTTGGCACACCCCTTTGTCAGCACTGCCCTCCCTCTAGCACATGTCAGTGCAGGAGTGCTCATGAATATTCATGAGCTTCCACTGACGGACTGAAGTAGAATATAAACAGATCCCTTCACTAATTATGTCACCAAATTTCGCCGATCAATACATGAGAACGAAGTGACCTGCAGCTATACAGTTCTTTAGGTAATTAGAGATTGCACACATGAAACTATTGAAGTAAAAAAAAAAAAAAAAAACTGAACTGCAGCTTTAATACGAAGGGAATATAATATATGCAGTTTATGGAGCGTCTCAGTCCCTCATTACTTTTCTGACTTACAGTAGACCACACCTTGTCCTGCCTCATCTCTACTCACCCTTCTTATCCAAACCTTCCTTATTGTATTCCCACTAATAGCATCAATCTTCGAGCTGGCGACAAGACGTTCATCACAGCCTTTGTACGTTTAGTGGCAGCCAGAACACGAAATGCAAATTGTAATATGCGTCAGTGTTCCCTCCTATAATGGCAAATCCCATGTAGCAAATGTCTCCTAGCTCTAAACCAGGGTTGCTCAACTCCAGTCCTCAAGACACCCCCCTCTCCCCCATTAGTCAGGTTTTAAGAATATCCCAGCTTCAGCACAGGTGGCTCAAGCAATAACTTAGGCAGCTGTGCGGAAGACGAGATACCCTTAAAACCTGACCTGTTTTGAGGGGGGTCTTGAGGATTGGAGTTGAGCACCCCTGCACTAAATAACCCTTTACTAAAGGATGACATGCCAATTGTTCTCCTCTAAAGAGACATCACCGTGATCTGTGTTTTCAGATAAGACCATAGCGTTCAAATGACCCTATGAAACAGCCCAGGACTTTCTAGTTTCTCCCACACAAGATGACCATGCTCTTGCAGTGTTGAAGTCAACTGGTCCTTAACTCATGTGATCTTCTTGAACTGGCAGTGCCATCAGAAGATTGTAAAACAATGCCTTTCTTCTCAAGGGAATTACCGCAATTACCTTTGCCTTGTTTCAGAATTGGGGGATATAGATAGAAGCCAGGAGAAAAATCCCTTTCACCAGAACAAACATTCAAAAGACCCACCCCCACAAAAAGTAATTTCCTGTTCACCAACAGATTCACTTAAGCAAGACCATATTTGGACAGAGCTGAAATACCCGAGAATGAAAGGCCCGTTCTCCTGGAAGAATTATGTCTGGAGGTAATCTGCAGTAGTATTCCGTTTTCCATGAAATCATTTTAAAATTCTCCTGCAACCAAATCTAAACCCTCCTTTCACCATCTGAATACTTTTCATTCCTCCTTGATTACCAAGAAGATACCAAAGTAGAACTGTCCCACTGGATCCTCTGAAACACCCCTCAAGGTTTTTGCAAATATGATGACTTGAAACACAGCTCATGTTCAATATCTCCAATGGCAGTGTTTTCCTTTAGCCCCAATCTGAATAAATTCCTTAATGGTCTCTCCTACATAATTTGCTTGAAATCGCTTGTTAAACAGCATTTCCCACCGAATAACCGTCTGGCTTCCCATCATCCACGCCTATCCACACTGCAACCAGAGGAAAACCTGCTTTGTCTTTAAAGAAGATAGGACAAAAAAACAAAACACAAAGCTGGTGTCATGGGAGGGTCCTTTTACAGAGGTAACTAGACATTTTGAACATGTGTCCTACCAATAAAGGGGGCAACTTACAACCCACTTGTGTCTGCTCTGAGGGTCAAGAAAGAAAACCATTTCTGGTGTTTCACAGAAATACTTCTAATCCACATCAACCCGGAAGCAGCAGCATTAGTGCATTGTGTACTGGCTACCCATGGGGATATGGAGGAAATACTTATAGATCGTACATTTATTAAGAGAGCCTACTATATAAACACATTTAAGAGCCATGTCACTATTTCAACACAAAAGTCTGACTCCATTAAAGTTTACACAAACTATCGTACGAATCCATAGCCACCATTGAAATGAAACTGAGAAAATGGGTTGGCGTCTGCTTTTGCAAACAGAAGATGCTCTCCTAAAACCACCAACTCGTAAAGTTTTTACATCAAATTGCCTGCAATAAACTAGTGGCTTACCAAGCATTGGTGCAATGGAGATTGTTGTAACGCAATAGCTTGCCGCGTTCTATAAACATCAGTAGAGCATGTAGGGAAATAAAGAGAGTAATGCACAACCAAAAGGAGCCAGGAGAGGGATCCATATAATTCAAATAGAATTATTTTTTGGAAGATCAAAAGCACGCGCTCGCCTTGGCTGTGCAATACTCTTCTTTCCAAGTCTGGACTCCAATTTCAGCAGCTGCACATCTTCTGTCTTAGAAGTGGGCGATTGTGAGTACTTTATTTCTATTGAATTTGGCATCCCCAATGAAATAGATGGTGTGTGATTTTTTCCCCACACATCACCTGTTTTCAGGGATTATCTGTCATTGAAGCATTTCATGGATATACTCATTTCAACACATACATTCAATTATGGATTCACCCTTCCTTCTGTAAATCTGCCCTGTGCTGAGCACCACACACACACACACACAATCGGCATCATGAATAAGACCTGCTGTTCTATGCAGTCACTACTAAATGGAAGGCATGTCAAGAGTTTACAAGCACATGTTAGCTGAGCCCTACGGCCTGCTTTTATACCTGGGTCTCGGTATAGCGTCTCCTTGCATGCTAATGTTATAAACCGCAGTATATAGACTATTGTCTCAATATAAACTGATGTAAATTACCTTCCATTCATGCCGAACAGAAAAATAAAAATCACATTGGGAAAATAAAACATTCCTGGAAAAAATAGGGGCATAAAAAGCTCCCAGAAAGGTTCAGTACCTAAACATGTTACAATTACTCATAAAATACACTTAAAATGCTAGAGTACACTTTACTCTAAAATAGACTAGGATTATTATTTGAAGTAAGGTAGAAATCCGTCCCAAAAAAGTGAAAGCCCACAGCTTTGCCGACATAATATCATTTATTTCCATTTCATGCATTACGGCAGCTACAAGAGTAATCATTAAACTGAAGGACAATAACTTTTCCCTGGCTGTACAATGTAGCCTCATTGGTGAAATGAATGGAAAAATCCACAGTTACAAAGAAACAAATAGGGTTAAACACAAATCTTTACTGTTGGGAGATCTGAACATTGCAGTTGGAGACTGCAGGATTCTGGAAGTTGCTCGCTTTTGTCACTTAAATACATTTGAAAACATTTTATTTTGAAGTTAACATTCTAAACTCGGTCACAGGTCAACAGCAACGCTTATAAAATTAAAGTATTGCCCGACATCAAAAGCACTTTGAATCTCCCAACACTCAAATTTCGTTTCTCTCGCGTGGAGGTTTGTTAGACTTATTCTTTCCACTATTGCTCTTTGTAAACCTTTTGTTCCAACGAACCTCAGGATACAGAGAGTTACTGTCGTGTGATTTTCCAATTGCCTGAAACATTGCTTTCAGTTCTGAGCAGCGCAACTTTATTTTTTGATATGCAAAGTTTACAGAAGGCAGGATTCTACCCATACCACGTATCCACAGTTTCAATATGTGCAAACTCATAGGAGCTTAATAATGATAGTCAGCCGTATCTTTAAGCAGCAAGGAGAAGTCAAGCCTTTAAAATTCAGCAACATAAAGACTGAACTGTTACCGAGAACTAGCATCTTTATTCCCCCAGTTAGTATTTGAAATGAAGCTCATTTTAAGAGCTTACTGATGACTTCCACGTAATCAGTTTCAGTGTGTTTTGCAAAGCCATTACTTTAATCCCTTCAATTCTGAAGAAGTCTGCAACTCAATGCAGGGATTAACAGCTGCTGATTAACCAGACGAGTAATTTAATACATAGATTGTATTTGAATATAGAAAATAAGTATTTTTTTTAAGCCACCTGCTTTTTATGAAATTACACTCAAAATGCAAAATCTAATTTTGCTGTCAAGACATACTTACTATTAACAAAGCAGCGTCACGTTTGCATAACATGTAGTTAGTTTCAAGAACCCTTTAAATTAACGAGGGAAAATGTTTATTTGTTGCTAATTACAAACCTGACATTCTTACATTGTGTGGTGAATGTGTGTGGGGAATCTATGGGCGTTTAGAAAAGTCCAAGCAAAAATATTAATAGTTTACTTGGAAAGTTAAAAAGTTAATGCAGCAGTGTTACATTCAGGTAAAAAACATTATTCAAAAGCAATTCAAATACCAAAAAAGGGTTTCAAATTGAATATTTTATTAACATGGTAGTTGTCTGTAATATGTGTTCACACACTCGCACACTTTGAATGGTCTGCCTAGAATTAAGATGTCTTAATATGCTCTCAGGTGCGGAAGGGATAATATTGCATGTGAAAAAAAAAAATATATCTTAGGTTTTCATTATTGTAGGCAATTTTGTCCACATCACTTATGAAGCTATTGCCAAATCTCTCCAAGAAAGCAGAATTTAGAAGGGAAGAAAATAAAAAATAAAATGTTCAGGGAGGGAAATTCAGTGGCATAGCAAAGCTCTCAATATGAGAAAGCTGACAATGTGGACTTTTTGTTTGCTGTGGAATTTTGTTTTGGGGAATAGTTTGTCAATGGGCAGAAAGTAAGAAGGCGGTGTGAAGTAGGCTTCTGTAGAGTCAATTTTCCTCACAGTATTGTGCAGGGTCGAGAAGAATGTTTAGTCCTTTTCTGGAACCAGTTTTAAGACCTTTCCAATTGCAATGGTCTTACCTAGATCAAAAGAAGCAGACATTATTTCAAGAGTTTTCATATTCTTACAGCAAATAAAAATATCACTTGAGCACATTCACGTCTCAGACAGGTTGGCAACCATCATCTCAGCATACAATGCTTCCACTGCAGCCAAGGATCCGGGGTAAGTGTAACCTTTTGCGTCAGGTCCATTTTAACATGGATCCCTATAATCTTATTCCTGCCGTATTACACCGCTTTCCAGCACAGCCTGGGTTACAGAAGTGCAGAGCCAGTAACCCTACTCACAGACAGCTATTTTGACCTTTTGGGTCTCAGTGTGAGGCTGGTTATACCGACTTTGCAATGGGAAACTGGAATAGGTTTCAACCAAACATTATATCATTTATGGTGGGTAAAAAGTAACAAAATCCCTCCACCGTACAGTGAACACAATAATATCCACCATTAGCTTTCAATAATACATACTAGTCTCAAGTATTTTCCTGTTGGGCCTATCAATTGGAAAAACAGTGTCTCACAGTTACTTAAACTCTCAAACTCCAGATACACCAACAAAATCGGACTGGTGCTAGTACACACGGCAGCCCAGACAGTTTCTTTAGAGCCGAGTATAGCAGCGTATGCTTGCTATCGCTAATGCAGAAATCCCCCCCACCCAAACTGAAGTACCAACATACCTGCCCAGACATGCTGCCATCAGTCGTTTATGCCTTTATACATTGTTTTACTGTGTTTTCACCCGTTGGCATTAGAAATCATGACTATTTGGTTAAATAACTTTACGATTCAGTATACAGGCATACCCCGCATTAACGTACGCAATGGGACCGCAGCATGTATGTAAAGCGAAAATGTACTTAAAGTGAAGCACTACCTTTTCCCACTTATCGATGCATGTACTGTACTGCAATCATCATAAACGTGCATAAATGATGTAAATAACTCATTTGAAACAGTATCTATAGTCTCCCCGCTTGCGCACAGCGTCGGTACAGGTAGGGAGCCGGTATTGCTGTTCAGGACGTGCTGACCGGTGCATGCGTGAGCTGCCGTTTGCCTATTGAGCGATATGTACTTACTCGCGAGTGTACTTAAAGTGAGTGTCCTTAAACCGGGGTATGCCAGTATTAGCCCTTATGACACGCAATGAACGGCACACCGTATGTTATATCTAGGGTTCCAAGCCTGAAGGAGTTGTGACCAGAGAACTCTTGTTCCTCGAGTCATAGGCGGGCAGGGCCATGTTATCACTACACCAGCGAATACATAATCCTCTGGATGGAATGTCTCTGGCATGCCATTCAAGTCTAATAGCGGTAGCCATTATAAATTCCCAGGGTTCTAAAATAATCTCCAGAACGCAACTAAGGCTGCGGCCACGCTGGCGCTGACCACGCTCATACTTGAGAGCGGTGACGTCACCAGCTCTCCAAGCATGAGCACTCGCCTGTCCGACCTATATCGCAAGCACGTTGCAGGCAACCTGAGCGCGCTCGAAAGTCATTTTTTTTGTTTATCTAAGCGCCGAGGGTGGGCACCGCGCACACTGCGTGAGCGGGGACTTACATATATAGATATAAGTAAAAGCAGCTAGCGCCGCCCCCACAGCGCTAGCGGGGACGCAGCCGTAGCCCGAGTCCATACAAGGACAGGCCGTGCTGACGCTCAGCGCTGAGCCCCTGCATCCTCAATGAGGATGCCTTGAGAGAGGGCTCGCGCCAGCGTCCGCAGGCGTGCGGAGGCTTTGGAGTTTTCAGCCGAGCGCCAAGCTGTTTTTCAGCGCGCTGTCGGCTGAAAACCTCCAATGAGAGTGGGGCTGCGTCAACGTCACGGCGCCGTGACCTCGACGTCAGTGCGTCGCGGGCGATTGGCCCAGCGACGTCACTGCCCCGCCTCCCTCAGTCTCCCCCCACCTCCGATCGCGGCCGCTGGCTCGCCTGTATGTGCGTGGAATCGCACAGCTTCTGCAGGCGAGCCTCAGCGTCCGCGCGGTTCAGCCCGGCTCCCCCCCTCTATGGCCCGGGCCTTAACAGACACACAATTTGCATCACCAATGGCAGAAACAAATTGCTTCTTGTTTAACTGTTCTGGAGGCAGAGGGGATTATGGCTGTAGCCACGTGCATGCGTGTATACCAAAATAACGTCAATTATAACACCTACCTTCGTCTCGCAAGGTAAAGCGGCCCATCTGAGGGAAATCTTTGAATGTTTCAAGGCAGATAGTTCCCGCTGTCTTCAAGCGGGCAATGCATACTTGATCTTGTTTTACAAAGCGGGGTCGCGTCTTACTTTTTTCCCCTGATTTTTTGTCTACCAAGCAGATTAAGGCCTTAACAAAAAGGAGAGCAACGTGTTAGCCATGGGAAATAAAAATCTCATTAGTTCGTACATTAATTGCCATTCGCATAAGGAAGGTGCAGCTTCCATGTGTTACCAAAAACATATAGAAGACAAATCTCAAATTACTGTAGAACTCTACTACTAGCCAAGATTAACATGGAAAGAACATTCGGTTTCAAGGAACAGTTCTGGCAATGTTAAAAATAGGATTGAAGCATGGGGTCTCCGGAGCGGAACTGCATTGATTTCAGCTCCGGGAACCCCCTGCTTCCTGAGATACTTGCCTTCCGTAGGTGGTGCCGGTCCCTCTGCACAGTTTAAAGCTCCCGCATCACGAGCCAATAGGAAGACAAAGGATGACGTTGCGGTTTCCTATTGGCCCGCAGGACGTGGGACTTTTAAACCATTATATTGATAACCCGGCCTTGGCTCCTACCGGCAACACCTTTACAGGTAAGTATCTCAGGAAGCAGGGGGGCCAAGAGCTGAAATCAACAGTTCAGCTCCAGGAAACCCCTGCTTCAAACCTTTGAAAAAAAATTAAAATAATCAGAAATGGACCGCTGCACTTGCCAGTTATGTTTCTAGGTGGTACGCCAGTATTTCCAATTAATGTGCATAGTTCTAAGGGTAGTAAACAATGATTAGAGAACATTATAAAATCAGGGGATAGCTGAGCAGCAAAAGCACACTTAAAAATAAAATGTAAACATACTGTTATCTCAACTTCTTCAATACAGGTGTGAATATGCAGCACTGCGTTGTAACCCGGGCAGATGATCGATTTGTGCTCAATGATTACGATCTGCAGAAAAAGAAAACATGGTTTAAGATCGTTTTATCATCAAGTGCTGTGTTCGTGGTGTTAAATCTGAAAACTTAGACCAGATAGGTAAACGGCTCTTACAGAGAGGCCAAGTGCATTCAGAAAATACTACCCTGGATAACAAAGGCTCATTTAGCAAACTAAAATACATATAAATACAAGATAGCATTAGATACAGAATATAGAACTTTAGAATGACTGAACATGTCGTAGCCCACCACTGCAATTCAAATGTGTTTGGATTATTGGTTAATACTTTTGATCAGTTTGTGGAAAGCTGATGAGGGAAGCCTGCATCTCAAATATTTTTACCTGGGCATCGAATGTGCGTCCAGAATGACAAACGTTGTTTGGGTCACAAAGTATAAATCCTGGAAGGATCTCTTCCTCTTCTATTCCTTTCAGCCGGAGCTTCAGATTTTCACCTGGTACTACATGCTCCGTCTCTACTTCATCAGAAAGTAGACTGAGAACCTCTACGGTGTGCTGCCAGGAAAATGATGCACGTTAGTATGCAACATACATACGGATGTTCTACACAAGTTATTCCCAATAGGGGCTTCAAGAAACCCTTGGGGTTCGTAAAATGTCTCCAAGTGGTTTGCCAAAAATAGTAAGACCCCCAAACTGCACCTTAGTGAGGGTGGAATTGCTGTCAATTACAGTAGGAGATTGCAAAGTCACTCTCCACAAATGCTTGGAATCTACAGCTGCAAGGCATTGTGGGACGTTACTTTGGCAGTCCCTGCAATAATTGACAGCTATACGCCACATGCTGTCTACACACAGGTGCAGTTTGGGGCCTTAAGTGCGAGCTCAGAACTCTGTACTGCCTGGGGTCACACAGTTTTGTTAGCAATAGTCAGAGTAGACGAGATTAAATTAAGGTTTTAGCAGAATTTGTATTTATTTTTTTGCAGGAGGTGCACATGGTTCAAGATTGGGAACCACTGTTCTACACCATAGAAGCCCTCACCCTTACACCCAGGCTCATTCTAAGTACAGAGGAAAGTGTTAAGATTCTGCGATTGGATCTTGGATAGTTACGAGTCCAACATTTTTAGTTCAGAGGCCTCAAATGAGGAAACTATCTTTTAACTATTCACGTATTCCTTCAGCAACAGATGCTTAATTCCCATTTGCATGCACAGATCAGTACAAAAAACACAAAAGTCTTAGGTTTGCAGGTTTGATCGTGGAGCTGTTGAGGGATCGAAGTTTAAGGGTTGATTTCTCATTGATGACGATTGATTTTTAGGACAAAATAACTAAACTCAGGTCCTCTTTTTTTTCTTTAAACAAAAGCAGTCCATTGGTACAAAAACAGAAGGTACCTTTTTTTAAATTAATATTTAGTTTTGACCTTGACCAAGAATGAATGCGCCTTAATTGAATATGTAGCCGTTTGCAGCACTGCTTACAAACAAACCCAAGAGATTATCTACAGATTTTCATACAAATCAAGCAAAAAAAAAAAATACAAAAAAAAATAAATTCAGCAGCATCTGCCAACGACTCACATTATACCGACACACCCTATCCATCTATAATTGGGTAATGTCATTTGTTTAGTACTTAAAGTAGCAACCTGTCTTGCTAGGTTTGTTGTTTTACACATTTTTCTACCTTAGAGACACCAGGTGAGGCCCCGTGGAGCAGACACATGGCACTCCAAGCTATGGAGATGCCTCATTTCGGATTCTGAATTTTGAAATTCCCATACAAGAATACTTGTCTGTGAGAAACATGACGGCCAATGGGGTCAGCATCCTTCGGCAGCCAATAGAAAGCTGTGACATTGCAGCCTCCGATTGGGTGACCTCCACAACAGCATTGTTTCTGCGTACTGGCAAAAGTACCAAATTAAAAATATTTCAGCAATCAAGGATACCCCAATGTTTTGAGTGCCACTACTCAACTCTGGAGGCCTTGATTCATATATGGGTGCAACTCCCACCTCCCCATGATTTGGGGATACAGCCATTTTAAATTAAAAAAAATTCTAAAGTGCACTGCAATAATTCTACCCCCCTTAATGTTAAAAAGCAAAGGACCAGACAAATACAGCAAAGAAAACAAACCCCACTTTTTGGAACAGGTATTTTCGTTTAATCGTGGATATTACCTGTATTTAGTGCTCTCTAAATGAAGGATTGGCCAATTACCACTCCGTGCCAAAGTAATTAAGGATAACACAGATTGTAGGAAAGGATTAGCTAGTGCCCTTCTCAGTATGTTATTTAATTCACTGTAACTCCATATAATATGAAACATTTATGATCCAGACTATTAACCATCCCATATTACAGACCCATGGGACAGTCAAGTGAGTGCACCTTGTACTTTAAAATATTTATATTGTTAGATAGTAATGAAATGAGGGAAAATAAAAGAATCACCTTGTTCGGCATCATTACAAGCTGTTGTCCTTTACATATAGAGCCAGCTTCTAGCTTTCCCAGGACCACCGTTCCCATATCCTACAAAGGAACAAACAAGTTCTATGCTACAGACCTTCAGGGAAGTTAATGATTATAAGTTGCTATTAAAACATTGCCAGTATAGGCCAATTTCAGAAAAGAAAAGATGCAACAATGGTTAAATTATTAGCGGTCAAATTGACTCATTCGGAAAGTAAATACAACCATTTTAAAGTTATTAGCTGTAAAAAAAAAAGCTATAAAAAGTAACTGCACCCCAAAATTGCTGGTACTGAACTAGCTATTTTTCCCCCTTTACAAGTCCTGCTGGTTGAAGACTCAGTGGCAATAACCGTTCAAAAACAGGTTCACTGATGCAAAGGAGGGTTATCAGGTGCATCTGGGTGTATAAAGAATATACCAGCTGTGAATGAACAAGTAGCTGACTGCCATTACGTCATCCAGCCTGTGAATACAAGAATCTAAAAACATGACTTCAGTTTGTTCATTTGAACTTTTAAAGTCTACAATATTGATACCTACAGTTAAGGTGCAAAAGATTACTCTTGTTGAAACTGAGCTGTACAAGATACCGATTAAAAGTCAATCATCCAATTGTATCTTTTTTAATAAAAGGTTTATTTTGTCATTGAAATAAGCCAAAAGCCTGCAATAGTGTTCACATGGCAACCTGTGCCGTTTATTCTAACTTGCTCTGCCCCAGCAGGTGACAGTGTTGCATGTAGATATCAGTGAAGCCATCTTATCCTGACCCGATCAGGTTCTTTAAAGTGTACTAGTGGGAGATTACCAGCCATAATGGTTGTGTTACTAAAAAAAGGAGCTTAGATCCTATAGTTTAATCTGTAAACACCATCAAAACTAGTGGTGAAATACGGTTTAAGATCTTATAAAAAAAAAACGTAATAAACATGCAGGGGTAAATTAAAGCTTTAAACCCCGATGTGACAAACCATACCAAAAAAAGAAAATTCGTTAAGATAAATTTGTTTACGTATGAAATAATCATAATAGCCATAAAACAGACAGTTTCATGTACCTTGTACTTATCCACAATTGGCAGCCGAACAGGTCCGTCAAAGGATCTGTTGAAGTTTGGCAAGTTATCCAGATAAGGGATAAACGGTAACCCACTAGGAAAGAGAAAAGGGAAAAAAAGGGAAATGTTCCCATAAATGTTCCAAAATACCAGTTTGAGAGCCTGAATTGTGCGGTTCTATATATACTGGCTATAAGACATGGTACTGATGGCAAACTAATGAGCAGTGAGAATCCTACTCCTTCAGGGAAGGCCACATTCATTTAGTTATAAACAAAACCAGGGGTGGCCAACACCAGTTCAAGGGCCACCAACAGGTCAGGTTTTAATTATATCCATGCTTCAGCACTGGTGGCTCAGTCGTTGACAGCCACCTGTGCTGAAGCAGGGATATATTTTGGTGGCTCGAGGACTGGTGTTAGCCACAACTGATCTAAACATTCTCTGCTATAGCACAATGAGTCCCTGCCCAGTACATCTTACAACTCAATTTTGATGCCTGAAATACAGATAAACGGAGTTGCTCTAAGACTGTATGAGTGCGGACTGTTTCTATCTGCGAAATACAGGAACTTATACTTTTGGTTTTGTACATGAAGGCAACAAAAGAGGAAAGAAACTTAAGACATAAGGTTAACCTTCAACTAAAAATACAAGAAAGGGATCTGGAAATGCAGTGAAGGAGCCATACATGAAATAGTTGCAGCACGCGGTGGTGACCCGTTCCATGTTACTGAGCATGCCTATTAAAAACACGTCTGTTCCAGAAGGCTCGCCAATAGAAAAAGGAATCCAAGCCTGAACTTTATAAACCAAGGCCATACGCCATAAAATATATGTATCCAACCCTGGGCTGCCGCCATGTGTGGATGGAAATCAAATGTGACCTTCACAGGTCCGGATAAAGTAACGGTGGCTTTTGCAAAACAAAAACGTGCAAAGCTTGAGACAAATATCCTTTAAAGCAACAGTCCTGGAGAGGTGTTTGAGGTGTAGGTTTGAAGCAGGGGGTCTCAGGAACTGAATCGTGTTCAATTTCAGCTCCGGGGACCCCCTGCTTCCCGAGCTAATCATCTCAGAAAGGGATGCTGGTAGCAACCCAGACAGAGCAATCAAAATGGCGGCTTAAATGTCCTGGGGGCCAATAGGAAGCAGTCAGTCGTCCCTTGCGGCTTCCTATTGGGCCGCGTGACGTAGGACCTTTAAACTGTGCAGAGATACCAGCACTCCCTTCTTAGGAAAGTATCACGGGAAGCAGGGAGTACCCGGAGCTGAAATTAACGCGGTTCAGCTTCAGAGACTCGCTGCTTCAAACCCATTTATTACTTTTAAAGTGTCGAGGTGTTGCCAGGACTGCTGCTCAAAAACAGTTTATTTCACCTAATCAGCAGCAGTGTGGAACACATCCACTTCATTTACCCAACACAGCTAATGCAACCAGCTATAACCGAGCATATGTTCATCAGTGAATACTGAGCAGGTGTCGTTCCGTGACTATACTGTGCATCAAGTTAAAGGTTTGCTTCTGGACTTACTTGTACCATACGCAGAAGTCAACCGGTTCCTTCAGATTTGCTCCAGTGAGCCCTGAGCATGGCATAAAGTGAATATCTTTTTTGGGATTGAAACCAACTTTCTTCAAAAAGGGCACAAGCTTTTCTTTACATTCTTCATATCTGCGAATAAGCAAAACATTGATGGGATAGGAAATAAGGCATTGTAGGTAGCATTAATAGAGTCACTTATACAAATAAATAAACTCATGTAGAAAAATTGATAAAGTGGATTCTAAAGTTGAGAACACATCAGGTGCTTATCCAAGAAGTCCAATCATAAGCTCATTCCAGATAGGGCTTTATGATGTCACCTTTAAATGAGTTTTACTACTTTTAAAGCCAATTGAAGGTAGTCATTATAGCCATCACAAAGCTAGGATAACACCGCTACAGATAGCAGACACCAATGTTACAAAGGACACGATTCAGTTCCTCGTGTTCTTCCGCAAAGCATATGTATTGCACTTTCAATATTGGAGGCTTTTAGAAGAACATACCGGTCATTGCTCCAGTTCACTGTTGGATCGTCCATTTTATTAACAAGAACTATTAAATGTTTTACGCCAGCTGTTTTTGCCAACATGGCGTGCTCTCTTGTCTGCCCTCCTTTTTCAAATCCGGTCTCAAATTCTCCTTTTCTTGCAGAGATGACCTGCATTAAAACAATCACATGGTTTGGGAGTTATCCGTCACCGTAATGCTCCAAGAATCCCAGCATCACATGGGGAATTCAACATTTTGGGAAACACCCAAATAGTGTAGAAACTGGGAGTTTCAAAGTTAGGCACTCAGTACCTAAAGTTGGGGGGGAGGAGGGGGAGGAAATACTACGAGTTTCAGCTTCCATAGTTGAGAAAAACATTCAAGATTGGGTAATGGGTATTTAACTTGGGGCCAGGGGGATTTAATGGCAAAAGTGTGTAGTGTAGAGACAAGGAACCATATTTCCCCAGTGTTGCCATTTCATAAGAAACCTGGCACCAGAAGATGCCTTAAAACCCATTCAAGTGAATGGGACACAAGTGGTCTTCTGTCACCAGAAGACATCCTATGGAGCAACATCGCTTAATATGTCTTCAAACGTTGGATTTGTGAGAATGTTAACATTTTTCTTATAAAAATATTTGCAGAGCACATTGGCTACAGCAAAAATCTATTTTTGTTGTTTTATTAGAAAAATGCGAACATCCTTCACACGTCATGAACATGTGCGTCCCTATTCAATAAGGTAAATTGGGGTTTAGGCAGCCAATGAACATCTGAGAGCATGAAAGGGCAACCCCCAGCACTCTGGAGCGCAAGCATGACATACAAAATGTTCTGGAAAAAAATGAATCTATGTTTTAATACAAAGTCCTCACATCAGACAATACACCTCAGAACATGCCAAGAACACATCTCAAACCCCAACAGAAAACTATGGGAATGCATTGTGAGGGAACATATAAAAGGTGACAATACCAGGGCATTATGGTCTAGATTTAGGCTATTTTTTGCAGTGTTTCCTATGGCGATTTTGTTCTCACAATATATTCCTGTTTATATTTGTTAGTGAGATGTATGGAGATAGTGTTCTCAGCATGTTCTTCGGTATGTTGTCTGGTGAGAGGACTTTCTATTCAGAGAGATTGTTTTCAGAACATTTTGTATGTTATTCTAATGTACCGGAGTGCTGTGGGTTGCTCTCTTTCATGTATACACCTTTGGAAGATTCTTACCCACGTGCACCACTTCTAATTTAAGGGAGAATACTCCATAATCGTGCGGTCTGACCCTACTGACCACCGGAGAGCATTTTCGATGCAATAACCTGCATGAGTTTAACAATTTGTTAAAACTACAAAGGCAAGCAGTACGCCAGGGACTGAAAATTGCAAACCTCAAATGAACAATGTGTTCATCTTTTGGAAAGCAGAAACTGCGCGTATCTTAAACAAAAAATAAAAAGGGTTGAATAATGTGCTCTATACAGGGGTGCACAAACTTCTGTTCGCGCCCCTGTCTGCTCACCCCGTCTGCTCATGCTCCCCTCCTTAACTGCTCTGGCAGCATCATGTCACGACGTCATGTTGCCATGGCATACGCGTCGCCGAAGAACTGGCTGCGAGCAGGTATGAGAAGTTACAGAGGCCTCGCGCCTCCCCCGGCATCTCATTTAAATGTCTTGGGGAAGAGCGCGGAGCCTCTGCAACCGCCGCACCCCCTCCCCCCCCAGAAAATTCCGCCGCAGTTTGCGCACCCCTGCTCCATCACATGAAAATTCCCATATTCAGTGAGTGCTGCACATCTTTCAGATCAGATGTCATCAACTGTTTACGAGGGCTCAGAGCCAGATCAGACATCTCTGTGATTTATGATGGTTACATCGCACGTGGCTTGAAGGATTCCTTACCAGCACAGCCAGATCAGCTTGAGAGGCACCGCCAATCATGTTTGGGACAAAGCTCTTGTGGCCAGGGGCATCAAGAATAGTGAAGTGTTTCTTCTCCGTTTCAAAATAGGCACGGCCAACTTCTACTGTTTTACCCTTGTCTCTTTCTTCTTGGTTTGTGTCTAAGGCCCATGACAGGTACCTATGAGCAAACGTGGAGAAACAGAAAAGATGACAGACGCACAATGACACAAAACACACTCTGCACTACGGATTCACAGCAAGGAAGAATTATTTAGCTAACTCGTGGATAGCGGCATGAAACGCAGGACAAAGCACCACACTTTGGCATCAGTACAAAGCATCTCACTAGATAATAGGATAGATTTGCACATTGTTGCCAACTTAAAACAATCTTCAGAAGCTGGCACCTTTAACTTACTCAGAAAATGACAAGGATTATATATCTCTATATGAACAAACAGCATACAAATAATTGCAAGAAACACTTCATTTCAGCTGGATCTTCCTGAAGCACCAGAACACGCCGACTTATTTGGCATGGACTTTTTTTTGTACTTTTTCAAACCGGATGCTTCGTTTAGGAAATAAGCGCGTTTGAAATTGTGTTAGGGAGGTTAAAATGTAGCTCCCAGGACCCAGTGCAGGCTAAAAGTTACCATGGTAACTTTCGATGATGGGAGTTTAAAGAACATGATCGTCAATGCCAAGAAACAGGACATGCGCAGTGGCAAGGTGGCAACATTGTGTGTTAAGATCATATGGGCTTCTGAGGAGATTGCAGCTTTAGAACAGGTAGAGATGCTAATAAACAAGTGGGGTAACAGATCATTTCTACACTACATACGTGACTGCAATTACTAGCGAACGTAAACTTGTGAAGAGACTTTAGGATAAGCTGCGGTTGTACCTCGGGCAGAGGCTGTGTTAGTGGAAATATCATTTTACAGTTTTTCCTACCAGGTTTCTCTATTTTTCTCTTTAGCTTCTCTTTCATATTTCTCAAGTGTTCTTTTGTCAACCATGCCCGTTAAATACCTAAAAACACACAAAAACCAGATTAAAGTCAAACCAAACTACCAGACCCCTCAAAAATACAAAGCCTGACAAAATATTACGTGATAGAATGGTACGTTCGACAGTACAATGGTTTATACATGTTGCATTTATTTGTAAAATATGAACATGCATTCAATATCAAACCTCAATGAAAATACGAGTATAAAGTTGTACACTTAACAGCACCTCTATCCTTTGGAGTGAAAACATTGTTGCGCAAACCATTCAACGCACGATATGTTTAAAGCCGAGCTGACAATTGTAGATCAAGCTCACGGAAATATGAATATTTAAAGCAAATATTAACAGAAATACAAATTTACTTACATTATTTGACCCCCAATGGTCGATTTTCCAGCATCTGAAAGAAAAAAAAAAAAAGTGTCCAATTTGTTATGGATGTTCGAAATGCAAAAAAAATTAAAAAAAATAAACCACTGTATTAATTCATGCTTTTTGTTTCATCCACCTTCAGATATTTTTCTGAACAATGTATTCATTATAAAATGTCTAATGCACAGTAGCAATGAATTAGAATGAAATCTCAAGTTTACAGACGCATGGGAAAGGTGGTAGGTACCTAAAGGGCCAATGCATAGGAAACTGCTTAATCGTACAGTAAATTGCTGTACAAACTTTTTGCTTAGAATGTAAACCATCCTAAATTCTGCAGAAATAAGCATTTAAATATCGGTGAAACCTTTCTATAGGGACTATAATTACACGTATTTTTGCCCAAGTGTTCAGGAATTCTCTTCAAGATGCCCTCCCCAAGCGTAAAAGTGCTGCCCTATACATGACCAAGCTAAACTAATGACATTGAAGGGATTCGTTAGGTTAAAAGCAGGCGATTCAGCCTTTGGAGAAAAACCATTCTTCAATAATTATTTGAAGTTCATCCTGGGAATGTTTGCACACCTGAATTATAGGGTTGATTTTAATGGTTTCATCCATGTTTGGTCTACCTTTACCCAGTTGCCATTTTTAATTGGTCCTTCGATCGAAGGGAATTCATAAAAACAGATTATCACTGGGGTGGAGCAAAACAGGATTGACATCCATTAATGATCTCACCAATTAAAATAGATCACTTGCAGTAGTTCAGTTTAGTCTCGTGTGGGATTTCAGCTTTCAAAGAGCGCGGCGGCAATGGTGAATAAGTCAGACAGAAAAACAACGCCTTGCGAAAAAGGAGCAAGTTCCCAGGACAGGGATATTTTGGTAGGAGCCATAAAAATGGTACATTATAAAAATAAATATTTACATGCAAACATTTAAGAAACAGGCGAGCAGAGTTCGATTTAATACTCTATCCATCACCACAAAGAGCTGCATCGTAATTACCTATGACTGGTATAGAACTATACCTGCAAAACAGTCAATTCCATATCATCATACCCATCAAAACAAGGACATTACACACATCAACTCATTCCAGTCTGTGCTTCTTAATCAAACAAACGATTAATATAAAGACTGCACATTGTGTTTACCCGATGACTACCCACTAATGGTACATTGGAAGTGGAACACATCAGTCACATCTATACCAAAGCCATGAAAACTAAACCTGTAGTTTTAATGAGCAGAACGCTTGTTATTTATGGACTTGCACCGTTCACTCCCCCTCCTGCCAGGGCCTATAGGACAAGATAGTCGCTGAACTGGGGATCTTCCAGAGACGAGACTAAAACCGTAATACCACAGGAGACACATTGGAGATAGTAATGAAACAAAACACTTGTTACGGCTTCAGTGACACCACAAAGAAAATAATTGTGCAGAAAGTTAATTTGTCATGTTATTCAAAAGCTACTCCACATGTTTCGTAAAAACACAGGAAGGCCGATGTGGAATCACTACATTGCCGTCAATTTTTCCATATACAACATTTCTCACCAGATAAATAGAACACAATCTGGTTTAGGCCTGAATATGCATTAAAGTGATATGAAGCTCATCGTTTTGTAATAAAAAAAAATGCAGTTGCCCTAGACCAACATACCTACATGCCCGATGAACACCACGTTAACATGTTCTTTTTTAGGGGCGTCTGGAGGTGCCATGACTGTTTTGGGCATGGGGATTTCCTCTTCTTCCTCCATCATTTCCTGGGCGCCTTCTTCATTGGACCCGCCATCACCCGAGAAACCACCTCCAGGCTCCGCTTCGCTGGGCTCTTCTTTGTGGTCCCAGGACTCTTCGGGGGACATTTCTGTTTCCCCGTTTTCTACTACAAAAAAATTGAAGGTCAAATACATGCAAATGTGCTGCAAGAGACGCACCAGAAACAGCCTGTAACACACGACAGGGAGCATAGAGAGGTGTGTGTATACATGTAGCCAGACAGTTCTCACTGTCAGGGGAAGTCGCGGAATCACCCAGCAGCAGGAAATCTCCAGGTGTGGGGTCCCTTTTAGAAGAACAGCCCCCCACCCTGCTGCTTTAACTTCAGAGCCGCAACGTTTTGCTCATGCGGCTTCGAGGACAGAGTCTGGCTACATCTGCATATACACACAAAACGCATCACTTAATTCCCCAAATCTAATATTGGAGGAATATTCCCCCACTATATTTTCAGGGAGCAGTTTAAGAACGTAATGTAAAACTCCCCTTTTGGGAACGCCACATGGTTTTTCATCAATGCAACACATATTGCACATTCGGAGAGATCTGTGGGCGCGCTTTTACGACCAAATCTGAAAAACTATTGCCAGGTGTTTTAAATTGTGAAAACCATTCAATATCATGAAAGACGGTATTACGTGATTCAATTGTATTGCAACATCGAAAATGTTACCAAGTGGGACTGCAGCTTTAAAAGGCTAAGCAACTGAATCCTCGTGTCTGTGCACCATCTCTTCGTCTGCACTAAAGTGTCCCCCCTCACACCCAATTCACACCTTACAGCTTAGCACTATTTAGCTGCCCCATCTCTCAAACGTTCTAGGTTGGCAAATAAGGCATTCACACGAAGCTTTAACCTGAACAAGCAGTTCTATGCTACTCTACATTCTAGCAGAGTTTCGGTGCCCTACTTTTCAGGAGACTACTGCTCTGACACAGAATTAAGCTTTCATTCCTGCTGACATCACAGAACGGAGACTCGGGATTAAAACCAACACTTTTGCAGCGGTAAGTAAAAAATAACTTCAACTGCAGATTTTTATTGTGTTCTGTGCCAGTTCAAGTAACAGGAGCCTCCCTTCCCCTCTCCTACAGTGAAAGCAGAACTTGCATTTCAATTTTCTACACATGGCACATGGCACATGCATTATATTTAATATCACTATTTATATACGCAGCTCATAACATAGGGCAAGAAAATGTGCTACCTCGCTAGAGTTACAGGGCTACAATGTCTGGCTTCAACGCTAGGTCATTGTATCACAGAAAACAGAACACGGGCCAAGTACTTAATCGGTTGATGTGTTCAGGACCAGATAATTCCATTATATTTCTGCAGCCACTGAATGTGCAGCAGCTGTATTAGTATTAACTACAAGGCCTTGTGCAGTTAAAACGCGGTTATTTGCAAAAGAAAAAAAAAGGAATTTCAAGGTTTCAAATAATGCAGCCAAAAACAAAAGACTTCACACAAATTCAAACAAATCAGGTGGGTAGAATGAACAAATACAATGTCATTGAAGATTACAGAACAGACTGAAAAGAATGCAAGAAGTGGAGAAGTAATATAGCTTACCGACAGGCTCGGAAACCTCCATGCTAATGGCAGTAATGGAACCTGCAGGTACAATTGACGACTGTTAGTGTATTGCGCGTAGCAAAAACACACACTGCTTAGAAATTTTACTTAAGTGCTACAAGTAGCCCCCCCCAACTGGGCAGACACCGCAAACTTGCCCACACTAAGGCTGGGGCCATAGAGGGGGTAGCAGGGCTGAGGCGCGCTGAGGCTCGCCTGCTGAAATCTGCGCGATTTCATGCCCATGCAGGCGAGCCAGCGGGCGCGATCGGGAGGCGGGGGGAGACTGAGGGAGGTGGGGCAGTGACGTCGCTGGGCCAATCGCCCGCGACGCACCGTGACTTTGACGCTGCTCCGCGCTGATTGGATGTTTTCAGCCGACAGCGCTCTGAAAAACAGTTTGGCTGTCGGCTGAAAAATCCGGCTCCTCAGCACGCCTGCGGACGCTCGCGTGTAACACCTCTAAAGACATCCTCATGGAGGATGCAGGGGCTCAGCGCGGAGCGTCCGCGTGGCTCAGCACGGACGTGCCTTCTATGGACTCAGCCTAAGCCCTCTCATATGATGGGCTCCAGTCTGTGCGACAAGACCAGCATTTTAACATACTCAAGCAGACAAAAATATCTCAGCATTTATACCCATAAAAAAAAGGGGTACTCAACTCCAGTCCTCAAGAACCCCCCCCCAAAAGGTCAGATTTTCAGGATATCTCCACTTGGGGAACAGGTGGCTCAATCAGTGGCCGAGTCGAAGATACACATGTGCTGAAGCAGTGAAATTCTGAAAACCTGACCTGTTGGAGGGGTCTTGAGGGTCTGGAGTTGAGAACCCCTGCCATAAGAGGAGTTATTCCATGAGACAAGGTCACAAAGACACCCCAAAGGGGTCTTTAGTTACTGGAAGGGGTCATACGGGATAGGTTAGGAAACATGACCGTCAATATTATAACTTCATAAAATTTTCTGATAACATTACGAGGAAGAGTTGCTGGATGGATTATAATGTATGGGGGGGGGGGGGGGGAAATCAAGTCGTTGACAGAACATTAAATGAATGCAAATAAGAGAACAGAATAAAGTTACCTTCTGAAGACAGGGACTTTGTCTCTTGTGCAGAATTATCAGTTGTATCTGGGGGAAAAAATTTAAAAAAAAGTTAAAACAAGTTCACTTTGTTTGCCAAACATTTATTAGCACAACCTGCCATTTACTGGTGTCAAATGTTTCCATGATCCTGCATCTTACCATATTTTTTTTTTAATATGCATTTTTTCATAAATAAAATTGCTACGATTAATTTATTTCAGTTCAGTAGTTAAAAAAAAACAAAAACACAAACCCCCCCCCACTTGTTTTACACTTGAGGTGCTGGTTTCACATGTCAGGTTCACAATTATTTTGTTGCAATTGGAATCAGGGAGTTAAATGTTCTGTGTAAACGGCTATAATACCCTCTGTATGATTTTTTTGTAATTATAAGCCGTTTTGTAATAAAACCAGAACCAAAACTAATTACATATTTACTTTGCTAAGCTAATAAAATGTAAAAAATATTTAATATTATGTCGAGACCTGGGACAGTTGACTGAATATTTTGAACTGAAGCATCCCAACTTTTATTATGAATACATAAGCAGTTTGAACAATTTGCACACACCGCAAACGCTGTTTTGCATGGCAACATTCAAATGGTTCACTAATCCTCTGAAGCACAAATCATATTATAAAAAGTCACTGATTAATGGAATGTTGAATCCAGACCACCACCAACATATTGTAGGCACAAACATATCAAGTATGGCACAGGTTCTCAACGAGTCAGGTTTTCAGGATAGCCCTGCTTTAGCTCAGGTGGCTTAATCAGTGGCTCAGTCCTCAACTTGGGTCTTGAGGACTGGCACACAGAACCCCTGAAGTATGGGTAAGACCATATTTGCAAGGAACTTATTGGGACCATGGCTGTTTAGGCAATGTAGTCACTGGCTGCTGTACAAAGCTTTTTGCCTTGGTCTGAATCAGGAACCCAAATGACTAACCTTCATTTACCCGAGTTTCCAAATCAAACATACTAGGTCACTACGGTGGGTTACAGCAGCTCAAGTTGTACCATCATAAGCAACATACATGGATATCAAGACGCCTATGCTAAAAACAAAGGCCTGGTTACAAAGACTTGATTATTACGCCTACCAGTTGCCATTGTTTGGTCTGGCTTGGGAAAATAGTCAGCTCCAAATAAGAATGGCAAGCGAATGTTCCCGAAGCTGTATCAAAGAATCCCAAAACAGATGCATTAGGTCAGAATGACTCAGAAAACCTGCTCACCGCTCCACTTAGTGACCGAGTTCTGAAGAAACCATATTTATAGGGTCTTACAAGAAAAATTCTCTAGAAGCTGGATTTTTTTGCAAAAAAAAAAAAAAAAGAAGAGGGGTTAGGGTTATCTGCTTTGTCCTTACAACACAATTACATAATAAACTATAATTCTGCCACTATACTCATACTACTTAGAGCAGCACCTCCCTGAACTGCTACGGCATTCGTTACATGATTGCATGTCAAAGATGGGATTTTTCTTAATCCCCAAAAATAAAAGTATATACAATTATTTTGTTTAGGGTACTGAATACTAGGGTATTTTGCTTTAGTCCAGCAAAAGCAATTGATGGAGAGAGTGTGTGTGTTTCCATATAGGTAGATATAATTGCAGATTTCAGAACAAAACCAACAGAAAGTTAGGAATTTAATTGCCCCAGAAAAAATTATGAATTTAACAAATTAATATGATTTATTTTAGGGGTGGCCAACTCCAGTCCTCAAGGATCACCAACAAGTCAGGTTTGATCCCTGCTCCAGCACAGGTGGTTCAATCAGAATGACAGCCACCTGTGCTTAAGCTGGGGTATACTTAAAACCAGACCTATTGGTGGTCCTTGAGGCGGCCGCCCCTGGTTTATTTGGACTGTATGCTGCTGGAAAAGGTTACACTGCACTTATCTGTGAGAACAGACATAAATCAATATTTCAGGTATGTCAATACTCTGAAGGTTATGACTTTACAAGGGAACTGTAGGCCGTTAGAATAATTGTACAAAGTTAGCAAGCATTAATAAACAATGAACTGGGTTCATTTTCAGGATTGGTAAGGAAATTATAGATACATTACACAAACTTTGATCGAGTAAAGTGTAGTCTTGCTCAAACAAAATAGCAAAATGCAGAGGTTGGTGGTAATCAAACGTAGCTTTTCCTTAGAAACCACATACGTTTTATATCGATTATATACATAATGCAAAAGATTACAATGTTTAAATGGACAACACAATCTGACCGATAACCAATATTCTGGGAATTTCCCAGAAGAGTGTTCACTATGTAAATGTAAGAGGACACAATGGTCCCATGATACATTCAGGTTATACTCCATTCTAGTACAAAACTTCATAATACCCCGTCAGTCTATATAATTCCCTGAAGTCTCATTACATACATGATCAGGGAGATTTATATAAACAAAAAAACAGAGAGAGAAGGTAATTTCACTAGGAGAACGCTGCAGGTTTCACGTGTTCACTACACCGCTACATAAATACGCACGCAAAGAGGAGCGGCGTGGGATGGAGAGCTGTCCATCGACATTGGTAGCGTAGTATACTATAGTATGGCGTTGGGTCAGTTAGCATATGGCCTTACAACTCAGTGCGGTGACTGACCAACGCCATGCCATGCTACCAACGCAGACTGCTCACATTGGGCCCAAGCACCAAAACGTTATTCATGTTTAAATATAAACAACATTTGTGTCACCTTCATTTTTCAAGCCCTTCAGTTGCAAACTCAACACCTGCATTTTAACCTCCATCTATCTTGGTTGAAATTAGATGGAAGATCTCAATTTAACTTACTTTTTGAATTGGGAATAATTCAGAAGCAGTTGGTCACAAACAAGAACATGATCACTGTTTGTACATCATAAATACGCAAGACTGCAGTTGTTGTACCATTTCCAGTCTGTGCTTCCCTCAGAGGGACTCTTGCAGTCTGCCCTTTCATTAATTCATGCAAAACAAGCAAAACATTTCCACCATTCTTTACGTGTATATACTATTCTCACAAAATATATACATATTCATTCCCACTACACTAGATTCTCTCTTTTTTTAAAATATCTACATTTGACCCTTGTTGGTTGCCCTCCTTGCGGGACAAAAGGACTGATTGGACCTGCCAATTTGGGAATCTTTGAATGATCCTTCCATTTTTAGCTAGTTGGTTCAATTACTTTGTGGTGTCAACCATAATTAGCACTTGTATAAGTGCATGTAAACATTCCCCCCACCATATCACAATTCACTTTGGGTTGCACTTTTAACTACTGTTTTTTATCACATTAATTCCTTCCTGCATCTGTCACTGAGGCCTGAAGACCATGAATAATTTATCATTATGAAAACCTAGAAAATATATGGTTCTTATACAGAGCTGTACATATTTACAGATGCGAGTCCCTGTCCCCAAAGAGCTTACAATCTAATGGTGATGCGAGTTACAGGGAAATAGTGACTTGCCCAAAGTCAGCAGAGTGGAGATAGGAATTCAAGCCAGGTTAACCCTTTGCAAAGGCCAAGTTCTGACGTCTAAGCTGCCCATTCAGCCCATATTAGTAAATACATTTTTTACATGTGAACTAGAAAAAGCTGACTTTTAAACGATTTTAGCTACACTGTAAAATAAAGTCACAGTTGTCTTCACTAGTGAGTTATAGTATTAGATCCCTTCATGTTGGAGGACTTCTCCCATGTCTGCAGCACGTTTACATAACTTTAAAGAAGTTAACTCTAGATAAGGATAACCTCAATAAGCCCCCATTCATTTTCCTATCTCGTGTTATACAGCTGACCCTGCGCGGCCTTCACTTAACACCTGGAGCGCTGCATGACAAAAACCATTAGCTAAAAGTCAGGCTGCGACACTGCAAAAAAAAATTAACTCATGTCGAGAGAGAGGATTTCCCAAATGATTGCAAGATTACAGAGGTTCTTCCCTTTGAAATTTAAAGGGGGACATCAGCCGTTAGAAATTGGTTAATTCCTCTGAAATACCCATGGCATCTTTCTGCTGTGGCTTATAAATCTCTAGTTATGGCAGTAAATGTTTGGGGTCGTGCATACATTGGGGCAGTTTTGACGATCTTGGGATACAGTGTTTTCCCCATAGTTATTTAAGACATGCTGGAGGTGGAGCCTATGGGAAGGTCCTACAAAGTTTTGTAACTTTACAGAACACCACCACTGAAATAAGACCCCCTTAATCCAAGTTTCACAAAATAGACATTAATAAAATATAGTGCGCGCTATGTGCAATTAATACACAGTTTCTGGTGCTTTTACACTGCTGAAGAACGTCACAGATAATATACTTTCATGTTCTGGTACTTTTAAGGGTGCCGAGTATGGAGATTGTGTAGGTGTGAAATCAAATTAAGGATTTATGCAAGTTCATAGTCACTTAACTATTCAATTGATCTTTAGCACATGGACTAACATTTCTGTAATATGTGAAAAAATATCAAATCATGGAGATTTATAACCTATATATCCAGCTGAAAGAAAAACATGATTTGTCTAGATTTAAGTTTGAAGAGGTTAGCCATGTTGTGGCGATTACATTACCAGAAATGCATACAGCTCTCATGAACAAATCCCTTCCTCACTCCAAGGTTTAAATTAAACCGTACCAACATTCTTCCTAAACATGGCTTGCAGTGTCTATTCCATTGACATGAATCTATATTCTTCAAAAACCCGTCTGGATGCGGAGCCCAGTATCCAAAAAGCCACAACTAGAGAATGAGTCTGCAGATCTAGGCTACGAAAAATGTTATCAAATCTGCTAAGTTTCGTAGACATTTTTTTTTTGTACTGTAAACTTGTTGCATTGAATAATTCCAGCGACACGTCGTCCTGGCAACCCCGACGTAAAATGACGCCACGTTACCATGGCGATGTGACGTCACATGACCCCGCGCGTCATTTGATGCCGGGGTCAAGCAGGGGGGTGGGGGGAGAAGACACGCAAGGCACCGAGGAGAGCAGACAGGTGTGCACACAGGGAAAAGTTTGCGCACCCTGGAATAATATATGGAATATTCTTGATAACAAGACAAAAAATGCCAAGCGCTACATCCAATGTGACAAAATACATACTGGGGGTTCTTGAGCTTGCTGGGATATTGTATGATTCTTGAGAACATGTTTCATGCCCTAATCCCTTGTCTCAGAGCTTGCAATTGAATTCCATGCCATAGGCAGATTGAGATAAAGTTACTTGCCCAAGGTGACCTGACCACTAGATTACTCGTATAAACAGGTTTATTTTGAAGCCCCAGACCCGATTTATTTCTAATGCACCACAATAGATTAGAACTGTACACTAATTTTGGAAGATTCGCTCACTATCCGCTGACTTCTCTTTGTAGCGCAATGCATGCCCAAATCTCTAATGGGGCAATGACCACTGGTTAATAAACAATGGATGGACTTCAATGAATTTAGCCGGCCTCGCAAAGATGAATGGGCAGAGATTTAAATGTATCCTCCTGGAAAATAAAAGCTCTAAAGTGGCTGACCTGGAACTGTATTAGTGGTACCAAGTATCTCACACTAAATGCTTATTTTCAGGAGAGATTTTGATCACAAACAAAATTTTAATTTAACGAATTACAGTAAAGACCAACACTTAAGCACACCACTATTACAGTTACATTTCAACATGCACAACTTTAATTTCATTAGTTTAAGGCCAGGGCGGAAAAAAAATAGGCCCGAACCATTAAAAACTGATTTTGGCTTTTAAAGTGTGATCCTATGAATAGTTTAATATGTAATTTTAAAATAGCACCAGTCGATAGCCAAATATGATAACTAATTGTAAATAAGAAATATACATTGGGCCATAACATGGTTACTGACAGTAGAATTAGACTGTTTAAAATAGCATTCCATCGAATGGGAAAAACTTACAGAAAATGGTATAGCAATGTTTTATTTTACCTTCACACACTGAATCTTACAAACAAATTCAGACTATAGCCCTCACTTGCAGCAAACGGAAGCGAGGATGTCAAATAAGCAAAATAAAATGGCAGCCTAGAAGTACTGTGGTGTGTTGGAAAAGTCTGGTACTTCAGAAGGGTACTTGATCACATGCTCAGCTTTCAAATGATGGTTGCCAAATGTAACCCACACACTGTTGCTTCAGAATACTACTTTAGAAGCTATTCAGGACATGGTTGTAGGACAGACATGGTGCAGAGTATTAATGAAGGAACGTCACAAATAGTGAGCAGCAGCATTTTAGGCAAAGTAGGAGAAATTCCGGAACAGCAAATACATCACAGAGAACAAAAAGTGTACGACTGGCCACAATTTAAAAAAAAAAAAATCTTTAGTGCTGCGATCTGCAGTCCTTCGTGAATCACAGAATCTGGGGCTAAAATAAAACCTGTAGATAACTACCTTATTTATGTAACAAGGCCAATATGCATGACTCAAACGTTAATGTGCCTTGAAGCATGAAAGATTTTGAAATTGAGCTCATCTTCCACATAAACTGTACTTGCAAAAGTGAAAATTACATGATTTAACTTTCAGTTTTAAAGGAGCAATATTCTGTTTTTCTTTTTAATAACTCTGTAGTATTCAATAATACTACCTTTTTTCATTTTAAAATTCAACTCCTAATGCCATTTTTAATCAATCAATACACTGAGCATCTTGATTTGTATAGCCAGTTTTAGCCCACCCCCCGAGCAGTGCAAGGTCCTTGTAACACTTTCCGGTTTGTGATCATTTGTTGCCAATATTCCCAGCAGTGTGAGCTGCACATTAACAATAGGTAATGTTATCATAGGATTTATAAGAATACATTGTAGCTGCTGAGTTACACTGAATGAAGGATTGATTTGAAACGGAAAGGCGGCCATTTAGTGAACCCTTGGAAATAGGATTTTGCTGATTGATCATGGGAGAACCAATCAATCCACAGTTAAGGTAATTTCTGTAAGACGTAAATCCACAGACAGCAGGTAAAGACCCGCACATTGTAAAACATGAATTAGGTCTCACCTAACTTCTTGGAATACAAATAGATTGTAAGAGGTAAGTAACTAAGTCTAACCTCTCATCGGTCTTTGAAAGAGTCCAGATTATGGGTAATAGACTATGTGGCGCAGTGCTGGCAACTAAATCTAATAAAATGGGACATTTTGCAGATTGAAGGCCACACGTCCATTTACACAAGTTAAAAAAAAAATAGATACATTAAGTGCCATTCCGCATACAAAAACAGAATGGTAGTGTATATTACTGATATTTTTGGATTGTCCACAATTTAACCCTAGGTGGCCCAAGACTTTGGGGGTTTAAACAGCATTATGTTTCATTTACACCAACTTGTTTATGACAACCATATACTTATTTCTCCTGCAGCTGAACAATTATGCAGAAACAAGACATCAAAGTAGGATTTGTCAGGGAACTGAACTTGGATGTGTCCATCATAAAGCACATGTTCCTGCAATACTATCCTGAGTGTACACTGAAACAGACTGAAAATATTTTTTTTTAAATGTTTATTTACCCAATAAAAAAGTTTGAAAAAAAAAAAAAAGTGTCAAAGTTTGTGTGGCACTGTGTGTCCTGCAGGTGATGGGCTCAGTAAGAAAAAATGACTTGCATGGGAGATATATTAGTTTGCTTCATCCCATTGATTTATTTCAAAATGTTTCTATTCTTGGTGGGATATGCCCTTTGCTTTAAAAGACACTGCAGGCTCTTCATGGAATCCCTGCAATATAAATATATATTTTTTTTTTTTATATACAAATATATTTAAAAAAAAAAAGTGAAATCCAACCAAATTAACCAGATTCAGCTAAGAAACAGTATTCATAGTCTCCACGTCCCTACTAGACTAAGTTGTTTGGGTCAGAGACCTCCTTCCTTTTGTCTGTTTGTGTTAACACATGTATGTTCTCTTATCCAACAAGGTTATTGCCCGCTCTGCCATACAAAAGATAATTATAATAATCAGATCTCACCATGTGACTCCCTGGGTTAGTATATTAGCATTATCTAAGTATATCTAATAAACGCATTGATGATTTCATTGGGGCAAACAAGGCCATGAATCACCCTAATAAGACAGACGACCTAACAAAATAAAAATTAGTGGTGAATTAAAGCACTGGGTGGATCCATCAACAGGTTACCTGAAATTACAGGGGGGGCACAGACGACACTAAACATGTCCATGAGGGGGGCGGCACGACCACACTAGACATGCCCATGGGGGGACGGGGGAGACACGGCACAACCACCCCTAGACATGCCGGGGGGGGGCGCGGCACGACCACACTAGACATGCCCGTGGGGGGGGGGGGCACGACCACACTAGACATGCCCGTGGGGGGACACGGCACGACCACACTAGACATGCCCGTGGGGGGGGGGGGGGGGCGCGACCACCCCTAGACATGCCCGGGGGGGGGGGGGGGGGGAGGGGGGGGAAACGACCACCCTAGACATGCCCATGGGGGGAGGGGGGGGAGAACGACCACCCTAGACATGCCCATGGGGTGAGGGGGGGAGAACGACCACCCTAGACATGCCCATGGGGGGAGGGGGGGGGGGGGGAGAACGACCACCCTAGACATGCCCATGGGGGAGGGGGGGGGAAACAACCACCCTAGACATGCCCATGGGGGAGGGGGGGGAACGACCACCCTAGACATGCCCATGGGGGAGGCGGGGAACGACCACCCTAGACATGCCCATGGGGGAGGGGTGGGAAACAACCACCCTAGACATGCCCATGGGGGAGGGGGGGGAACGACCACACTAGACATGCCCATGGGGGAGGCGGGGAACGACCACCCTAGACATGTCCATGGGGAGGGGGCACGACCACCCTAAACATGCCCATGGGGAGGGGGTACGACCACCCTAGACATGCCCATGTGGGGAGGGAGGGGGGGTAACGACCACCCTAGACATGCCCATGGGGGGAGGGGAGGAACGACCACACTAGACATGCCCATGGGGAGGGGGCACAACCACACTAGACATGCCCATGGGGGGGAGGGGGCACGACCACACTAGACATGCCCATGGCGGGGGGAGGGGGCACCACACTAGACATGCCCATGGGGGGGAGGGGGCACAACCACACTAGACATGCCCATGGGGGGGGAGGGGGCACGACCACACAAGACATGCCCATGGGGAGGGAGGGGGCACGACCACACTAGACATGCCCATGGGGGGGGAGGGGGCACGACCACACTAGACATGCCCATGGGGGGGGGGGGGAGGGGGCACGACCACACTAGACATGCCCATGGGGGGGGAGGGGGCACGACCACACTAGACATGCCCATGGGGGGGAGGGGGCACGACCACACTAGACATGCCCATGGGGGGGGGGGGCACGACCACACTAGACACGACCGTGGGGGGGGGGGCACGACCACACTAAACACGCCCGTGGGGGGGGGGCACGACCACACTAGACATGCCCGTGGGGGGACACGGCACGACCACACTAGACATGCCCGTGGGGGGGGGGGGGGGGGGGGGAGGAGGGGACACGGCACGACCACCCCTAGACATGCCCATGGGGGGGGACGACAGGGGCGGCACGACCACACTAGACATGCCCATGGGGGAGGGAGAGGGGCGGCACGACCACACTAGACATGCCCGTGGGGGGGGGGGGGGAGGGGGGCGGCACAACCACGTTAGACATGCCCGTGGGGGGGGGGGGCGCAACCACGCTAGACATGCCCGTGGGGGGGGGGGGGGGCGCAACCACACTAGACATGCCCGTGGGGGGGGGGCGCAACCACGCTAGACATGCCCATGGGGGGGGGCGCAACCACGCTAGACATGCCCATGGGGGGGGGGCGTGCAACCACGCGAGACATGCCCATGGGGGGGCAACCACGCTAGACATGCCCATGGGGGGGGGGGGGCGCAACCACACTAGACAGGGGGGACACTAGACATGACGGGGGGGATGACACTAGACATGTGTATACAAAAGAGTGGCATTCACCGCTGATAAATTAATAAAAATAAAAACTAGTGCATATACCAAGTGATATGGAATATATTCTATATCAAAACGTGAATAAACGACATACATGCGAAGATGGGGGGGGGGGGGCACACACTAGACATGACCATGGGGGGGGGGACAGGGGACAACGACACTAGACATGACCATGGGGTGGTGCACACACTAGACATGACCATGGGTGGACGGGGGACAACGACTAGAAGTGACATGGGGGGGGGATAGACTAGAAATGACCAAGGGGATGGGGGGTGTTATATAGGAAGCGGCAGCATCAGGGTGTCTGACACCCACCAGGCTCCTGCCTCGTGATCTCCGGACCTTGCCTGCTCTCCTACGGAATGAAGATCAGGATTGAGACCTGCAGCCGGTGGTACTGACCCCCTCCCCCCCCCACGGCTCCTGCGCCACACCGGGGAGGGGGAGTGAGAGAGGCCCAACCCTCCCCCCCTGGATCTTTACCCTCTTCCCCCAGCTCGTCCGACGCTGCGTTGCTCTTCAGGAAGGACGGCACGAACACGGCGGCGTGGACGTTGGGCACGAAGGGCTTGGCGTTGACGTTGAGCAGGGCCAGGGACGCTTCGAGCTGGGCCTCCGGGGTGTCCGTGTCCGCCTGCTCCCAGGAATCCGGGGCTGAGTCGCTCGGGTCCATTTCCGGGTCTGTCTGAGGAGGGGGAGGGGAGTAAAACCGCTGACTGGACCGGGGGGGAAGGGGGGGTAAAAAGCTTTCCGCCGGGGGGGGGGGGCTGAGGAAACCGGCGCCGGGGGGGGGGAACCAAAAAGATAAAAGCCCCCGGCAGAGCGCGCGCTGCTGAACCTGCCACAAACCCGACTCAGCACTCACTCAACGGCTCCTCGTGTGTTGCCGCGACGTCGCTGACGTAAACCCGGCGCAGTCCGACGTGACGCACGGCGGAAAGGCCCTTGGTAGTTTTCTCGCCCTCCCCAGCCCCATTGGCTGGCATTGTGTGTGCAGCTCCGGGTGAACTACAACTCCCAGAATACCTCGCTTCCAGGGAAGAGGAGGAGCCCACACGGCCCTCCTGAAAAAAACCAACAGGCTTTTGGGCCACGCCACCTGGAAAAGGAGGATGCTGGGATATGTAGTTTAGTAGCCACATATCAGCAAAAAAAGTCCTGCCTGGGCAACTACAACTCCCGCCAATCCCTCTGGGCCTGTGACATGTCAACACATGAGCAGATCTGCAAGACAGGGGTCTTATTCGTCAAGGAAACTTAATCCAGTCTCTTCTCTTATATCTCCTACCTCAGATTCACATAACATTACATGTAGTTATTTTGTCCTACAGTGTGATGGTCCTCCTCACATTGTACCGTGCTGCAGAATATGTTGGTGCTATATATATATATATATTATATATATATATACATAAAAACCCAGACTGGGCTCAAAGCTGTGAAATGCAGCAAGTTTAAGCTTGTAGGGGACCATGTTAAATGGTTTTGAAGCAAAAGGTGGCACTCTGCTCATTTGCGTGTCATTTCCCAGAATCCCTTGCAGTGGAAGTGCTGTGTGCTGGGTGATAATGGTGAAAAGCAGGGTTGCAGACCTGTCTAAGACATGCAAATGAGCATACAGTAATAATTCCATGTGCTATATATGTGATGCATTCCATTACAATCCATATGAATCCCCAAATCCAGACAACTCATATCTCTCACTGATGTTGTGTAATATCCAATGGTTTGGCGTCGGTCTCGCTGCTTTCGAAACATCAGAGGTTCGTAGACTTCAATGGAGTCTCGTTGATACCAAAAGCTGGTACTTTTCATTTAAGATATCATTATTTTGCCACAAACCTCCCAAATCCCACCAAAATGTGGTCCTTGGAAGTTCACATCACTGCAAATCACACACTGGAGATATGTCAATATTCACTTTTATATGTCTCGCTGGTTTGCGGTCAGTCTTACTGATTCTTAACATCGGTGTCTCACAGACTTCAGTGGAGTCAGAAATAATAATCACGACTTTCCCATTCAAATTTTTTTTTTGTCATCCTGAAACCTCATATCTTGTCTGATTTCTGTCCACTACTTTTGGCGAATTTGTATCAAATGAAGCACAGTTAGAGCACACTACGAATGCCAGGTGTCCAGTATTGAACCGGACTGTCCTGTATTTGGACACTGTCCAGTAAAAAATGAGAGGTAGTATTGGCCATGTATGTGTATATCGGTATTACCTCTCTGGGCGTCTATGTGTATACCGGTATTACCTCTCTGAACATAGTGATCTGACCGCCTTGGGAGGCGGTGGGATTTCCAGAGCTGTAGTTAGGGGGCTGGGCAGCTTCCTCCATCCTGATCGGCTGCTGCAGGATAACGCAGCCAATAAGGAGATGTCAGGAACCTGGGGGTGGGGCAAAGGAAAGGAGGAAACAGCATGGAGCGGAGAGGGGTGTGTGCGTGTGTGTATCGAGCGTGTCGCACCTTTCACCTTGTAAGGCAGTGCGTATAGTGCCCGCGACGGGCGATGGCGTCGCGATGTCGGCCAAAAACAAATACATTGCCGCCGCGTGCGCTCATAGTAAGCGCGACAGCGACGGAACGACGTTGCGTCGCCAACTTTGGAAGCTGGAAATATTTGCTTTTTCAAGGGCTGTCGCCTCGTGACAGCCCCTGAACAAATCAAATACCAGTACGCCCGCACCGCCGCCGCAAAGCAAAATATAACTTTCGCTAGCGGCGACGGCGACTGGTGACGTCACCCGTTGCGTCGCCGGTCGCGGGCACTATACGCGCGGCCTTATGAAGCATCAATGCTATTTACAAGAATCAGCATGCTGTTACTGCTGTGAAATGCTTATATTATTATATAAACACGAGTTTACATTTATTTGTGTTTAATAACACCCTGCACTACGTATTAGCAATAAAATGATAGGCAACAATAAACACAGCAATTATAAAATCAATTATAACTTTTGTTTTGTAACGCAGAAAACACTTGAAAACATGATTTATATTTCAGTATAGCTTTAAATGAATACAATATACAGGATCACAAAAAGGTGGCACTGCTACAGCAGAAGTTATTAGTATGGTGTATGTTGGATTTCGATAGATCTCCACTCAGTTTAAGGCAAGATACTGCAAATCTACCTTATTATGAAGGTGTCTTACATTGACATTTTTTTCTATATGATGCAGTTTTAATGCTAAGTTACAACCCAATACCCTGTGGCAACTGGGAGGTGAGAGCGACAGAACTGCTGTGCTTTGTTGAATTCCCCTCTGTTAACAGTGCAGTCCCTCGTAGCACCAAACAAACCAATAGCAGTGCCAATGTTTTAGGGGTTACATCTGGATAATAATCCCTGTTTTCAGACAGCTAAGTATTTTGAATATATTTTTTTACTTTATTAGATAGACTCAACGTGGTTGGAGGTAGGAGAGGGTATGGATCGTTGGGGTTACTAGCCATGGTCGAGGGTTGGAGAGAGACGGTTGTCATGGACAATAGCCAGGGTTCAGGTAAGGAACTGCAAGACAAGGTACAGCAAAGCAAGGCAAGACAAAGAAATCAGAGTGCTTGTGACCAGCACAACGTCACAAGTAAAATACTATTATGCTCAGCCGAGAGGCAATCACTGAGCCTATAAAGGAGGAACAGCCAATAGCTGAACGGCTACACAGCAGAAGCTGATACTAGAATCAGAGCCCTGATTCGTTGCTGGGCGGGGTATGCACAGCAGGCACTGATGAGGAATCAGCTGCAGCAAGGTCTGCGGAGCCTGCGCCCGATCCTCACACTCGTTCTGTGTTATCCCCATAACCGCTTCTTGGGTGTCGGTGGATGAATGTCAGAGAGGTTCCTGTTCTGTCCCAGCGTGTTAGAACTGGAGAAATCATAAGACCTGGACACGTCATCGTGATGTTTGTGACTTGTCTAGATACAGATGTAGCCAATGTTATTGCAAACCGTGACTCATCATTATCAACCTCAGGCTCGTTAATATTGAACTCGTATTGTCAAATAAAAGATCCAACTAGAACCCTGTGTTTTCTGACCTAGAAAGCTTCATGTTCTGACCATACGAGTGAAAGTTGTCCTATAAAAGGTAAAACATTTGCAGAAAGACTCTTTGGTTCCTCCATAGAACTGCTTCATCTTTTACAAATATGCTGGTGGGTTTCTTCTCTCTCAGGGAGAAACAGCAGCAGAACTGGAATTACTACCTGCACTTGTGCCAGACTTTTGGGAGTTGTTATTTAGAAGATTAAATCCAGCAGCAGGATTAATCCATAGAGGGAATTTAATGTTTTCTATGTGGCATAAGAGAGGGAAAAGATAACATGTATCTGACTTACAGTAATTTCCCTTTCCTGGAACCATATGGCAGTGGGCACAGTAGGGTTAAGTCCATCCTTGGCTTTAGTAGGTCTGGTAATTGAATTCTGCAGGTAGTACTGTAAAAGGCCCCATCTCCTACCTGCAGGAAGTCTTTGGTATTTCCCATAGCTGCAAAATACAACTGATCCATATTAAACATAGGGAGGGTAACTATGTACCCACTGCGATCTGGTTCCAGGAAAAGAAAAGGACAGTAAGTTGGATACATTTTCTCTTTTCCTGTGCCCCTTGGCAGTGGGTACCGTAGGGGGCATACCCAAGCAATGCAGTAAGGGAGGGAAATAATAAATACAGCTCAACCCCCTTATAACGCTGTGCTTGGGGTCCAAATAATCACATTGCGCTATAAGCGGATCGCATTAGAAATAATGTACAATTGTATGCATTGTACAATAAAGTATATAAGATACCAATAATCGTGTTGTATAGTATTCATAAATATGAAAATTGGGTGCCACGATTGCACCGCGTTATAAGCGGATTCGCGTTGTAACGGGGTTGAGCTGTAACATCAATCTCAGTTTCAACTCATATTTATTTTGTTACTACAGACGGAAGTACTTTGCGACCAAAGCTTGCGTCAGCCGAGGCCTGTATATCCAGCATATAGTATTTCATAAATGTGTTAAATGATAACCATACGGCTGCCTTGCATATCTGTGCAGCTCATGCCTGTGCCTTACACGCTCATGGATGTTGAATAAGCCTTTAGACATAAAGGTAGATTTTCTCCTTTTTATTCATACAGTATGCTTTCCTTACGCATGACACAATCCATCTGGATATTGTTGCCTTGGATGCTGCTTGCCCAGTCCTGGGTCCTTCTGAGAAGCTAAACCGACATTCTGAAACCTTGTGCCCGGTTGATATAGGTTTTCAAACACCTCTTTACATCGAGATAGTGTAATACTTCCTCTTATTTCCCGGTTTTGGGTAGGATGAAGGAATTACAATTTCTTGGTTAATGTGAAATTGAGATACTACTTTAGGCAAAAAATGGTAAGCTGGTCACATGACTGCCTAATCCTGGTGAATAATAAGGAACGTTTCTTTGCAAGATAGAGCTTGTAACTCTCACCCTCGCCTTGCTGATGTGATGGCTATGAGGAACACTATCTTCAATGTCAATAGTTTCAAATATATTTGATGTACAGGTTCAAAAGATGCACTGTCAGGGCATCCAGAACCAGCGAGAGGAACTGGACTGCGCTTGGCGTCTGGAAGTAGTAAGACTTACTTGCTCCGTGACCCCGGACCAACAGACTGAAATCTGCGGCCTGTGTGCAGTTGGGTCGCAGCCACCGAAAGCAGTGTGGTGACTATGGGCCTCATGCAGTAAGCGCCGATAAGGCTTTTATCGGCATTTTCCCGCCAAAACTGGATTTGAGATTCAGTAAGCGCCGATAAGTGCTCAAAATCGGCAGTTTTTCTTGCCGATAAAAATGTATCGGCATGCGGCTGCCGATAACCCACTTATCGGCACTTATCGGCACTTTTTGAAATTGGCTGTATTCAAGTAGCCCCGATCAGCTTATCGGTGCTGATCGGCACTCAGAAATGGAGATTTCATCGGCAATTGATCCGCCAACTAAAGTTGGCAAGTTGGAGGGGAGAAGGATCGGCAAGGTTGCCGGGACGGCACTTAGAAAAAAACCCTCATCTCTACATCAATGGAGTGGGGACTTTATAGGACTGTTTACGTTCTATTGTTCATAATACAAATGTGCTTGGCATTACAGTGTCGATGTCATTCACTTCATCGTGTCAGCGCTTACGTTTATTATTGGCAGAACATTGTACTTTTATATTTTATAACTACCAGAAGTTAACCACCACACTGCTAGATTAAAGGCACATTACTGAACAGGGATAAGTCCCCTGTTACAGTGATATTGACCTTTCATGCATCCTTTCATGCAGTGATATCATCCTTTCAAGCACTGACATCATTTCTGAATGGCGACGATTTTCTTCACCCAAGATTCGTTCTTCAGAAGCTGCAATAGCTGAGTAGGTGTCACGAGCAGGAGGAGTTGAATGCTGTGTTAATCCAGGAGTGTGAACAGCTTCATGGTCACTTGAGTGAATTTGTCCTTGAGCGGCAACATCTGGTTCTACAAATAAAGAAACACATTATGAACTGCCATGGAACTTTCACTTGTTTTTCAATATAATGATAGTTGTTCTCATAGTGGAACACATAACATGTTTCCATAATTTTTAATTTGTGTCCAATTAAAAGATGATGCTTGAAGTAACAATGATGTTTCGACTCAGTCTGAAAGAAGAATGAATGAAAGGTTGTTGTAACCTCACAACTCCTAGCTGATAGGTTACAACACACACAATACATGTTGTCAGGAAACACTACATCTTCTGTGACAATGATTGATGTAAAGTTAATTACATGTGAAAGGCATTTATTTTGCATGGCACATGAAATTCGAGAAATGTACACATTAGATGTGCTGCACCTCAAACATGCACCTTCCATGCTTGATGATGACCTTGATGAGACAGGTGATGTGACATGTTCAGTGTCAGGTGTCCCAGGAGCTGCAGGAGCAACTATATAGAAGAATAGCATCAGAATTTTATTGACATGTGTACATAATTAGCATGAAGTTTGTGTAGTGGGAGTATTTATGGCTAAATATCAGCATCACATAACGAAATGACAATGATATGTTTCAGGCAAGCTGTACATTATCCATCTTAACATAAATGTACATGTGAACCTAATTGGCACATTTATTTTAAACACCTTACAACATACAATGTTCATGCAGGAATGCTTTGTAAAATTAAGTGTTCTGTTGTACATACACTGCATATGTTGTGTAGTAATCTAACAATAATAATGTACATCACTACCATGACAGCAAAGTTGACTCTGCTTATAATTCAGTACCTAATTGTGGAAATGTGAATGAATGTTTTTAGTGATCTGTCTGAACATTTAAGAGAAGCAGGTGTAGCGCTCAATGTGGCTGACACTCATCAACACATGCAGTGTGTCGCTCACAGATGGTACTGTTGTGATAAGGTGGCGTATCTATAAGGTAAAAAGAAGATATGAGTGAACGAATGACTAACGTACGGTTTCATATATAGTGGCCTGGTGTGTGAAAGTCTTCATAGAATTACCATTTCTAATGAATGTGATTAACTTCTGTTCACCTTGTCAGCTTGTAACAACTGTAGTCCCTCCCCCAAGACGTGACACCACCCTGACCTTTTATTTAGTTCTATCACCTGTAAGCCGTCCCACAAGACTTGACCCTACCATGACCCTGTGATCTGGCTCTGTGCCCGACCCCACCCCCTCTGTTCACCTCTATGCTGTGATTACATATTAATTGCAGCTGGTTTCACACATGAGCGAAATACAAATATGAAGTGAGCTACATATGAACACAATTAAATACCATATGGTACATGTTCCTATTTATGCTCTCATTATACTACATGAAGCGAAAAAAGAGCTTTAATAAAACATAACCAAATGTGTTTGTGCAAATTATTAATGTTTGCCTTTCAATGCACAATCTTCCATGCAAGACTTGATTAGGCAGTAATGGCCTGTTTATAGGTGAAACATAGATTATCACTAATTTATATATATATATATATATATATATATATATATATATATATATATATATATATATATTCTATGTATATATGTATATATGTATATATGTATCGACACATACATGAAAAAGTGAATTAGGCATTTGTGTGCACAGACACAGTATAACGAAGTTATACATTACTGTGACAATGAATGAGTGCGGATGTGCTTTGTGGTTATGCATGTTAACCCATTGTTTGTACAAAGATTCACACATACATTCAGCTTTCAACTATAGGGCAAACATGTTGAATGCTTTGTAAGGTAGAAGGTTGCAGTGTGTGTTATTTGGAAGATCAGTACACATAATACCTTCATGCAGGTCAAGTTGAGTATGTTTACTCATAATGATGTCATCCACGATAGCTGAGCCAATCATGTTTCCAAACACACACATAGATATATATATATATATATATAGATATATATATATATCTATATACAGTGCTCGACAAACCCGGTCGCCAACTCGCCAGCTGCGATCGGATATTGGCTCGTGGCCAGTAACTTTTCCACTACTTTGCAAAATAAAATCCCCTGCTCGAAAAAAAAAAAAAAATCCCCTGCTCGAAAAAAAAAAAAAATCCCTTTAGCTGATAGCTGATTGGCTGTGAGCGGGATGGAGTTGCCAGGACTTCAAACCACCCTTCCTTCTTTTCACGGGTAAGTAATGATGGGGGGGAGGGGGTGTGCGCGTGTGTCTGCTGCTGCTCCTCCTCCTCTATATATCCTTCTGTATAATTGTGCCAGCTCCTGTAATTTACAAGACCTGCACTGATCCGGTCATGGAGGATTTTGAACAGATACTTGAGGTGGGGGGAATTTAATGCACTTTAAAATATTTATATATACACTGATACATCCTGCCCCCGGTCCCTGGTGCTCTCGCTGTCTGCGCGGGTCGGGAGATACCGCCCCCCCCCCCTCCGGCACTCTCCCGCTGTCCGTGCGGGTCGGGAGATACCGCCCCCCCCCCTCCGGCACTCTCCCGCTGTCCGCGCGGGTCGGGAGATACCGCCCCCCCCCCCTCCGGCACTCTCCCGCTGTCTGCGCGGGTCGGGAGATACCGCCCCCCCCCCCCTCCGGTGCTCTCCCGCTGTGCACGCGGGTCTGGAGATACACCCCCCCCCCTCTGGCACTCTCCCCCCTCTGGCACTCTCCCGCTGTGCGCGCGGGTCTGGAGATACACCCCCCCCTCCGGCGCTCTCCCGCTGTGCGTGCGGGTCTGGAGATATACCCCCCCCCCCCTGGCGCTCTCCCGCTCTCCCGCTGTGCGCGCGGGTCTGGAGATACCGCCCCCCCCCCTCCGGCGCTCTCCCGCTGTGCGCGCGGGTTGGGAGATACCGCCCCCCCCCCCCTCCGATGTTCTCCCACTGTCCGCGCGGGTCTGGAGATACCGCCCCCCCTCCGGTGCTCTCCCGCTGTCCGCGCGCGTCTGGAGATACCGCCCCCCCTCCGGTGCTCTCCCGCTGTCCGCGCGGGGCGGGAGATAGTAGCCGGGTGTTTCTCCCCTCCCTCTCTCCCCTCCAGCGCTCCTGAGATACTGTGAGGTACTGAGAAAGAGTGTGTGTATGTGTATGTGAGAGAGAGATTGAGAGAGAGTGTGTGTGTATGTGTATGGGGGAAAGAGACTGAGAGAGAGAGAGAGAGTGTGTGTGTGTGTGTGTGTGTGTGTGTGTGTTGTGTGTGTGTGTGTGTGTATATATATGGGGGAGAGAGAACATGTGTGTACAGGACACCAGAGGTAACCCCTCCAGTCAGTCACCCCACACCCAGTCACCCCACCCAGTCACCCAGTCAGTAATCCCACACAGTCACCCAGTCAGTAATCCCACCCCCACACAGTCACCCAGTCAGTAATCCCACCCCCCCACAGTCACCCAGTCAGTAATCCCACCAGTCACACAGTCAGTAATCCCACCCCCCACCAGTCACACAGTCAGTCAAAAAGTCATCCAGTCACCCAGTCAGTAATCTCACCCAGTCAGTAATCCCACCCAGTCACCCAGTCACCCAGTCACCCAGTCAGTAATCTCACCCAGTCAGTAATCCCACCCAGTCACCCAGTCAGTAATCCCACCCAGTCAGTAATCCCACCCAGTCAGTAATCTCACCCAGTCAGTAATCTCACCCAGTCAGTAATCCCACCCAGTCAGTAATCTCACCAGTCAGTAATCCCACCCAGTCACCCAGTCAGTAATCCCACCCAGTTACCCAGTCAGTAATTTCACCCAGTCAGTAATCCCACCCAGTCACCCAGTCAGTAATCTCACCCAGTCAGTAATCCCACCCAGTCACCCAGTCAGTAATCTCACCCAGTCAGTAATTCCACCCCCACCCAGTCACTAAGTCAGTAATTCCACCCCCACCCAGTCACCCAGTCAGTAATTCCACCCCCACCCCATCACCCAGTCAGTAATTCCACCCCCACCCAGTCACCCAGTCAGTAATTCCACCCAGTCACCCAGTCAGTAATTCCACCCAGTCACCCAGTCAGTAATTCCACCCAGTCACATATAACATTGCGGGTATGAGGGTACCTGGACATTGAGGGACTGCGGATCAGGTAAGATCCCAGGCGGGATTGCTGCTTTAGATATTGTGAAGAGGGGGCGTCCAGCCACTGGTTAATGGGTGCAGGAAAATAGTCACACACATACACACACACACACACACACACACACACACACACACACACACACACACACACACACACACACACACACACACACACACACACACACACACACACACGTAACAAGGACTAATTGTAGTAAAGTATAAATGTAATACAATAAATAAACTTATGTCAAAAAAGAATGTTTTACTAGGAATTAACGGTAAAAAAATTTAAGTGGGGCTGGGGGCGGAGCTAGGGGAGGGGCTGGGGGTGGAGCTAGGGGAGGGGCTGGGGGCGGGGCTAGGTGGCGAGTAGATTTTTTGGTTTGGCGAGTAGATTTTTGGGTAATTTGTCAAGCACTGTCTATATATATATATATATATATATATATATATATATATATATATATATTTGTAGGACAACTAGATATAAATATATATAGATAGATAGATAGATAGATAGATATATAGAGAGACACATATATACAGATATATATGTAGGTATGCTTATATTGGGAAGAAAGTATAAGTAGCAGCGGAAATATAGATAAGAACTATAACCTACGACATGCCTAGTACAGTAACATTTGTCACCTGGTGGAAATGGAGCCGAATAAATTCCGATATCTCTGTCCCCTGGCAAACCCTCCACGACGACAGGAAGAAATTTTTCCCGCATCTGCTCCTCCAATGGAGTTAAGATTAGAGCTTGTGCTGGCGGCCCACCTCCAGTGCCAGCAGCATGCATCCGTTGTGCTTGGATTTTTTTCTGTAAGTTTGCCCTGATATCATCGAATCTCTTGCGACAATTCACCCGGTCCCTGATATGATTCCCACACGCAGACACAGCCAATGTTATTTGCTCCCACATTTCATTTTTGGATGCTGAACTTGAAATACATACAAAATATATGACGTCAATTATTATTAGAAAAACGATCAGTTGCCTAAACTGCTAGCTGTTCCAAGAGATACCAAACATGCTGGTTTAGGTGGAATATGTGTACCACATGAGCATTTACGTGGAAACATACAAATGTAAGGAAGCTTGCATGAATATTGTATGAACTTTGTCAAACTTTTTAGACTGATTGTTATGGTCGTTATAAAGCATGAAGGAATATGTGTGTAACAATTAACTTTAATTGATAGATATTATAGAATAATATTTTGATATTGTTACGCCGGTGCTGCCCGCAGACCAGACCCGTCCCCTGAGCTGAAGGGGGAAGTGGTAATACACGCACCCGCAGCAAAGGGAGCGTGTCCGGAGTGTGGTATGAAGCGTTGCCAGGCCAGGTGTAGTAAGGTAGACAATACTTGCCGGTACCGGTTGTAGAGATAGAGTGATGCATGCCTTGCCGAGGTCAGGGAGTGGAGATAGGTCGATGTCCAAGCTGTGTTCAAGGGGTTACCAGAGTGAGCGTTGTCCAAGGAGTGCCGAGATCGAGAGCCAGAGGGGGTAGTCGTACAAGCCGCGTCAGAACCTGTGAAAACACTGAGAGAATCCAGAAGTACTTCCATACAGAGACTATGTCGAGCAAAGACTGAGAGCAGAGAGGAGCTAGATAAAGCAGGAAGGTCCAATTAGGAACGGAGGCGGGACAGGAAGAGCTACAGGGAGACACTGCAGATTGGCGCAGGCATAACAGGCCAGGTGAGTCTTGTTGATAACCTGAGTATGCTCGTGCAGTGTGCGGGGGCGGAGCCTGAGGTCCGGGGGACGGGAAGAAGATTGTGCAGACTGAGCGTGCTCCGTAACTCGTGTACGCACGTGAACCGAGCCAGTGGATGGTGCAGGTGTGCGTGCAGGAGGGCGTGGGCGCGCGCGGCGCTGTACAGTGGAATCGCCGAGGGGAGTGATCCCGCGACGGCGGCAGGGGCGGGGAGCCGTGGAGGCCGGTAAGGCAGGATTGTTTTGTGTGTCCAGGGGCTCCCTGCGGGGAGGGAGTGCTCTGTGTGAGGAGCGTGGAGAACGCCGATTCCTGACAGTACCCCCCTCTTCAGGAACGGCCTCAGGACGGTCCAAGAACGGTTTCTCTGGAAACTTTTTCCTGAAGGACTTAAGAAGAGCCGGGGCATGAATGTCCTTTGAAGGAACCCAGGATCTCTCTTCAGGGCCAAAGCCCTTCCACTGCACCAAGAACTGGAGCTGACCCCTGGATAGGCGAGAATCCAAAAGAGAGTGAACCTCGTATTCCTCGTTATTTTGTACAGTAATGGGATCCGGTTTACGAGTCTGATCCGGAAAGAAGTGACTGGAGATAAATGGTTTTAAGAGGGACACATGAAAGACATTGGGAATCTTCATACTGGGTGGTAGTTGGAGCCGGAATGCCACGGGATTGATTTGTTCACAAATAGGGAAAGGACCCAGGAACTTGGGTGCCAGTTTAGGAGATGGTACCTTGAGGTGGATATTCTTAGAGGAGAGCCATACCAAATCCCCTGGTTTGTAACTGGGCGCCGAACGACGACGACGATCGGCCTGTAGTTTCCACCTGCGGGAGGAGTTGAGAAGGGTAGACTGAATCCTGGACCATGCGGTTTGGAGGGAAGAAATGCGTTCATCTACAGCTGGTACTCCAGAAGGAATATTGGGGATGGGAAGACAGGGAGGGTGGAACCCATAATTTATAAAGAAGGGCGACTCCCGGGTGGACTCGTTTTTGGCAGAATTGACGGCATACTCTGCCCAAGAGAGGAGTTGAGCCCAATCATCCTGGAAATCGGATATGAAACATCTCAGGTACTTCTCCAGGGATTGATTGATTCTCTCCATTTGTCCATTGGACTGAGGATGATAGGCGGAAGAGAAAGAAGAAGAGATGCCCAATCTCTTCGTGAAAGCTCTCCAAAATTTGGATACGAACTGAGAACCTCTGTCAGAAACAATGGACGAAGGGATCCCATGAATCCGGAAAATCTGCTCCGTAAAAATATCAGCAAGGGCGGGGGAGGTGGGTAATCCTTTAAGTGGAATGAAATGGGACATTTTTGAGAACCTGTCCACGACCACCAAGATAGTGTTCATTCCTCTGGACCTGGGCAACTCCACGATGAAGTCCATCGAAATGTGGGACCAGGGGCGGTCGGGAACTGGAAGGGGTAACAGAAAACCCTGAGGCTTTTGACGGAGAGTCTTGCTTTGAGCGCACATGGGACAGGCGCGGGTAAACTCCAGAATATCTTGAGACATCGTTGGCCACCAGAAATTCCGACGAATGAGATCAGTAGTCTTCTTAAAACCTGGATGACCTGCAGATTTAGAGGAGTGACCCCAAGACAGGACCTCTGGAACAAATTTGGAAGGTACAAAGAGTTTGTTGTCGGGAACGACCAAGTCCTTGGGAATGCGTCTCTGGGAGTGCAAAATCTTGTCAAGATTCTTAAAAGAAGACGTGGCGAGAATCCTCTCATGCGGAAGGATAGTCTCCAAAGATTCCTCTGGCCTCTCTTCAGAAGAATGTATTCGGGAGAGTGCGTCTGCCTTAACGTTCTTTGTCCCGGGGATATAGGAAAGGTGAAAATCGAATCGGGGAAAAAAAAGGGCCCAACGAGCCTGTCGTGGACCAAGGCGTCGAGTGTTCTCTATGTAAAGAAGGTTCTTGTGGTCCGTGAGGATAGTAAACGGCTCTTTCGACCCCTCCAGCAGGTGTCTCCACTCTTGAAGAGCCATCTTCACGGCCAGAAGTTCCCTGTTACCAACGTCATAGTTCCTCTCGGCAGACAAGAATTTCTTGGAAAAATATGCACAGAGATGTAACTTATCTTGGGGCGTGGGTCTCTGAGAAAGAACGGCACCAGCGCCGCAATCATAAGCGTCGACCTCCAGGACGAAGGGAAGTTCAATGTCGGGATGACGGAGAATAGGTGCGGATATAAAGGCTTCCTTGAGTGTCTCGAAGGCGGAGATGGCCTCGGATGACCAAGCAGAAGGATCAGCTCCTTTTTTGGTGAGCGCAGTAAGGGGTGCCACAATGGTGGAAAAACTCTGTATAAACTTACGATAATAATTAGCGAACCCTAAAAAACGTTGTATGGCCTTGAGAGAGTTGGGTCTTGGCCATTCAGTGACTGCTTGAAGTTTACCGGAGTCCATCATAAACCCCTCATCGGAAATGATGTACCCCAGGAACGGAGTAGAGGTCGTATGAAAGGTGCACTTCTTCAGTTTGGCGTACAAATGGTGTTCCCGGAGACGGGAAAGGACGTAGGAGGTGTGGCGTATGTGGTCCTGGAGATCTTTGGAAAAAATCAGGATATCATCCAAGTATACAATAACAAAAACATTGAGTACCTTACGAAAGACGTCGTTGATGAAATCCTGGAAGACAGCGGGAGCATTACATAAGCCAAAAGGCATTACCAGATATTCGTAGTGTCCACTACGCGTGTTGAAGGCCGTCTTCCATTCATCCCCCTTCCTGATGCGCACCAGGTTATAGGCACCACGCAGATCCAACTTGGAAAAAATCTTGGCCCCCTGTAATTTATCGAACAGTACGGTAATAAGGGGAAGGGGGTAACGATTTTTAATAGTTATCTGGTTTAAACCCCTGTAGTCGATGCAAGGCCTCAACGACCCGTCCTTTTTCTTGACGAAGAAAAACCCTGCCCCTGCTGGGGAATTGGAGTGACGAATAAAGCCTTTTTTGAGATTCTCCTGGATATATTCATCCATAGCGTGAGATTCTGATAATGACAAGGGGTAGGTCTTGGACTTGGGTAGGGAGTAACCAGGAACTAGATCGATTGGACAATCGTAAGTCCTGTGTGGCGGCAAGAGGTCTGACTGTACCTTATTGAAAACGTCCCGGAATTGATGGTAAACGGAAGGTAGAATAACTTCGGGAACAGAGGTATTGGCCAGCAGTTGATGAGTCTCGTCTGACCTCGGCCTCCAGGAAATGGTAGCGGAGGAAGTCCAGTCAATGAGAGGATTGTTAAGCTGTAGCCAAGGAAGACCAAGGGTGATGGGTATCCCAGGAGCGTGAATGGCATCGAGAACTAAGGTCTCCTTGTGCAGATGTGAAGACAGAAGCAAGGGAGCCGTCTCTAAGGAGATGTGGGCTGGGGTAAGAGGACGTCCATCGATACCGACGAGTGCGATGGGAACCTTCTTTCTCACTAGTGGTATGCGGTTTACCCTGGCGAATTCAAGATCGACGAAGTTTCCTCCAGCTCCTGAGTCAATGAAAGCGGCGGTAGAAGTCTTGAACTTATCGCCTGAAAGGAAGACTGGAAATGTAAGTTTCTTAGGGAGTTCATCTTTATGAAGGGGACGTGGAGACATTACACCCAGAGAGAGCCCCTCTGTACTCACTGGGTGTTCCCGTTTCCCGGACACAGTGGACACTCCCGAACCAGATGTTCCATGGATCCGCAGTAGAAACACAATCCCCCGGCGTGGCGGAACTGCCGTATCGGTGTGCGGATGCGTTGTACCCCCAATTGCATTGGCTCTGGCAACTCCAGTGCAGGACGAAGAGGTGTGGTAGCACTTGGGGGATTAGGAGTGCTGCTGAGAGTACTGGAGAATGGAATTTGAAAGTTATGGAAGCGAGTGCGCTGACGCTCTGAGCGGCGTACCTGGATGCGTTGATCCACTCGGACGGCCAAATCAATCAGGACCTCCAGTTGATCCGGCCTGGATTGGCGAGAGAGTTCGTCCTTGATGGGATCTGCCAGGCCTTGCCAGAATACGGAGACGAGAGCCTCTTGTCCCCAGTTAGTCTCGGCTGCTAGAGTCTGGAATTCCACAGCATACTGTGTCACCATCCGCCGTCCCTGAGTGATCTGGAGGAGAGAAACAGATGCCATCTCCCGACGAGCGGGGGAATCGAATACCCGTTGAAACTCGGCTTTAAATGCCGGGTAATCTTGGGTAAGGTCAGAACGTCGCTCCCAAACCGGGGAAGCCCAAGCCAGGGCGCTGCCAGTGAGGAGGTTATAAATGTAGGCTACCTTCTTGCGATCAGTATTGTAGAGATGGGGGGCCATTTCAAACTGCACCTCACACTGGTTTAGGAAACCCCTACAATCTTGCGGTTCACCTGCATAAGGCTTGGGGGGAGGAATCCTTACATCTGAGCTGCTAACTGCGCTTGCGGAGTGGGGGCTTACATCTGGCGGGGTCGCGGTCGGTACCCTGCCTGAGAGTACTGCGACCTGGCGTGTAAGTGCCACAATTTGATCCGCCATGGCCTGGTTTTGCTGAAGCAGATTAGAGAGAAACTGCTGTAGTTCGGTCTGGTCTGTGTCTTGTGGGCTCGACATAATGTTACGCCGGTGCTGCCCGCAGACCAGACCCGTCCCCTGAGCTGAAGGGGGAAGTGGTAATACACGCACCCGCAGCAAAGGGAGCGTGTCCGGAGTGTGGTATGAAGCGTTGCCAGGCCAGGTGTAGTAAGGTAGACAATACTTGCCGGTACCGGTTGTAGAGATAGAGTGATGAATGCCTTGCCGAGGTCAGGGAGTGGAGAGTGGAGATAGGTCGATGTCCAAGCCGTGTTCAAGGGGTTACCAGAGTGAGCGTTGTCCAAGGAGGGCCGAGATCGAGAGCCAGAGGGGGTAGTCGTACAAGCCGCGTCAGAACCTGTGAAAACACTGAGAGAATCCAGAAGTACTTCCATACAGAGACTATGTCGAGCAAAGACTGAGAGCAGAGAGGAGCTAGATAAAGCAGGAAGGTCCAATTAGGAACGGAGGCGGGACAGGAAGAGCTACAGGGAGACACTGCAGATTGGTGCAGGCATAACAGGCCAGGTGAGTCTTGTTGGTAACCTGAGTATGCTCGTGCAGTGTGCGGGGGCGGAGCCTGAGGTCCGGGGGACGGGAAGAAGAGTGTGCAGACTGAGCGTGCTCCGTAACTCGTGTACGCGCGTGAACCGAGCCAGTGGATGGTGCAGGTGTGCGTGCAGGAGGGCGTGGGCGTGCGCGGCGCTGTACAGAGGAATCGCCGAGGGGAGTGATCCCGCGACGGCGGCAGGGGCGGGGAGCCGTGGAGGCCGGTAAGGCAGGATTGTTTTGTGTGTCCAGGGGCTCCCTGCGGGGAGGGAGTGCTCTGTGTGAGGAGCGTGGAGAACGCCGATTCCTGACAGATATTAAGACATCTCACATGACCTAGGATAACATGTCTTTGAACAATCAATGCAAAGATAGACTTACCTAGTAAATGCCCATATAGAGAGTCACAGTGCTCCAAAATCCCTGTGACAAGAACTCTGTTTACCTCTTCATTGAACCGAGGATTACGTGGCCGCTCCACACGTTTCCTCCGAACACGTGCAGGCCCAGAGCTTGGCTGCTGCTGACTGGACTCTCCTTCTTCCAATGGAAGAGACTCCAAAAGCGGGCCACCACCAACCACCCCACCACCAGACACACCAGCAGCACCAGCAGAAGACACCCCATCAGCACCAGCAACAGACACCACAGCCGCACCAGCAACAGAGCCACCAGCAGCACTCGCACTCCCAGCAACACCAGTCGCACTCGCAGCAACAGCACTCCCCTGAATCCTACGTTCACTCAGACGCGTACTCACACGACTACCAGTACCACTCACACCAGCATCTCTCTTCCCACGCCTTTCGGCCATACCTATAGCACTCACAAAGAACAGAAAAGAAATTTAAAGACAATCGCACTGAACACTTACAAAGTGAAAACAAGACAAAGATGTAAACAAAACAACACAGGACAAACCTCTCACAATACAGCACAACTGTCTCAGTCAATATGAAATATGTAAATCGGCCAGCTCTGTGTCTCTCTCTCTCTCTCCCAACAACACAGAGAATGAATAACAATACACGCTGCCTTTAAATGGGCCGCTCAATCAAAAACATGCTTGCTTCGCCAGATTCAGCAAGAAGTTTCATTGGCGAACATAACACCACCCCGCCATGCACGCCGATACACCTGTGTGTGATCGGCAAATCATCGGCAGAGTGGGAGCAAATGTTTTCGGCTTGATTCGGAAGGGATTCGGCACTTATTGCATACGGAGAGGGAAAATCGGCAGAATCATGCCGATAAGGTACACTTGGCGATTGCACTTTTTCGGCGCTTACTGCATAGAGCACTATGTACCAATTATTTTTGAACTTGCTATTAGACTTGTGAAATTATTTGCCTTTTAAACTTTTCGGAAAGTTAAATTGAAACAGCGACGGAGGAAATCTGGGCAGGTTCACACTTCACTAATAAACATAAACGCTTTAATGACACCATCATACTTAAAAGATATATAAGATACAACATAGACATATCTATTTCAGTGTTTTTCAACCATCGTTCCTAGGAACCCTTGGCTTCCCCAGGCATTCCTAAAGGGTTCCCTATAATTGTACCAAATACAGAAGAATTTACAATGCATCTAATCTCAGACGCGTTATTAGAGAGGGTTGGGGTTCCTTACAATGCATCTGATCACAGACGCGCTATTAGAGAGGGTTGGGGTTCCTTACAATGCATCTGATCTCAGACGCGCTATTAGAGAGGGTTGGGGTTCCTTACAATGCATCTGATCTCAGATGCGCAATTAGAGAGGGTTGGGGTTCCTTACAATGCATCTGATCTCAGACGCGCTATTAGAGAGGGTTGGGGTTCCTTACAATGCATCTGATCTCAGACGTGCTATTAGAGAGGGTTGGGGTTCCTTACAATGCATCTGATCACAGACGCGCTATTGCAGAGGGTTGGGGTTCCTTACAATGCATCTGATCTCAGATGCGCTATTAGAGAGGGTTGGGGTTCCTTACAATGCATCTGATCTCAGACGCGCAATTAGAGAGGGTTGGGGTTCCTTACAATGCATCTGATCTCAGACGCGCTATTAGAGAGGGTTGGGGTTCCTTACAATGCATCTGATCTCAGACGCGCTATTAGAGAGGGTTGGGGTTTCTTACAATGCATCTGATCTCAGAAGCGCTATTAGAGAGGGTTGGGGTTTCTTACAATGCATCTGATCTTAGACGCGCTATTAGAGAGGGTTGGGGTTCCTTACAATGCATCTGATCTCAGACGCGCTATTAGAGAGGGCTGGGGTTCCTTACAATAAATCTGATCTCAGACGCGCAATTAGAGAGGGTTGGGGTTCCTTACAATGCATCTGATCTCAGACGCGCTATTAGAGAGTGTTGGGGTTCCTTACAATGCATCTAATCTCAGATGCGCTATTAGAGAGGGTTGGGGTTCCTTACAATGCATCTGATCTCAGACGCGCTATTAGAGAGTGTTGGGGTTCCTTACAATGCATCTGATCTCAGACGCGCTATTAGAGAGTGTTGGGGTTCCTTACAACGCATCTGATCTCAGACGCGCTATTAGAGAGGGTTGAGGGTTCCTCAGAATTCCACTTAAGGCTCCTTAACCCAGGGGAGTGCAAACTTTTGCAGCTGCGCCCCCTACCTTCCCTCCGCTGGTGCTCGCGCCCACTCCCTTACCTTGATGCGGCATCAAATGATGCCGCGGGGTCATGTGACATCACGTCACGTGACCAGCAGCGTCATTTGACGCGTGTGGCATCACGTCATATGACCCCGTGGCGTCATTTGACGCTGCGTTGCCATGGACTGTTTCAATTGAACTTTCCAAAAAGTTTAAAAGCCCTAGGAAAATTTAAATCAAACATTTGGCACCAAAACTTCTATTAAAACGGCCCAAATTATTCAAAATTCTCAATTTTGCTTTTCTGAAGAGACAGAATATATATATATATATATATATATATATATATATATATATATATATATATATATATATATTTTTAAGTTCGATCGAATTTTCGAAAGTGAAAGTTATTCAATTTAATTGACATGGAATGCCCACTGACTTTTAGCAAATAACTTGTTGCAAACTTTTGTGTCGAAGGGAACGTTTTCGCCGAACTAGGTGGATTGCTAAATTTGATTAAGCGCGCTAAATGTTTGAAAATCTGTAATGTAAAGCGAGGGTTAAAGATAGAGAAGCAAAATGTAATACATTCCGTTTTAATATGAATGATACAATCTAAACTGCTTTAAAGGAAAACACAAATTACAAATAAAATATATTCTAGTTTAGAAAACAAGTGGTTCGACTGCAACACGTTCATTGTGATTTGTTTTCCATTGTTAATGTCAAATTTAATAAGCATTGTTAGGGAGCTCGTGTAGTTCATATTGCTTCCACTGGGTGGCAGGCCCTGCTATGTGTAAAATGGGGGAGCAGCAAACACTGGAAAAATGTAATAAAATAATATTTGTTTTTTTCTTATATAGCACTGACAGTGTACGCAGCACCGTACAAAATGTTTTTCAGGCACACTGATCCCTGCCCCAAAGAGCTTACAATCTAAAACAAATGTTTGTGCCTGAGGCACAGGGAGATAAAATTACTTGGCCAAGGTCCAGAGCCAGTACAAGGGTATAATGCGCCCTACGCAAACCTTCAGCCTTGCACCTCTCCCCCCCCTCCTGCCCCCTCTCCCCAATTAACTTTCAAAGGATATGTAATTATGAAATAGCAGAAAAGCACATCACACACTCCTCCCCCTCCCCCTTTTTCTCTCCCCCCATTCTGTCTCTCCCCTCCCCCCATTCTCTCTGCTCCCCCTCCCTCAGTTTAAAGTCCCTACATGTGGAGTGGAGCAGGGAAAGTCCTTCCTGGCGGCAGGGACATGATCGTTGGGGGGGGGGGGCTCAGCCCTCGCTGTCCTCTGAATCAGTCCCTGCTTAGATAAAGCACATCTAAAATATACAGTCATTCGCCATCTTCAGTTGAACCAATGGAATATTAAAGGCTGGCGGCACACCATATAAATGTAACAATTCATTTCACAATGTTATCATTATTAAAAATAAAAGCGCCGTTTACGAGACTGAGCTTGTAAATTGCCTAATTTTTCTTCCTAATACAAACAACTTAATTTAAAAGATAATTAATATCAGTGGGGTTTTTTTTTTCCGGTGATTTAATGGTATTCTGTAAATGTTTCTTTCGTTACTGGGCAAAATCTGACTATGCAGACAGATCTTTTATTGGAACCGAATACAGTACAGAGACGCTATTTATTGTATTGTATCAGTTGGGAGGCTGCATAGAATCGCCTTTTTGTTTGGCCGCGTTGTTATTAAGAATATTTTGAGTTAAAAAAAAAGCCATAGAACATCTGAATCTTTTGTTTGAGAGTATCTGAAAACAGCATCGTAATGTAATGTAATAACTACTGGTATGATAAAATAGCAGAAGCACCCAAAGTTCTGCGTAACGACATAAATGCACAAAATCTCTGTGACTTAATTTGGGGGGTGCTAAATCAGGGCTGCCGATGGGGGAAGGGGGCAGTGAGTCAAGTGGACTGGGCCCCCCACTGGCATCCATCAGACCCCCTCCACGCGACTTTGCAGGTTACAGGTAGGTCCAGGTGGGTGATTCCGCTGGTCTCGTACATACTTGGCTCCGTGCTCCTCTCCATGCTCCCTGGCCCATTCCTCTTTCTCCTGCCCCCTCTCCCTAGGAGAGCATCCTATTAAAAAAAAATCTAAACCTCCCAGGCATTATCAGTTTTAGAAAAGCAATTTTAATTGTCCGTCAGCTTCTGGGTAATGTAATCACTGCCACATCGTAATTGATAACGAGTCAGTACAAAATGCCACCATTTCGTTAAACTTACAACAAAGCAACACTGAAGCAAACACAATTTAACATGGCTCTTTACAGATCATTAATTTAATAATAAATGTACTGGATTCGCTGCCATTTAGTTCCAATAACTTCAGGCTGGTCAATGAACTCGTTTCCGCCTATTCTCAGTTGGAAGTGGGACTGTTTATCACCAGTGTAATGTTCTTGTACAGCAAGCTTATTTTAGTTCTGTAGCCTGGAAATGTTTGGGATTTGCGGCCCAGGGTTTATATGGGATATCTCAAAGTAATTGTAAATGTCTGCAGGACAGTCACAGGCCTACGCTTGCTGATTTAGGAACTGGGAAACATTGTAACATTGTTATTAATAGTTGTAAGTGCCACTTTGTACGCACCCCATGCGGTACCTTCCACCGGGGGATACAGACAGGGGAGACAATGTGGTCAGACTGCTCACTAATCCCTTTAACTCAAAACTTCATACATCTGTCGTCTTCTTTTGCTTTGTCGACTTCTCCTTCTTCCTTCCCCCTTCTCCTTTCTCCCTTTTCCTTCTCCCTTTTCCTTCTCCCTTTTCCTTCTCCCTTTTCCTTCTCTCTTTTCCTTCTCTTTTCCTTCTCCCTTTTCCTTCTCCCTTTTCCTTCTCCCTTTTCCTTCTCCCTTTTCCTTCTCCCTTTTCCTTCTCCCTTTTCCTTCTCCCTTTTCCTTCTCCCTTTTCCTTCTCTCTTTTCCTTCTCTCTTTCCCTTCTCTCTTTTCCATCTCCCTTTTCCTTCTCCCTTTTCCTTCTCTCTTTTCTTTCTCTCTTTTCCTTCTCTCTTTTCCTTCTCTCTTTTCCTTCTCTCTTTTCCTTCTCTTTTTCTTCTCTTTTCCTTCTCTTTTCCTTCTCCCTTTTCCTTCTCCCCTTTCCTTCTCCCTTTTCCTTCTCCCGTTTCCTTCTCCATTTTCCTTCTCCCTTTTCCTTCTCCTTCTTCTCCTCCTTCTTCTCCTCCTTCTTCTCCTCCTTCTTCTCCTCCTTCTCTTTTTCTGTGTAAAAGGCACTTTTAAGAAGGATTGAAATGTAAGGATCCAACTGCCCTGGATTACCTGGTTTGGACAGCACTGTAGAATAGCTCAAATAGGTCGACGGTAACTGTAGCCGGCATACAAGAACTGTTACATTCAGCCCTATACTATGTTCCGTTATTTTAATATTCTCACATAGAGAGGCGCGTTTTAGTTTGCATATTTTTGGGGAATTTTCCATACATTTTGCCAAATTGTGAAAATGTTGCGAGGTCTTTTTTTTTTTCAATAATGAAAAATAGGTGTAAAATGTCACCCTTTTATGTCAATTTGTTACAATTTGTTACATTTTGCGAAAACTAAAAAAAAATTCACTAGTCTTACCAAATTCTTGCTACATTTATATTTATACTAGGTCACATGATCAATGGTCAATGTGACCTCTACATTAGTTACGTGACCTTGCACGTGAAGGTCATACGAGCCAGCATTTTTTGGGGCCCGAACATCGCAAAATTAGTTTTACACATCCCTCGTCTCAAATAATATCACAAATTACATTTCCAGTGGCTCAGCCCTAAGGAGGACCTCAAAGGTGTCACACTCACATGGCTACATTTAGTGTCATTGGTTTCCCTATTCAAAAGGAATGATCACGTGGCTGTTTCTTTGGGCATCCAAAATATGTATGTGGAAGGGGTTTCTGAATACGGAGGAGTGTTCTATATCCTTATCCCATGGCAGAAGGAACACAGGGCACAACGGATTTAAGATAACTCAACTCATTTATGGAGCCAACACAACGTTTCGACCTTAGCGGTCTTTATCAAGTGACATAGTGGACATGTCTGGAACATATCCTTATCCCATCATGTCCCTATTGGAGAGCCTCAAAGGGTGAAGTAAAACGTCAGGCACCATGTAAAGTCCTGTTCAACACACAGTGAAACTACACAAAAGAAATCGGAACCCAATGGTCTGATATCATACGTTCACCTGAGGTTTAAGACTTATTGAGAAACCACAGACCCGTGTTATATTGATGTAAGGACCGAGTATAATAAAACAATGTTTTCTTGTGTTCAGACTTTTGGAACTCATAATAATCACACATTTTTGAAGCAATACTCCTATTTCTTTACTATTTTAATGCATCCTCAACTTTTTCCTGTCCTACCGCCCTTCTAATGGTAATCACACTCAATGACCTTCTAGCTGGAAAGACGATTACAGTCGTTACTCATTTGCGGGAAGGATGGAGAGAGGGTTTATTGAGGTCAAGCTATATTTCTAAGGGCAGCACATAGAATCTGTATATGATTTCTCTTTCTTGTCATGCTTCTTGCATTGTGAGATATCACGTTTCAGTTGTGTCTGTCACTGACATTTTGTTCCAGGCAGCGTCCATGAGCAAAAGGAGATAATATTTTAAAACTGATTTAAACCATGTTATTCTTAAAGATTGAATCATTACTACTGCTAATGGCATATTAATGGCACTACGATAAGGAAATAAGTGTACTATTGTACTAGCTGTACAGTATAGGAGAAAACGGAGGTGCAGAGCCACAGACGGGTGCTAAGCGTTGGTCCCATTGCTAAACCTAAGCCCCCTTCTGTGGATCTGAGCCTAAGGAGCCCATTCTAGTAGCTCTGAATTGTGAAAAATTGCTTCTAAGGCCTCGGACATGGTCAAAAAGACCGTGCTGAGGCACGCTGAGCCGCGCTGAGGGGAAACATTATCCCTATCAGCGCGGCTTTAGACGGCGCTTCTGCAGGCGTGCGGAGACGTGTGGAATTTCAGCCGACAACCCAATTTTAGTTTTCCCGCTGAGGGAAGCGTAGGGCCGGTCACATGACTGCTAGAAGCCAATAGCAGTCCGTGACGTGGCGCGCTAGCCCCGCCTCCCGCTCCGCCTCCTGAAAGCCTCCCACCCGGCACACAAGCGTGCTCGCTGGCGCTCATGCAGGGACAAGAAAAGTCTCCTGCTTGAGCAGGAGAGCACGAGCGTCAGCGCTGCCCAGCGCCGCTCCCTGCACCATGTCCCAGGCCTTAGTGCACTTCAGAAGGGAACTTGCATGTTTTGCTATTCTGTAAGCCCTTTCACATGTCCAAACCGTGAGAAAAAGGTTTCATACCGGCTGTGCAATTCTGAGCGGAATGACCAAAATCCCATTTTTGCAAATTCGCTGTATCTCCGAAAAGTGCAAGAGGCTAAATCGCATCAAAACAACTCGCGTTTGTTTCTCGCTACCACTTAAAGAAGGCGAGAGAGGAATTGCGATTTCCCTCCAAAGCCTGAGCTAGAGCTTTAGGGGGGGGGGGGATCTTTTGGTTCTGACACTAGTACCCCCTTCATCACAACGGCCCTTAGACTGATTGGTCTTAAGGATATAGTTTAGGATTTGTGACTTATTTATATATACTTTGTATAGACATTAGCATATCTCCCAGGGTACCTCAGGTATGTTCCTTTTTCAGCACAGGCATCTCTCCCTAATCTATTTGGAGGGAGGTTTGAGGGGATATATATACAACTGGGGATACTATAGAGTTAGAAAGTTGTTGTCCTCCTCCTCATCAGTGCAGCAATTTCTCAAAGTACCTGCCACAACTATTTAATAAAACAAAACAAGGATTTCACGTATTGCCTAAGGAAAAAGGAAACAAAATTGATAAGCATCTTTCCTTGATATACCATTAGTTTCTATACTGAAGATAGCAGTTTGATCACTGCCGTATCTATACTGTGTCACTACTAAGATGTATCAGCAGAATTTATTCAAATACCTCTGTTGGGTGGCAGCTCCCTGTTCTGAAGACTCTAAGTACCACAAAGCGTTTGTTTGTCTAAACGGGTGTACTCCCCACTTCTGCGTTATTTGCATGTCAAGGACTGGAAAGTAACTCGGCTTGAACATTTCTACCATTTGTGGCTTGTGGACGAGGTAGAAGATATGGCAATCCATTGCATTGCACACGAGTACTACGATGCTCTGCTACAATCTTGCCAGTCCTGTCTCCTCAGGTGTATGAAACCGCCACCACTTCCGTGCCGGAGCTATTGTGCAGCCAGTAAGTACTGTAACAGCACTGTGCTTTCCTTTCTTGTCGTGCGAACAGCTGGCAATTCTTTCATAGTTTCCTCATTGGAAGACAATTCTTCCAAGCTTTGCTAACCCTTTTGAGAATAAATAAATCTAAGGCTGGGTCCATAGAGGGGGGGGAGCAGGGCTGAGGCGCGCTGACGCTGAGGCTCGCCTTCTGAAGCTGCGCGATTTCATGCACATGCAGGCGAGCCAGCGGGCGCGATCGGGAGGCGGGGGAATGTGGGGGGAGGCGGGGCAGTGACGTCGCTGGGCCAATCGCCCCGCGACGCACTGACGTCACGGCGCCGACATCACGGCGTCGTGACGTTGACGCTGCTTCGCACTGATTGGATGTTTTCAGCCGACAGCGCGCTGAAAAACAGCTTGGCTGTCGGCTGAAAAATCCAGCGCCTCAGCACGCCTGCGGACACTCGCGTGAGCCCCCTCTAAAGACATCCTCATTGAGGATGCCGGGGCTTAGCTCGGAGCGTCCGCACGGCTCAGCGCGGCTTGTCCTTCTGTGGACGTGGCCTAAGTGTGTCTGTCTGTCTGTCTATCGATATATCTATCTATCTATTTATCTTATCTTATCTTCTCTATATTATATGGGAGAAAGAGTGGCTCAGTGAGTAAAGACACTGACTGGCATTGTGAGTTTGAAGCAGGGGAGCCTGGTTCAATTCCCAGTGTTGGCTCCCTGTGATCTTGGGCAAGTCACTTTATCTCCCTGTGCCTCAGGCACCAAAAACATAGATTGTAAGATCCAAGGGGCAGGGACCTGTCAGACAAAATGTCTCTGTGAAGTGCTATGTAAAACTAGCAGCGCTATACAAGAACATGCTATTATTATATATTTATTTATTTATAAAATATTTTACCAGGAAGTAATACATTGAGAGTTACCTCTCGTTTTCAAGTATGTCCTGTATATATATATGTCCTGTCGCTTTGGTGATAGCAGCTGTTGCCTATATATATGTGTGTGTGTGTGTGTATATATATATATCTCAAAGAAAAGTCCATAGCACTCACAAAGGTGATGTATCAAAAGGTATAAGTATTTTTTTTTACATTTACCCAATATGAGTACCCTGGGCACCTGTTCTGTATACATAAAGAATAACAGCACTGTTTTACATACAGGCATACCCCGGTTTAAGTACACTCACTTTAAGTACACTAGCGAGTAAGGACATATCGCCCAATAGGAAAACGGCAGCTCATGCATGCGCCTGTCAGCACGTCCTGAACAGCAATACTGTCTCCCTACCTGTACCAAAGCTGTGAGCAAGCGGGGAGACTATAGAGCCTGTTACCAATGTGGTATTTACATCCGTTATGAACGTATATGACGATTGCAGTACAGTACATGCATCGATAAGTGGGATAAAGGTAATGCTTCACTTTAAGTCAATTTTCACTTTACATACATGCTCTGGTCCCATTGCGTACGTTAATGTGGGGTATGGCTGTATATCATCTCCCTATCTGTTCTTATAGCAAAAATATACTGTACTTTTGCATTCAAGAACAGTAGCTTCATATATATATCTTTTTATTTATTTTTTTCACCTAAAATAAGGGACCAATATGGCTACAATTTTTTTTAGTCTGCACACACATATTACATATACACTGTGTGTGTATGTATGTATGTGTGTATACACACACATACACACGTTATGGCCCTCATTACCTTCTGTATCTGTTTGCGCTCGTCTGTCCTTACTTGTATGTCATTCAGTTTATATGTAATCACTCTGTACCACCTCTGTACCACGCCACAGAATATGTTGGTGCTTTACAAGTGAAGAATAATAATACATCTTATGTGCAATGGTAATTCATCGGGAAAATGGTACACTGTACCTTGCATATTGTATCCCCGGTCCCTGACCTCACGTATATCATTAATGACTGAACAAAGTGGAGCCGCAAGCTGTTTACCAGGAATCCGTTGGAGGGCAAAGGCGAAGTGTTAATTATTTGCACAGTGTCCTACATTGTACAGCTACAGCAGTGGTTACAACCTCATGTTATTCTGCATCCTCATAAGAAAAGTAACAGACCTTCCTGTACCACCAGCTACTTACAGACGTGTCAGAGTATCTAACATTATACTAAGATCCAGCCTTTTCTCTTCGTGTTACTTACATATTGCACATTCATTCTGCAGCTGCCTTGTTGTTTCTCTCTGCTCTTTCCGTTCTGCAACCTGAAACTTGGAAACCACAGGCATATGGTCTATCACTCTGTAGGGTCTCGTTGTAGGTTTGATTGAGATTTTGGTTATGTGTTTCAGCTGTTAGCATAGAATTAAAGCTAAACATTCCCTGATCTCTCCTGAATCTAATGGTATTTATCAGAAGGAATGTATTATCACTCCAACTACAAAACAATGTGAATCATAACTTCATATATTAAGAGATACTGTACATACAGATATTTGTATATGTAGATGCATGGTATATAAAGATAGAGGTGTATATATATATATATAGATATATATATATCTATATATATATATATAGAGAGAGAGAGAGAGATAGGGAGATATTGGTATATAGAGTGATAGAGAGAGCGAGATATCTGTGTAAAGTAAGAGCAAAAACACCTCCACATGGCATAGTATGTTTTTAATTGAAATACACACACATTTAGGGCCTCATGCAGTAAGCGGCGAAAAGGCACTTCTCGCCCGTTTCCCGCCAAAAATGCCCACCCCTATTCAGTAAGGGGCGAGAAAGTGGCGAGAATAAAAAAAAAACGCCAGTTTTAGTGGCGTTTTTTTTTTCCGCCATTGCCGAGGCGAGAAGGCACTTTTCGCCTAAAATAGACATGTTTTCCGCCACGCTGTATTCTAGTAGTGGCGAGTAGCTTTGCGCCGCTATTCGCCACTCTAGAATGGCGTTTTTATGCCGAATCAGCCACGGCAAAAAAAGTTGGCTAGTTGATGGTGAGAGGTTGCTGATGAGCGGCGAATCGGCACTTAGAAAAAATTCTGGCCTTTTTCCTGGCTGGGATTGATGCCGGGGGTCTCCTGAGCTGATACCATTAATACCAGCACCGGAGCCCCCTGGCATACATCCGAGGCAGGAAAAATGCTTTTAAAGGCCACTTCATTACCTTAGAGCCAATCAGAGTAGGGATAGACTTCCTACGCTCTGATTGGCTACCGTACCATGTGAGGCTGGCCATGTTTCTTTTCATGATGTCATCTTAAAGGCAATTGAAGCAAAGCCATTCTGATTGGCTGTGCTTTCATTGCCTTTAAGTGACGTCATCCTTTTTTTTTGTATCCGCCAAAACACATAGTTTTCATGGCCCAATCAGGGCCGTGGAAACCATGACGAAAATGGGACGTCATAGGCCTTTAAAAGCCTATGTCGTCTCATTTTGAAGCCAGACGCCGAGGAGGAAGGACCTCCCGAAGAAGAAGACCAGGGCGTGGCAGCAGACGGTAAGAAGACCCCGGAAGAAGATAGAAGAAACAAGAATACAGATGAAGATGGATTACAATTAGAAGACCCGTGGATTGTTTTGTTTTATTGTTTTAATGTTTATTATTTTATGGGTTCCTGTTCGTGGATTGGTTCGTGAGTAAGCTGTTCAACGGGAGTCGGTGAGTGGGTCAAGTAATGGTAAGTGAACTAAAGAAATGTATTTTATGTTACTTTTTTTTTTTTGCTTTTTACATGTGTTGGTTTTTTTTATTGTACATCATTTCTTGCCACTGTATGTATGTATGTATGTATGTATATATGTCTAGAGAGATATATACATACAGAGTAAGAGATGATAGTGTTTGAAAAGCTTGCTTTGCACTATGTTAAATGATTTTGGCTATGCTGCTATGCATAGATGTGTGTTCAATGTATTTTATAATTAGATAGATGTAATTTTTGGGCTTCTACGCTGTACTTTAGATAATGGTGAGGATAGCTTTTGTATATTTAAATTTTTGGTGTCCTATTTTGTATGATGGTACCTTGTTCTCTTTAACGGTCGCTATAGTTAATTGTGTACTTGGTATGGATGCTATTTTAATTGTTTTGGGATGTAATTAATGTATGCAAATTGATTGATGGTGAATTTATTGGATTACATAGTATACTTCTTTTGATGTAATAGTATTTTCTTTGGAATATTGTATTGTTAACATTGATTTGCTGCGTCTACATGTTGCTTACATTTTATGCAGCATGTATACAATGTAAATGCAATGTTTTATGTGGCATTTGAGGCTTTGGATTGGAATTTGATGCTTTAGATTGGATGATTACATTTGATTTGTTTTGGAAATAGCATTGTATTTCATTGAGGATGTTATGGATAAGTGGTATTTTTATTGGAGCATGTTTTTGTTAACCCTGAGACATTTATTTGTATATTGGTTCATCATTTGTGTATGTATGTATGTATATATATATATTATATATATATATATATATATTATTTTTTATTTTATCGTAATTTTTTATTTCATGATGAAGCCACTGTACAAAGGAATGTGTGAAGGGTGGATATGTGGCCAGGATGGCTTAACCCCTTAATTACCTTTGCGGTTAGTACCCGATAAGGTGATTAAGGGGTTCATTGATATGTGAATGTCATTGCAATGTATTGGCTATGTATTATTTTGGCAACGGACCACAAGAATGATGCTGGCGACGGGGCCTTCTTATTGATGAGGTCAGTAGAATTTTCTTTATTTTACTATGCTAGTTAATGTGTTTAATAATGGCCAAATAATGTATTATCCCTATCTGGATAATAGTTTGGCACATTATTGTACTGTATGTGTTGGGGTGGGGGGAGGGGGTATTGGCCCAAGGGTATGTGGGTAGGCCTCCCTTGTGGGTAGTGGGTGAGGGTGGTTAGGCCTCACGGGGTGGGGGGGTAGTGGGGGAGGGTATGTGGGTGATGGTGGTTTAACCCCTTTATGACTGTAGCGGTTCATAACCGCTACGGTGATTAAGGGGTTAGGGGACATTACATTGGATGTTTTTGTTCTTGTTTCTGTTTTGCAGAAGCGGATGGGGCATGGGCAGGATGAAGATGAGGATGGCCTTCATCGTGGCAGCCGGACATGGATTAGTGCTATATGTATTTAATGTATTTATTGTTGTTTATGTATTTTAAATACACAGGGGGTGTATGTTGTTTATTGCAATGTTTATTGGGGGCAAATGTCCTCAATAAACATGCTATTCTGCCTTAACCCCTTTATTGCCTTAGCGGCTATCCGCTATGGTAATGAAGCAGCATTAATGTATTTTAATAATATTGTGCGGGAGCAGGGGGTCCCCTGAGCTGAACCGCATTGATTTCTGGCTCAGAGACCCCCTGCTTCCCGAGTTACAGGCCCCGGTTTGGGGCATCGGTTACAGTGTCGACGTCATCTTTATTGCGGGCACGTAGCGTATGGGACGCTATAAACATGGCGGCGACACTGCCCACCTGATCACACATACCGGGGCCTGTAACTCGGGAAGCAGGGGGTGCCTGGTCCACAAAGCAATGCGGTTCAGCTCAGGGGACCCATTGCTCACTGTACAGTATTATTAAAAATATATTCATGCTGCTTCGTTACCATAGCAGATAGCCGCAAAGGTAAGGAATGATTGTGTATTGATATGGGTGTTTTATTCATAGTGTAGATGTGCAGAGGGTCTCCGGAGCTGAACCGCTTTGGTTTTAGGTCCGGGGACCCCCTGCTTCCCGAGATACAGACCCCTTTATGGGGTGCCGGTATCCCTCTGATTTGTTTACATTCCGCGGTCACGTGATCGGGACATTTAAATGCAGAGGGATACCGGCACCTCATAAAGGGGTCTGTATCTCGGGAAGCAGGGGTTCCCCGGACCTGAAACCAATGCGGTTCAGTTACGGAGACCCCCTGCACCTGTACACTATGAATAAAATTGTATATAAAATAATTTTTATTATGCCGATGTTTGCGCCGAGAGAGCAACGGATCTCTCTCTGCTGCAAACACATCTCGGCAGGGGACGGCTTCTCAGCAGCTTCTCGCCAGGCAGCCATCTCGCCACCGGTTACTCGCCATTATATCAAATGGTGGTGGCGCATTCATTCGCCAGGGATTCGGCCCTTACAGCATACAGCGAGTTTAACACGCCAAAAACATGGCTAATTGCAAAACTGGCTAATGCATTTTTTCGCTGCTTAGTGCATAGACCCCATAGTCTCTTTAGAAACTCACTTATCAGTTTTTTTGGCGACTGGCCTGGTTTACTGTAATTGCTATGGCAGCCCTACTCATTGCAGCTGTGATAAAAGCGTGGTAAGGCCTTGCGAAACGCGTAGGGTTGCCATAGAGACTAGAATAAAGGGTGGTTAGCCGTGTTGGTCCTTTTTTCCATGTAGTAACAATGGAGGGAGAGGGAGTAGGCGACATGATATCTTTGAGTCCAATGAAGGACCACGAGAGGTTCGAAAGCTTGTAACATAGCATATTATTCCATAAGAAGGTATCGCACACCTACTCCCTCTCCCTCCTTTGTTACTACATAGAGACGACTGTAAACTCAGAGTTGGGGTACATACATGTAAACATACTGTGCCACGTGGAGGTATTTTTGCACTTACTTTACACTGATACACATTTCAGTTGGATGGTCACAGAACCATTGCGGCGGGCAGCAGCAGCGACGGGCAGCAGCGACGGGCAGCAGCGACGGGCAGCAGCGACGGGCAGCAGCGACGGGCAGCGGCGGGCAGCAGCAGCGGGCAGCAGCGACGGGCAGCGGCAGCGACGGGCAGCAGTGACGGGCAGCGGCACCCACCTGGCAACATCATTCAGCAGCTGGGATTTTCAAACCTTTCAATAATTAATGCATTCAAACTGCAGCACTTATTACATTTTTTTAGCTCTCTTTGATTTGACTACACCCATCTGATTTCATTCATTGTGTTTCCTCTCTTTTTTATTTATTTTTTTAATTTTTAGTTGTTGTTTTGTGGTTTTTTAATTATATATATTTTTTTTATTTAAGTGCACATTTTTCTCTAACAGTTATATAAACTCATATTTCATTTTGTTTCGTATTTGTTCCATACTAATATTTCACCAATTACCATTTTCCAATGTTTAGTGCACTTTTATTTCAGTGTGTGTGTGTGTATAATATATACGGCCTTGTGGTAGAGTCAGTAAGATGTTTTAAGCTTTAACCTTCAGTGGTTTATTTTCCACATCACAACAAATAATAGTAACACTATGCCTTTAAGGCAAACCAAATCATAAAGCAAAAGCCTCCTCCCCTTTCGGAGACTAACTACACAACAGTGTCTGACTAACACACTGGCTGGCTAGCCCAGTTTCCAGCTTTAACAATACACTCATGTACAGAAAACATAATATCAAGTCCTTATCTGTGGATGTGGGAGCTCTGTCCCAAGAGAGTCCAGGAAATCCCTCTGGATACTGCAACCTTGACAGGACAGCTCTGCTCACTCAGCAGTCTATGGAACACCAGTTCCTTGGAGGCAAGCCACACATCCAGCTGGCGTGTTCAGTTTCATGGAGAGTCTCTTCCTCGGTGTGGGTCCCATTGGACCCAGCAGTCCTGGGGAACCGTACCAACCAGATTCTTTACTGTTTGGGGAAAGTCTATCTTAGCTGGCAGCTGCTGACTGCCTTTTTGAACCCCTTTGCAGTCAGGAGTTCAGTGCAGAGACTGATTGAGCTACCTGTGCTGAAGCAGGGATATCCGGAAAACCTGATCTGTTGGGGAGGAGGTGGAGAGGGGGGAGAGTGGCTCGAGGACCAGAGTTGAGCACCCCTGCTTTACATGCATAAGAACACATATGGGCTTATTCAATAAGCACTGAAGTGCCAGGTCACTTCGTGATTGGCCGAAAACTCTCATTGAAGTCGACAGGTGAGCACGGTTGACTGCTTCAGACTTATTAGATAAAGACCTATAATATTTGCACCATCACATCCTTTGATATATGCTCCCATCTACTACAACAGGGGTCTCTAAACTACGGCCCGGGGGCCACATCCGGCCCCCCCACAAGATTTTATCCGGCCCGCCGCAACTTGAAATATATATTTATATTTTTGCTCATTATATATCATTTCCCAGTGTAAGCACGGCATCCTTTCTTTGTAATTGTCACATTTCTCTTTTGTTCTGAATCATATCATGCCGATTACCCCCAAAAGATCCAAATAAAACTTATTCGTTCATTTATAAAATATATAAATATATTAAAAATTATAAAAAAATATTTTTTTTCTTTGGCCCACGAAAATGTGCAGAATATACAATGTGTCCCTCGTACCGAAAAGTTTGGAGACCACTGTACTACAATATTCCCCTCTCCCAACTACCCGACATTCCTAAGAAGCACAAAGATGAGTTATTCAGTTTAATGGTCAAATAAAGAATGGCACAAGACTTATTTCTCAGCATAAAACTATACAGTTTACTCTTTTACAGTGCAGAGTGGCGCTGGTCCAGGAACGGTACCGACGAACGACAGTAATTGGATTCTTTGGTTTTTTCTTGCTCTTGGATTCGTTTTAACACCGACTATTTTCTTGCTAACCCTTGTGCTTAGAAAACAGTGGAAAAAATCAAGAAATAACACGGAAGCTGCAGGTAAATAAGACGGAAATTAATTATAGTCTGAATGTCATTTTTCTATCTCAACTTGTGTTTCTTACAATTTTGTAAATATTTGCTGTTGATAAAAAAATATTTCTAATTTATTTTATACTGAATCATCTGGGAGAAAAGACAACAAATGTAATGATGACGCAACTATAATAGTGTGTAAAATAATGTCCTATGTCATTTGGTTTAAAGCTTATTACACACTGGTGTTCAGACGACATCATTCAGTGTGTAATTGCATTACCTCAACTTTTGTTGCACATACATTGTGAACGTATTTAGTTGAAGGCTTTCATGTGCCTCAGCAGGTAGGGGGTTAGTGCAGTGATGAGCTATAACTGTTTAGGGGTCACAAGCTTGGCCATCAAAAACAAACTGAACTACAAGAGTCCTATAAATAAATATACAGGTGCACGACGAGTATTCTAAAACTTGCCTTAAACTTGTCTTGGAAAAATCTGGGACAATCACCAACAAGATCCAGGTACATGCTGGGTGCATGCTGGGTACATGCTGTGTGCATGCTGGGTACATGCTGTGTGCATGCTGGGTACATGCTGGGTGCATGCTTGGTGCATGCTGGGTACATGCTGGGTACATGCTGGGTACATGCTGTGTGCATGCTGGGTACATGCTGGGTATATGCTGGGTGCATGCTGGGTACATGCTGCAACATTTCAGTGACATTTCTGCAGAGACTAATGGCCCATCGCATTAACACAGCAGGGGTCCCTGGCAGTCCCATTCAGTTTGAATGGGACTGCCAGGGACCCCCGCTGTTAATCCGATGGGCCATTAGGCTGCGCTTATAGTGCCGGAGACTGCGACGCGATGTCGCCTTAAAACAAATGCATGGTCGCTTATGTAGGCGCTTATTGTGGACGCGACGGCGACGGGGCGACGGAGAGACCAGAAATTTGGTAGCCAGTATTATTTGATTTTTTGAGAGACGGTCTCCTCATGTGACTGTCTTTAACCAATCAGATAGCTTCTGATGCTGGGAGATGGGGAAAGTGTCTGTGTGTGAGTGCAGGGAGAGGGGGGGATGTGTGTGTGTGTGTGTGTGTGTGTGGGGGGGGGATTGTGTGATTGTGTGTGTGTGATTGTGTGTATGTGGGTGGGGGATTGTGTGTGTGTGTGTGATTGTGATTGTGTGTGGGGGGGGGGATTGTGTGATTGTGTGTGTGTGTGTGATTATGTGTGTGTGTGATTGTGTGTGTGATTGTGTGAGTGTGTGTGTGATTGTGTGTGTGTGATTGTGTGTGTGTGGGGGGGTATTGTGTGTGTGATTTTGTGGGGGGGATTGTGTGTGTGTGGGGGGGGGGTATTGTGTGTGTGTGGGGGGGGATTGTGTGTGTGTGGGGGGGTGGTATTGTGTGTGTGTGTGTGTGGGATTGTGTGTGGGGGGGGATATTGTGTGTGTGTGATTGTGATTGTGTGTGTGTGATTGTGTGCGTGTGTGGGGGGAGGTTGTGTGTGTGAAATTGTGTGTGTGTGTGTGTGTGTGTGTGTGTGATTGTGTGTGTGTGGGGTGGGGTATTGTGTGTGTGTGGGGGGGGGAGGGGGGATTGTGTGTGTGTGATTGATAGTGAGTGAGTGAGTGAGTGAGTGAGAGTGAGAGTGGGTGTGTGTGTGAGAGATCAGGGCCGCCAACAGAAATCATGGGGCCCAGGACAAATGAAAGGAGCAGCCCACCCCCCAACCCATAGCGCACCTACCACGGAAATATTGGGACTGCGGGGGGCTGGCGGTGGCAGGGCCCAGCTGCAGGTCACAGCAGTTGCTGCCGGCCCTGCCCCGCTGCAGGCACCTCTCAGTCCCACAATGGCTGCTCGTGTGCGCACCGGGCCTCCCCGTGATAAACCTACAGAAGTACTGTTTTATTTTTTCACTAGTTTTTTCCCCAGAAGACGTTAATAAATAGCCCCCAAATATCTTCTTAAAGGAACAATTAATGCATTTTTCTTAAATGATCATTTTTAACATAGGATTGAAGCATGGGGTCTCCCCGAGCTGAACCCCATTAATTTCGGCTCCGGCGCCCCCTTCGGAGGTCTGTATCCCGAGAAGCAGGGGGGTCGCCGGAGCCGAAATTAATGGGGTTCAGCTCGGGGAGACCCCATGCTTCAATCCTATGTTTAAAACAGTACTTCTGTAGGTTTATCACGAAAACTGAAACGGAAAACAATGGGGTTTTCTTATTTGATAAATCCGGTGATTTTTGCTTAAACATTGCCCCGGTTCTGAGACTGGGAGACTTGGCCAAAGATTACTATCCCCTGTCTGTGATGTACAAATATTAACATGATGTATTAATGCTAATCGCCGTATGAAATGTATTTACAGACTCTCCCACGGAGGCGGGGGTCGCAGGCAACAACCAGCCTAAAAACACGTGTGGAAAAGCAGTGCTAGAGTCCACCGCCAGCGCGGACATCATAAGGCAACAAACCTCGCAGCGCAATGCAGAAGTGAAAGACTGTGTGTGCCAAGTCTGTGAGCAGCCTTTATCTGACTACCTATTTCCTTTGCCGGCCGTAGAGGAAGGAGCTGCTATTCTGGTCACCACAAAAACATCTGCCTTCTGTAACCGTGGCACAGGTGTAAGGGCGAGTGTGGAAATATAGCAATCATATTCTCCTGTTTGGTTCTTGGATGGAAAAAGAAATACCGTTTTAGATACTGTATATATATATATATATATATATATATATATATATATATATATATATATATATATCAAATGGAAATATTACTATACATATATAGCAAATGGAAAAATTACTGTGTGATATATATATATATATATATATATATAACAAAAAGATCACTTGTGAGCACATTCACATGTCTTAGGCAGGTCTGCACCCCTGCCTTACACCATTATCACCCAGCATACAGCGCTTCCACTGCAGCAAGGGATTCTGGGAAATGACATGCAAATGAGCACACAATGTGTCACCTTTTGTCTTAAAATCCATTGTTACGTCTTTAAAAGCACAGCATGGGAATCAGATGCAAAGCCAGAGAAACCATTCACAGACATGTTTCAACCTTAAGGGGTATCATCAGTGTGAAGTTGGTTGTACTTCTGGCTTTCCAATTTTCAAGACTGTGGGGTTTACCATCACGCTTTAAGTTATGGTGGGTGAAAAAGGCAACAAGAAACCTCCACCGTATTGAATATAGCAAATAATGGTGAAAGGCAGGTTGCAGACCTGCCTAAGACATGTGAATGTGCTCACAAGTGATCTTTTTATTTGCTATATGCAATACGGTGGAGGTTTCTTGTTGCCTTTTTCACCCAGCATAACTTAAAATGTATATGTATGTGTAAATATATATATATATATATATATATATATATATATATATATATATATCATACGATACCGGTTGCAACACGACATCAAGGGACAGCACGCAGGTAAGTAAATCATAAATTTTCTATATTTGATAGAAGACACAAAAACTGACGTTTCGGTCCCCCAGTGGGACCTTTCTCAAGGTGGCACCACCTTGAGAAAGGTCCCACTGGGGGACCGAAACGTCGGTTTTTGTGTCTTCTATCAAATATAGAAAATGTATGGTTTACTTACCTGCGTGCTGTTCCTTAATGTCGTGTTGCAACCGGTATCGTATGGTCTGTTATTGCTTTATGGGATAAGCACCAAAACTTAACTACTTGCAAATGGTGTGCCGGCTCTGCATTGGATTCTATATATATATATATACACAAAAAAACAAATAGTAGCGCTAGTTTGTGATAGAAATAACCGTGATGTGCAAAAAGTTATAAATGTTTAAAAGGTGAAGGTGAAGTGCAGTTAATGTTAAATATGTAGATTAAATATTGATGTTAGCATAGGAACAGTCTGTACGGAAGAGGCAATGCTTCTAAATGGTCAAGCCTGACCATAATAAACTACAAACCAAAAAAGAAAGAAGCGCCAGTTCCGTACAATGAATAATATCAACTGGAATTTATTAATAACCAGAATAGTCTCAAGGACAATGCAAAACTGGTGTGTTTAAAAAGCAATATTGACAAAAAATTAAATGAAATGGTTAGCAGCAATATGCAAGTGACATATATGAGGAACTTGTGAGCGAGGAGGCAATTGATGGTAAGGAGGAGGTAACCACTGGAGCATACAAGAGTAATTGTAGTCTGTGTATTAGCTTACAGCTAGAGAACAATAGTCACCAATTAGAGAATGACCCTTCTCAGAAGTAAATAGGTGTATTGTAGACAGACCTGATGGTGCACGGAGTAAATCCTCTCAACGTGCAGTCTGATTCCGCTGTAAAACAGTGCTCACTCCTAGAAGAAATCCGTCCTGTGATGTAATGAGACCCAGCTGTTTGCCAAATCTTACGGAGAGATGGTAAATTTTCTCCGTGTCAGACCTCATAGGTAAAATTCCGGTGTATGCTGTATCAGGTCTGCCTACAATACACCTATTTACTTATGGTGAATAAGAATGCGATAATATTTGGTGTCTTCTTTGTTCCTAATGTCCTTAAACCCAGTAGATACTGCTTACTTCACCTCTGGTTGTCTAATAATGGTAGAAATCGTCTCAGAGGAATGGATGAGTTTAATTGTTGGATGGATCTACAGGAGTGTAAATGCAAAATACAGTACATAGGATTGCACAGTGTTTTTCAACCAGGGTTGAGCCCTAAAGGGTTCCCTGTAATTTTCTGGCCACTTGAAAATGGTATCAAATATAGAAGAATTTACAATGCATCTGATCTCAGACGCGCTATTAGAGAGGGTTGGGGTTCCTTACAATGCATCTGATCTCAGACGCGCTATTAGAGAGGGTTGTGGTTCCTTACAATGCATCTGATCTCAGACGTGCTATTAGAGAGGGTTGGGGTTCCATACACTGCATCTTATCTCAGACGCGCTATTAGAGAGGGTTGGGGTTCCTTACAATGCATCTGATCTCAGAGTTGCTATTAGAGAGGGTTGGGGGTTCCTCAGAATTTCACTTGGGGTTCCTTAACCAAAGAAAGGTTGGAAACCACTGCATTAGCAAATAAATGAGGGATACATAAATTTGTTCACAAGATTTTTGGTTCTGTAAATTAGCATTGAAAGTGCTTACTGTATAACCATGCAACCTCACTGTTCAATTATTGCTAGAATAGTCCTTTGCTTTTACGCTCTGTGTTGCTAAAACTTTCCTGTGAGCTAATCCCGATCCTTCTTACATCACGTATTTTTTTTTGCAAAACTCTTTCTCTTCATTGCTTCTCTGTTTCCAACATTGTTTCTTCCTTCCCCACTACACATCTGCACGACTCCTGCATTCTGCTCAAGGATTTCTTCAGTCTACCCCTTTTGCATCTGAAGCCCGATCTCTCCTAAAACCTTTCTCACTCACTGCCCCACCCCTCTGGAATGTCCTTCCCCTCAATCTCCGAGTAGCCCTCTCTCTCTCCACCTTTAGAACCTTTCTTAACATACACCTCTTTAACAAAGCATATGTGTAGCTCCGCTGGCTGATACTATACATTTCTTACATCCACTGTGGCCCCTTCCAGACACACTTACCAGAACACCTTCTCTTTAAGTTCTCCCCACCTTACTACTTAGATTGTAAGCTCTTTGGGGCAGGGACTCCTTTTCCTATTGTTTTATGTCTGAAGCGCTTATTTCCATTGTGTTATATTATTATGTCACGTGTATTACTGCTGTAAAGAGCTATAGAAAAATATCCTACCTGAAAACATAATTAATTTAAAGTCTACCCCACTATCTGTTGTCTGGGTTTTCTGTGAAGTTCGTCCACAAAAGTGATTAAAAACAAACTATTTATTCGGCTTATTTGAAATGAATGCAAAAGAATGCAAGCATTTATACCCTGTTGCCTAGATCTCCAATTTATTTCCATCTGAGTAGCTACAGGCTCCCATGGTTGACAAAGCATAGAAAATCCAATACTTTTCAAAACTGTCACTCAACTTTGCCTAGCCTAAACTTGGCACAAACATCCATCATGATCCAAGCCGGAGTTTCAGTCATTTCTCTGTCCTGAATATTTTTTTGCTAAATTTGCTTGCAGGTTAGCACAGGGGGGCACAACTGCAGCCCTCAAGCCCCCCCCAAGATGGGTTTTCAGGATATCCCAGCTTCAGCACAGGTGGCTCAATCAATCCTTGCTTCAGCACAGGTGGCTCAATCAATCCTTGCTTCAGCACAGGTGGCTCAATCAATCCTTGCTTCAGCACAGGTGGCTCAATCAGAGGCTCAGTCAAAGATTGAACCTCTGATTGAGCCACCTGTACTGAAGCAGGGACTGATTGAGCGAGCCACCTGTGCTGATGCAGGGATATCCTGAAATTTTGGGGGAGCGTGAGGACTGGAGTTGAGCTTCCATGACTTAACCTATTCAGTGTTCTCTCTCTTCCCCTGATACACACCTTCTATTGCTGAGTTCTACTCTTTTTACGCCACTATCGTGGCTATTTCCTGTATTCTTCCTGCATTGTCATATCTCACACTATCCTTCCTATATCCACCATCCTTTGCTCCTCTCTCTATTCCCCTTTATTGTGTCCATTTCCCCCAGCGATCACCCCTCTCACTCAGCTCCTCGTCCTGAATTTCCACCCACTAAACTGATACTTTCCTATGAGTTCTACCATGAAAATATTTAGGACATTAGGGACAGATAGGTCTCCAATTATTATTGCCTTCTTAGGCACCATAAACTGGAATGGAATGTCAGTATCAGTGATTCCCCAGCCTCTCCTCTGGGTTCACTTGTCACAAACAAATGTTACATCTAATCTGCCCTTCAGTACTCTCTGGCATTCCAGTCTCCTTCATAGAACTGTGTCAAGGGATTAACTGACATCTAGGTGCGATATATCTTCAATTCAGCTCTGGAGAACCGCCCAGTTCAAATGTTGTAGCAAAAACTAAAAAATTTTTACAAAAAAAGAGAGATGATGGGGTTGCTTATTTAAGGTTTAACCCTTTTGGTGCCTGAAGGTTTGGGGCATCCTGTATTGCAGAACTTCCAGGCCATGTGGTCAGCAGTGCAGTGATCGCATGACCTCAATCTGCCCCCGACGCCAGAAAAGGTCCCGCTCACGATCTCCTCTCACTGACAGCTACGGTTGCAATCCCCCCGTCCGTAATGAACAAACCGTCAATGATGTTGGAGAAAAATCCTAAAGTCCCCTACGGTTCCGCTTAATAGGACACTTTGTTTCTGTTCTGAAGCATAAATAGTGGACAAACCTTTCGATTCAAAGAATTTATTGACATCAGATACAATATGATGAGTGTTTTTTTTTTTTAAACATAGTTTGATGAATGCATATGTCACGTCAAGCAGTTTGCCAAACAAATATATGTGTTAATTGACATAGTTGCAAATGAATTAATTTCCCTGTTGAAATGTTCACTACTGTTAGGCAGGTTTGTTTGTCACTGGCTTCATAGCATGGTGTCAGACAGGGTTTTACAAAGACCGCACTGCACTTTGCATACCTTTCCGCTTCAGCTAATTCTTCTAGGTTTTGGTCAATTTGCGTAAACATCAGATTTACAGCAATATCATGACCCACAAGTGCTGGGTAATGTAGGAAATCAAACCCGGATCCCCTCTTTTTGAGCACAATAGCTGCAAAGATGAGATTTCTTGAAATGTCATAATAATATTTTTCTTTGCACCAGATTCCAGGGCGTAGGGGATTAAAAAAAAAATATATATATATCATCAAGCCTGTTTTTTCTTTGTAATTGTTGGTATTGTAATTATCTTATGATAAACAATCTAAATGTGTCTATGGCATAAAGAAAAGTTTAAGAAAATAGACTAAAGTCCCTACTGTAAATCCACTGAAGTGGCCTTTTGGGCCATTTTCAGCCATAAAACCCAATTGACTTGAATGGTGTTTTTTCTGACCAAAATGGACTGAACTCCACTTTGGCGGATATGGAATTAACCCCTAAAGCCCATTGCCTTTAGGCCTGTAATGAGACCAACATTGTGGCAATGCATCTGGGTTTAAATAAAATGACTATTACGGTGCTTTGTTTAAAATCCAGTTGTAAAGTTGATCCAGTCTATAATTAAAAAAAAAATCAAACTACAAAGCTGTAGTTGCAGAAAACATAAAAGAATCACTACAACAACCATATTGCTTCGTCTATGTCTTTCCTATTCTTCATTAATCCCATTTCCCATAGAACTGCAGGGATCTGGTGAACCAGAATACATTGGGATTTGAGTTCAAACACTTAGCCTGGGTTATGGATAACGTTGGGGGTAAGGTTGGCAGTACTGCAAACACTGGCTATCATTGATAAAACAGCAATAACCTGGCTTTTGTGAATAAGAGATCCAATCAGTCCAATGGTTTCCTTCTTGTTGGAGAGCTGTCCGAATTCTCAGTAACTTCACAGTAGCCAAAAACAGAAGAAGCCCATAACCGCATTGCCAACCTAACTGCATGACATCATGAGACTTTTGTACATTGTTAGCGTCCAATGTATCATTTTCAAACAAGTGCAACTGTGCAGAATTATTATGAACCAGAATGCATTTGGGATTAGCATTACACCAGTCATGTTTAAAACCGAACAGTGTTGACAGTACTGTAAACATTCTTTATTTTTTTTTTTAAAGAATCATCTTTCTTTATAAGCAGTTCAACCAGAATAAATGGAATTTACTCTTTTAACATACTCGCCTGTACAGATACTGAAGATCAAGGCACAATTTATTTTACAATGTTATGGTCTTATCACTTAGATTGTAAACTCACTGTGGCAGGGATTTTGTTTCCTATTGTCTGATTGTGTTTGTTGCACTTATATTATAATTCCCTGCATTGCATTGTCTGTTTTGTAAATCGCTGAGCACACTATAGGAGCTATATGAATAAAGATATACATAGAATATTTACGACCGGTTATCAGTGCATCCTAATACAGTACTTGTAATGGCTATAACGTATTATTATATGATCAAACTCTTGCAGGAGTTACTGGTCCAGAACTGGAAACTAAAGAGCATACGTGTGAAAAAAGTAGCTTGTTATTCTGAACTTCTCTCCTTCATGTAGAATCCTGGGGAAAATAATATTCTTCCAGCCATGGCTTAACGAGTTGTTTTTATGCTTCGAATACCAGTTGTCATGGCAGATTTGTAGTGCGCTGCTGGATGAGAAATAAAATCGTTCCACAGATACTTAAAAGTCAGAATGAATTTCTGAGCTCTATAAAATTCTGGCAGGTTTTTTTTTTTGTTTTTTTTTTTGTTTTTTTTTTTAACCTTTCAGTGTCTTGGTCTCTGTTCTCAATAGAAAAATGCATATTTAAAAGGGGCAAGTCCCACATTGGGGGTGAAACTAAAAAAATGTTTTCAGTGTATTGTAACAGCCTTTATTAAAAAGATCACCTTGAACTATTTAAACATATTTTAACTTGTAGGTGAAGAAGTTATAACCAATGATCACAAAATCATATAAACATTTAGGGCAGATGCACTAAACTCTGTTAAATTACTGTAAATAACGTTAGGTTATCTAAAATAGTAACAGACATTATTTTCCTTGAGTTTAACTGATATACTCATTCCTTTCACCTCTGTATGAGGGGAAGGAACTACAGTGAGTCTTGTCCATTCAGCTTAATGCTAATGTTAAGATCTGCTAAGGAACAGATGATTGTTATTATGTCCTGATATGTAAAACCATGGAATTCAAAGAGGGTGTACTTTCTTTTTCACACAACTGTATATGTGTGTGTACATGTATGTGTGTGTGTGTGAATATATATATATGTGTGTGTGTGTGTGTGCATGTGAATATATATATACCGTATTTCCTCGATTGTAAGACGCCATCGATTGTAAGACGCACCATCGATTTGGCCCTTACAATCGAGGAAAATTACTTTTTCACTTACCATGTTTCAGGAGAGGTCCCATGTCAGCGGAGGATGAAGCGGGCGGCGGCGGAGGGAGAGGTCCCACGCCTGTAGATGGTTGAAGATGGATAGTGGGCCAGAGTGCGGCGGGATAGGTCCAAGTCTGCAGGTGAATGAAGATAAGAAGACAGTGGACGGCGTGTGGTGGCGGCGGCAGAAGCAGAACATAATAGCAGGAGAGCTGAGCAGGAGCTGAGCGGCATTGGGAAATGGTTTGGGAGGTGCAAACTGTAACACCGGAAGTTGACCGGTGTCTGACTTCTGGTTACAGTGTGCACCTCCCAAGCCGGTCCACCATGCCGCTCTGCTCCTGCTTGGCTCTCCTACTATTATTATCTCCTGCCGCCACCGAACGGCCGCCCTCTGTCTTATCTTCATTCACCTGCAGACTTGGGACCACTCCTGCCACACACCCGACGCATTCCTGCCGCCGCCGCTTCGTCCTCCACTGACATGGGACCTCTCCTGAAACATGATAAGTGAAAAGAAGGGGGTTAGTGCTATAGACACTTGTTTTTATTATTATTTTATTTAAATACATCAATTCTAAGACGCACCCCGATTTCAGACATGTGAAAATCGGAAAAAAGGTGCGTCTTAGAATTGAGGAAATAGGGTATATGTGTGTGTGTGTGTGTGTGTGTGTATGTGTGCATGTGTGTGTTTCTGCAAATTGCTGCCGTAATGTATTTTTTCATCTTGTCAAGTGTACAAGTCATATCACTATTGTCACCTAATGTTATTAATAAAGCTTTGCGAAAAAAGAATGCAACTGGCGCCTCCCCCCACATGCGGAGATTCCCTCACTAAGCGGCCATTGGTTGAAATGTTGCCAAGACAACCAGGGGCTTCCCTGAAGCTCATCACATGACCGCAGACACATCATGTGACCCGCCCTTCTCCAGGTTCTCTCCTTTGGTCCAGTCTATTTGTTTCCGTGGGGGGGGTGAGTAACGTCAGGGTATCTAAAGCTGGTATCTCCGTTGACCCTTAAACATTAAACCTCACAAACCCTATCTGCATGTATTATTTTAAATATTGGATGTGGTGACAAAGTCTTTCTCCTTTGATGTGCTCAGTTAGTTATCATCATAAGGGTAACACCCCCCCCCACTACACAATGGTGCGGTCTGCGCGCTGTGACTCCCCGTGCTGGGGAGACGTGGCTTCCGGTCTCCTGTCACTGCCGCGTATTTACCTGTATCAGGAGCCGGGAGCAATGAGCGGTGAGTACCCGGGGAGACGCTGCCATGCCGGCGGGTAAGGACCGCCCTCCTGCTTCTCATCTCCTGCTCGGGACAGCTACAGCCACTGAGCACTGGCACTGACCTGGCAGGTCTCTCGCTCTCTTGCATGCGGGGGTCTCAAGCTGTTTTGCATGAGGGGGATCTCTTTCTGGAAAAGTGGGAGTCCCTCTTGCATAGGGGGAGTCTTTCGCCCTCTTGCAAAGGGGGAGTCTTTCGCCCTCTTGCAAAGGGGGAGTCTTTCGCCCTCTTGCAAAGGGGGAGTCTCTTGCATGGGAGAGGGGGTCTCGCTCTCTTGCATGTGTAACCTAGTTAGTCAGACATAACATGGATCTCAGATTAGGGAAACAGACTAGTGTAATACGATATAAACCTGTGCAGTTTTTTTTATAAGGATTTCTTACATTTTCAAGTTTATGAGAAAAGCAGCAGATTTTCTGTTTGGAGGCAAAGCTCGGATATTTCAGGCTTCTCCAGCAATCAATCTCCAGTTCAGTTGTATGCTAGGTGCAGATGAGAAATTATCCCGTAATGTAGGAGGGGATTCCCTTAATGAAATAAATGGGAGGTTCACTTTCAGTTATTAGAGAGCACTAAATGCTGCAGTGTAGTATTACCCTCTCACAGTGTCAGGTGTTTATATCTTGGGTACCATTGATTTAATAATAGTTTTTAACGCATTACTGAATTCGCCTTTTCAAAGCAAAGCCTTGCACTGACAAGTCAAATCAGTTTGCAGTTAGTTTGTCATTTCTTCCTAGACTTAGGCGCTCACACTCTTTGCATGAGGGTCTTGCTTGTATGAGGCCATCACTTGCTTGCAGGCAGGTATCACACCCTAGCAAGCAGATATTTCCTTGCATACAGTCTCCTTTATCTACAGGCGGGTCACTCTCACTTTGTGTCTGCCTCTCTTCCTTACATGTAGCCTCCCGTGTATACAGGCAGGCCTCTCTCCCTTGCATGCAGCCTCCCGTGTATACAGGCAGGCCCCTCTCCCTTACGTGCAGCCTCCCAGTTATACAGGCTGGCCCCTCTCCCTTACATGCAGCCTCCCGTGTATACAGGCAGGCCTCTCTCCCTTACATGCAGCCTCCCATGTATACAGGCAGGCCTCTCTCCCTTTCATGCAGCCTCCCAGTTATACAGGCAGGCCTCTCTCCCTTACATGTAGCCTCCCGTGTATACAGGCTGACCTCTCTCCGTTACATGCAGCCTCCCAGTTATACAGGCAGGCATCTCTCCCTTACATGCAGCCTCCCAGTTATACAGGCTGGCCCCTCTCCCTTACATGCAGCCTCCCAGGTATACAGGCTGGCCCCTCTCCCTTACATGCAGTCTCCCGTGTATACAGGCAGGCCTCTCTCCCTTACATGCAGCCTCCCGTGTATACAGGCTGGCCTCTCTCCCTTACATGCAGCCTCCCGTGTATACAGGCAGGCCCCTCTCCCTTACCTGCAGCCTCCCAGTTATACAGGCTGGCCCCTCTCCTTTACATGCAGCCTCCCGTGTATACAGGCTGGCCCCTCTCCCTTACCTGCAGCCTCACAGTTATACAGGCTGGCCCCTCTCCCTTACGTGCAGCCTCCAGTTATACAGGCTGGCCCCTCTCCCTTACGTGCAGCCTCACAGTTATACAGGCTGGCCCCTCTCCCTTATATGCAGCCTCTCAGTTATACAGGCTGGCCCCTCTCCCTTACATGCAGCCTCCCGTGTATACAGGCAGGCCTCTCTCCCTTACATGCAGTCTCCCAGGTATACAGACAGGACTCTTTCTCTTACATGTAGCCTGCCTTGTATACAGGAAGGACTTCGTCACTCACAGGCAGTCTTTGCAATGTGTTATTTGCCTCTCTGACAGAGATAGGGTTAAGATTTCATGCTGTCTTCTCTTCTAAAAATGGGGATGATGAGGGACATTGAATGCAATTAAAACTGTCAGTATTTACCTAAAGTTTTATGTTAAACCACTTGTGACTATTTGAACAGTGCTACTGGAGCGTAAAGATGCTGCTCACATTATCTTAACATTGCAGCTCTTACACATTCTTCCTCTTTTTTTCTAAATGAAGATGGAAATATTGGACAGGAAGGAAAATGGTTAATGCAGAGATTCACAACAGGGGGTTTGGGAGGTGTCCAACCAATCTGTAATGGCGTATCCCAGACAGTATAGTGAGGGCCTGAGCCCGTGTAGCAACTGCACATTTAATAGGGCCCCAAACTGCACTCTAGCGTGGGTGCTATAGCTGTCCGTTACAGCAGGCGCTTCCGAAATCGCGCCCCACAATGCTTCAGCTGCAAGGCATTGTGCGGCGTGACTTTGGAAACTCCCGCAGTAATTGACACTTTTATACCTCCCCTACTGCCTGCTCACACTGAGGTGCAGTTTGAGGCCTTTATTAATAAGCATGTCTGTAACAATCATATGTGCTACATACCCCGCGCTATACTGTTATTGTGAAGCGCTGAGCCCCATTGGGAGAAAAGCGCTATGTGAAACGTTGTTGTTGTTTGTTGTTGTTATTAGTTCCCTCTCCACAAGCTCAGGGCATAATACTGCCTGGGATAGGGTTGTTAGCAATAGTCAGAGTAGGCAATAATATTTATTATTTGGCAGTTTGCGGAACAAATATTTTACTGTACTGCGTCAGCAATGTTGGGAATCACTGGGCTAATGGAATAAAGAGTCTTATGTTATCTTAGAACTGTGCATCCGCTCAAAGGTTCAAGGAAAATGCTCATTGTATTGTATGTCTTTATTTATATAGCGCCATTAATGTACATAGCGCTTCACAGCAGTAATACATGTGGTAATCAAATAAATAACAGATAATATAAATAACAGATCATGGGAATAAGTGCTTAGACATTAAGGAAGAGGAGTCCCTGCTCCGAGGAGCTTACAGTCTAATTGGTAGGTAGGGAGAGTGTACAGAGACAGTAGGAGGGAGTTCTGGTAAGTGCGTCTGCAGGGGGCCAAGCTTTATGTATCGTGTTCAGAATAGCCACAGTGCTATTCATATGCTTCTTTAAGCAAGTGTGTCTTAAGGTGGGTCTTAAAGGTGGATAGAGAGGGTGCTAGTCGGGTACTGAGGGGAAGGGCATTCCAGAGGTGAGGGGCAGTCAGTGAAAAAGGTTTAAGGCGGGAGAGGGCTTTAGATACAAAGGGGGTAGAAAGAAGACATCCTTGAGAAGAACGCAAGAGTCTGGATGGTGCATAACGAGAAATTAGGGCTGAGATGTAAGGAGGGGCAGAAGAGTGTAAAGCTTTAAAAGTGAGGAGAAGAATGGAGTGTGAGATGCGGGATTTGATCGGAAGCCAGGAGAGGGATTTCATGAGGGGAGATGCTGAGACAGATCTAGGAAAGAGTAGAGTGATTCTGGCAGCAGCGTTTAGGATAGATTGTAGGGAAGACAGGTGAGAGGCAGGAAGGCCGGGCAGCAGGAGGTTACAGTAATCAAGACGGGAGAGAATGAGGGCCTGAGTCAGAGTTTTAGCAGTCGAGCAACAGAGGAAAGGGCGTATATTTGTTATATTGCGGAGGAAAAAGCGACAGGTTTTTTAAATGTTTTGAATGTGAGGGGCGAATGTGAGAGAGGAGTCGAGTGTGACCGCAAGGCAGCGTGCTTGGGCTACTGGGTGAATGATCGTAGTTCCAACAGTAATGTGGAAGGAGGTAGAATAGCCAGGTTTGGGAGGAAGTATGAGGAGCTCTGTTTTAGCCATGTTGAGTTTAAGGTGGCGGAGGGCCATCCAGGATGATATAGCAGAGAGACATTCAGAAACTTTGGTTTGTACAGCAGGTGTAAGGTCGGGTGTTGAGAAATATATTTGTGTGTCGTCAGCATAGAGGTGATAATTAAACCCAAAAGATGTTGTTAGGTCACCTAGAGAGAGTGTATACAGAGAAAAGAGAAGAGGTCCAAGGACAGAGCCCTGGGGTACCCACACAGAGAGATCAATAGAGGAGGAGGAGGTGTTAGCAGAAGAGACACTGAAAGTACGATGGGAGAGGTAGGATGAGATCCAGGATAGAGCTTTGTTCCGAATGCCAAGAGTATGGAGAATGTGAAGGAGAAGAGGGTGGTCCACGGTGTCAAATGCTGCAGAGAGGTCGAGTAATATGAGCAGAGTGTAATGACCTCTGTCTTTGGCAGCATGGAGGTCGTCAGTTATTTTAGTGAGGGCTGTTTCCGTGGAGTGAGCAGTGCGGAAGCCAGATTGTAGTGGGTCTAGGAGAGAATAAGTGTTGAGAAAATGGAGCAATCGAGAGAATACAAGACGTTCAAGGAGTTTAGAGGCAAAAGGCAGGAGGGAGACAGGTCGATAGTTAGAAAGACAGGTAGGGTCAAGCTTGCTGTTTTTGAGTAATGGTATGACTGTTGCATGTTTGAAGGAGGATGGAAAGGTTCCAGAGCAGAGGGAGGAGTTAAAAATGTGCGTGAGCGTAGGGATTATAGTAGGAGCAAGAGGTTTTAGGAGATGGGAGGGAATGGGGTCAAGAGGGCAAGTGGTAGAGGGAGAAGAGGCGATCCACAGCGACACATCCTCCTGTGAGACAGTGGAAAAAGAGTCAAGGAAGGCAGGAGGAGAGTTAGGAAGAGGTGTAGGATGGGAGGAAGAAACAGAGGGGATGTTCTGACGTATGGATTCCACCTTTTCCTTAAAATAGTCAGCAAAGTCCTGAGCGGAGATGGAAGAAGGAGAGGCAGCTGAGGGTGGTTTGAGTAGAGTATCAAAGACAGAGAACAGTCGGCGTGGGTTAGACTTGTGCATGTTGATTAGTGAAGAAAAGTAGGCTTGTTTAGCTTGCGAGAGGGCAGAGTTGAAACAGGATAGCATAAATTTGTAGTGAAGGAAGTCTGCGAGAGTATGAGATTTCCTCCAGAGGCGTTCAGAGGAACGAGTGTAGGAACGCAGCATGCGCGTGTGGGAATTTAACCAGGGTCTAGGGTTAAAAGGGCGAGTGCGGCAGAGAGAAAGCGGGGCATGTTGATCAAGAGAGGAGGACAAGACAGAGTTGTAGTTCCTGACTAGGTTGTCAGGGTCTGTAGCAGAGCTTAGAGAGGAGAGGGAGGAGCGTAACGTGGACTCAAAGTCAGGTAAGTGAATAGAGTGCAGGTTTCTGCAGAACCGGGGGGTAGATGGAGGTGGAGAAGGGGAGAAGCGAGATAGAGAGGATGAGATGAGATGATGGTCAGAGAGAGGAAAAGGGGAAATGGAGAAATCAGAGAAATGTTTTAATATTTAATGCCTATGTACTCTTGAGCACATATATTGGTCTAAATGAAGTTTCTTTTGATCTTTAACATCGATCTAGTTTAGTTATTGAATTTTGAGCAGGGAGAATAGAGGGGCTTGTATGGGCTAGTGCTGGTTTATTTTCATGTAAACTGAGTTTAAAAATAAATAAAAGTAAGACGAAAGGTTGGATATTATTTTTTGTTTTTTTAAATCAGATTTTGTATTATATTTAGTTATGGGCAGTATACAGAGAGATTGACAGCTGCCATTGCTCTGCAAAAGAATTAGATGCTGATGGGTTTTTGTTTTGGTTCTGTAGGAAAATGTCAGATCAGTGGAGTTATTCTGAATTTGAATAAGTAATATTTCATTTAAGTCTTGGAAGCAATTCGTGGTGAAATTTTACACCAACTGCAAACTAATTTGTATTGACAGCTGAAGGTTTTGAAATAGAGATTTCAGTCATGAGTTAGAACAGGGGCGGCCAACACCAGTCCTCAAGGGCCACCAACAGGTCAGGTTTTCAGGATATCCCTGCTTCAGCACAGGTGGTTGTCATTGATTGGACTGGAGTTGGATACCACCGAGTTAGAACATGGGTGAGAGGGAGAGGGAGGGAGGGAGAGAGGGAGGGAGAGAGAGGGACGGACGCATTTTGAGCAATAACTCAAACATTTCAGGAATCTTAATAAAAAATTTGCACGCTTTTATCTTCTTAAACTAGTCTGCGTTGTCTAATCTGACACCCAAATGTATGCCCTGCTTAACTATTCTGTTTAACATGAGGGTTAATTTATGTGAAACAACCCGAACGAAAATTTGTCGTCTTCCACTCTGAACCGTGCCTACTTCCCATTCTCTCGAAGTTATATTCATATTTATCCTATTTCTGTCGTTATTGCTTTTTTTGTGTTTGCCATCACCAGTTTGTATGTCTTCCCTTGCCCGTTTGGGAAATTGTGTAATGTAAATGCTTGGAGCATGGATTGAATACATTTTTTTAAAATTATTATTATTAATATTTGACCAGTCATTCAAATTTCTAGTAGCCATAGTGGTCCTGAAGAAGAGCAGATTTAATGTAGGGTGTGATACCTTTGAGCCGGCCAATTTAGTGAAATTATAGTGTACAGGCAGTCTTCGTTTTACAACGAATGGCTTATCCAACGCTATGCAACGCATACCTATGTTCATTTTTACAACGCCAAAACGGCTTATCCAACGCTCTTACGACGCTTTGCAACGGTTTTTATGTGTATGTATATATGTGTATACACACACACACAGACACACACACACACAGACACACACACACACACAGACACACACACACACACAGACACACACACACACACAGACACACACACACACAGACACACACACACACAGACACACACACACACAGACACACACACACACAGACACACACACACACACAGACACACACACACACACACAGACACACACACACACACAGACACACACACACACACAGACACACACACAGACACACACACACACAGACACACACACACACAGACACACACACACACAGACACACACACACACACACAGACACACACACACACAGACACACACACACACAGACACACACACACACAGACACACACACACAGACACACACACACACAGACACACACACACACAGACACACACACACACAGACACACACACACACAGACACACACACACACAGACACACACACACACAGACACACACACACACAGACACACACACACACAGACACACACACACACACAGACACACACACACACACACAGACACACACACACACACACACACACGACACACACACACACACACAGACACACACACACACACACAGACACACACACACACAGACACACACACACACAGACACACACACACACAGACACACACACACACAGACACACACACACACAGACACACACACACACAGACACACACACACACAGACACACACACACACAGACACACACACACACAGACACACACACACACAGACACACACACACACACAGACACAGACACACACACACACACACACAGACACACACACACACACACAGACACACACACACACACAGACACACACACACACACAGACACACACACACACACACACACACACAGACACACACACACAGACACACACACACAGACACAGCACACACACAGACACACACACAGACACAGACACACACACACACAGACACACACACACAGACACAGACACACACACACAGACACACACACACGACACAGACACACACACACAGACACAGACACACACACACAGACACAGACACACACACACAGACACAGACACACACAGACACACACACACAGACACACACACACACAGACACACACACACACACAGACACACACACACACAGACACACACACACAGACACACACACACACAGACACACACACAACACAGACACACACACACAGACACACACACACAGACACAGACACACACACACACACAGACACACACACACAGACACACACACACAGACACACACACACAGACACACACACACAGACACACACACACAGACACACACACACAGACACACACACACAGACACACACACACAGACACACACACACAGACACACACACACAGACACACACACACACAGACACACACACACAGACACACACACACAGACACACACACACAGACACACACACACAGACACACACACACAGACACACACACACAGACACACACACACAGACACACACACACAGACACACACACACACACTAGCAAAGCGTCGTAAGAGCATATATATAATATTATATTATACTATATAATATATTATTTATTATGTTATATTATATATATAATACAGTATATACACTATATAATTTGTGTATTTTAGTGTTAAAAATGCCTTCAGGAACAGAACCTTTCATTTAAACAGTGTTCCGATGGGAAAACGTGTTTCGCTTTATAACGTTTCGCCATTTTGAGTAACGCATTGTGTCGGATAACCGAGGACTGCCTGTACAGAGGTTTTTTTTTAAAATCTCATAGTTTTCTTTAAATGTATCCATGAAGAAGACTTTTCTGGGTGAAATGATTTGTGTACAGAACTTGCACATCTCAGAGGTGAAATTATAGTTAACTGAGGTTTGATTTGGAAGAAGAAACCTACAGTATGTGGGTTCAAAAGCTCGGCACACTATAATTTCATCCATGCTAATGTTGGTTCTCAGAAGGGTATCGCACCTTTCGTTAAATGTAATATTTGACTAGGAACGGTTTCATGTTGCTGTACTTTGAATGTATTGAATAGCACTGGATTATACATGTTGTATTATTGCTGTGAACTAAAGCATCTAAATGTGTATTTTATAATTGACTTGATGAGTAAAATATAAGCTTTACAATCTATCTAACACTTTCACAGATGTGTGTTTTTTGTTTTGCTATTTGTATGCATCTGGTGTGACGCTTGTATTTTTTTTTTGCCATAATGTTTAGTAAGGGTGACCCAATATAGAAATTTGTAGGTGATGAAAATATCACTTGGATATTGTGGAGGGGTATTTAAGCTCAAAAGACTTCAGAAAACAGGTGCCCTTTGGATTTGTCCTGCAATACAGGCATACCCCGCTTTAACATACGCAATGGGACCGGAGCATGTATGTAAAGTGAAAATGTACTTAGTGAAGCATTACCTTTTTTCCACTTTACAATGCATGTACTGTACTGCAATCGTCATATATGTGCATAACTGGTGTAAATAATGCATTTGTAACCAAAATAAATACAGTAGGCTTTATTCAAATAAAATGAATGGGAGCAAGTAAGGAGGTGAGAGGCGCACACGCGGGTCAGTACTGTATAGCAGCTCTCTCCTTCTCGCAGTCTCTCTCACTCAGTCACTCTGTCTCTCTCTCACTCAGTCTCTCTCTCACTCAGTCTCTCTCTGTCTCTCTCTCACTCAGTCTCTCTCTCTCTCACTCAGTCTCTCTCTCACTCAGTCTCTCTCTCACTCAGTCTCTCTCTCTCTCACTCAGTCTCTCTCTCTCTCTCACTCAGTCTCTCTCTCTCTCTCACTCAGTCTCTCTCTCACTCAGTCTCTCTCTCTCACTCAGTCTCTCTCTCTCTCTCACTCAGTCTCTCTCTCTCTCTCACTCAGTCTCTCTCTCTCTCACTCTGTCACCCACACACACTGTCACAGTCGCACACTGTCACTCAGTCGCACGCTCAGTCGCGCAAACTGTCGATGAGTCGCGCACGCACGCGCGCAAAGATTGCAGCAGAAGATCTTCTCCTTCCCCTCACTGTTGCTCCGTAATTCACATCACATGCAAAGCTGGGAGGAGGGAGGGGGAGAAGGAGGAAGCAGAGTCACGGGTGGAATCACTGGTTTAGCTGCTGCTTTATGGAGCGTGAGTGCAGGGGGAACGGAGACAGATGGAAGGGCAGAGGGAACAGGGAGATCGAGCGCACCATAATGAAGACAAGCATGAAGGAGGTTGCAGGAGTGTTGAGTTGCGCACGCCGCCCCCTGGTGTCCGTACTCGCGAAGCACGCGTACGTACACAGGGGTATGGTGCAACTAAAAATAAATGTACGTACTTGTTAGTGTACGTAAAGCGGGTGTACGTAAAACGGGGTATGCCTGTAACCCATTCAGTGTTCCATGACGTAGCTAGCATGTGTTGAGATGGCATTCCAGGGGCGCCATGATGTAGCTAGCATGTGATGAGATGGCATTCCAGGGGCGCCGTGACGTTGCTGCCATGTGATGAGATGGCATTCCAGGGGCACCGTGATGTAGCTACCATGTGATGAGATGGCATTCCAGGGGCGCCGTGATGTAGCTAGCATGTGATGAGATGGCATTCTAGGGGCGCCGTGACGTAGCTACCATGTGATGAGATGGCATTCCAGGGGCACCGTGATGTAGCTAGCATGTGATGAGATGGCATTCTAGGGGCGCCATGACGTAGCTAGCATGTGATGAGATGGCATTCCAGGGGCGCCGTGATGTAGCTACCATGTGATGAGATGGCATTCCAGGGGCGCCATGACGTAGCTAGCATGTGATGAGATGGCATTCCAGGGGCACCGTGATGTAGCTAGCATGTGATGAGATGGCATTCCAGGGGCGCCATGACGTAGCTACCATGTGATGAGATGGCATTCCAGGGGCGCCATGACGTAGCTAGCATGTGATGAGATGGCATTCCAGGGGCGCCATGACGTAGCTGCCATGTGATGAGATGGCATTCCAGGGGCGCAGTGACGTAGCTAGCATGTGATGAGATGGCATTCTAGGGGCGCCGTGACGTAGCTACCATGTGATGAGATGGCATTCCAGGGGCACCGTGATGTAGCTGCCATGTGATGAGATGGCATTCCAGGGGCGCCATGACGTAGCTACCATGTGATGAGATGGCATTCCAGGGGCGCCATGACGTAGCTACCATGTGATGAGATGGCATTCCAGGGGCGCCATGACATAGCTACCATGTGATGAGATGGCATTCCAGGGGCGCCGTGACGTAGCTACCATGTGATGAGATGGCATTCTAGGGGCGCCATGACATAGCTAGCATGTGATGAGATGGCATTCCAGGGGCGCCGTGATGTAGCTACCATGTGATGAGATGGCATTCTAGGGGCGCCATGACGTAGCTGCCATGTGATGAGATGGCATTCCAGGGGCGCCATGACGTAGCTACCATGTGATGAGATGGCATTCTAGGGGCGCCATGACGTAGCTACCATGTGATGAGATGGCATTCCAGGGGCGCCGTGACGTAGTCTGCACAGATCATAGTTCTCTTTCGCATTTGCTTTTTTTTAACTTGCTATAAAAACTCTCTCTTTTTTTTATTTTTTTTATTTTGTTCTCACCAAAACTGAATTTTTAGTTTTTTATTATCCTGGTTTCCGTTCAGGAGATGTAAAAATCTGGGATGATGAAATTGAGCTGTCCCCAGAGCCCAGTGCAGTCTAAAGGTTACTATAGCATGTGAATTTAATATTAGATCTTGTAGAGATTATGAAAGTCATGATTTTCAACACTAAACATTTTGTTTTTAAGAGCAGCACATGCTAAGGCAGGCCTGCACAACACGCGGCCCGCGGGCTGCATGCGGACCACCTGCACTCATTGTCTTGCCCGCGGCGGCTTTCCCACGTCCTCCTTCCTCCCGAGCCTCCTCTCCCGACCGCGAGTCCCCCCTCTCCCGACCGCGAGTCCCCCCCTCTCCCGACCGCGAGTCCCCCCCTCTCCCGACCGCGAGTCCCCCCCTCTCCCGACCGCGAGTCCCCCCCTCTCCCGACCGCGAGTCCCCCCCTCTCCCGACCGCGAGTCCCCCCCTCTCCCGACCGCGAGTCCCCCCCTCTCCCGACCGCGAGTCCCCCCCTCTCCCGACCGCGAGTCCCCCCCTCTCCCGACCGCGAGTCCCCCCCTCTCCCGACCGCGAGTCCCCCCCTCTCCCGACCGCGAGTCCCCCCCTCTCCCGACCGCGAGTCCCCCCCTCTCCCGACCGCGAGTCCCCCCCTCTCCCGACCGCGAGTCCCCCCCTCTCCCGACCGCGAGTCCCCCCCCCCCCTCTCCCGACCGCGAGTCCCCCCCTCTCCCGACCGCGAGTCCCCCCCCCCCTCTCCCGACCGCGAGTCCCCCCCCCCCTCTCCCGACCGCGAGTCCCCCCCCCTCTCTCCCGACCGCGAGTCCCCCCCCCTCTCTCCCGACCGCGAGTCCCCCCCTCCCTCTCCCGCACGGGAGCCACGAACCCGCTCTCAAAACTGCACGAGCGTGCTAGTCCTGCCTGCTCCATGAGGTGCCATTGGGGGGAGGTTAGCTGCCGGGGGAGGGGGGGTGATGTGCCAGGGGGGGAGGTGATGTGCCAGGGGCGGAGGTGAGGTGCAGGGGGGTGGGATGTGTGTGGTCTGCAAGGGGGTATTGTGTGTTATGTGGAGGGGGAGTATTGTGTATGGGTGAGGGGGAGAGATGGGGGTGTGAGATAGAGGGTGAGTCTCGCAAAGGTTGATGAGGGGTGCAGGGGGAGATATGAGGATGATGAGGGGTGCTGGGGGAGATATGAGGATGAGGTGTGCTGGGGGAGATATGAGGATGATGGGGTGCTGGGGCAGATATGAGGATGATGAGGGGTGCTGAGAGAGATTGATGAGGGGTGCTGGAGGAGATATGAGGATGATGAGAGGTGCTGGGGGAGATATGATGATGATGATGATGATTTTACCCATGCGGCCCGAATCTGTTTTCCTTGGAGCAGTTCGGCCCTTCTCGCTTTATAAGTTGTGCAGGCCTGTGCTAAGGGGACAAGTTCCTAACATGTGAGTTAAACTCATAGGATTCTTGGGAGAGCGGAATTACTGCTTTAAATGTATCACTTTTTTTGTTCTGTCTATTCCTTGGTGCCATCCAATAACGTTCAGAAATTAATGTTAGTTGTGGGTAGAGCGCAGGAGACCATATTCTTTCACTTCTACTGCTCTCGCCTTAAACCCTTTCCCCTCACTGCCCCCTTACCTGTGGAAATCCCTCACGCCAACCACCTTCTCTTCCCCACCTTCAAAACAAACCTGAAAACTCACCTCTTATATGAAGCATCCCAATACCCTGGACTCATGGCTACTGTCCCACAGTCACTGCTATGACTGCCATCTACTGCATTTATTCCCTCACTTGCTGTCTCTGTAAGTCTCCCAACACACCACTTAGATTGTAAGCTCTCCGGGGCAGGGATTTCCTTTCCTATTGTCTGATTTTATTGTGCTATAATTGCCTGTATTGTATTGTCTCCCTTGAAAAGCTTTAAGTATAGCTGTGGGTGCTATATAAATAAAGCCATACATAAGTTAATTTATATTTATATAATCATGTGAGTGCGTTTACAACTGGTATTGCATGTTTGTTAGATGCACACAGCCTTATTTTGAATTCTATTTAACTGAAGCTTTATTTTTGCTGGTTAACTTAGCGGGGCCATCTGTATTTATGATCAACAAGGAACTTTGTTATAAAAACAAGTGATGTAGCATGTGAAACATAATGAATGTTTGTTTATTTGGAACATGCCTGTTTTAGAAGGCTACAGCCGCGCTTATACACCCGGTGACGCGACGTTGCGTCAAAACAAATGTATTGAATCCGTCGCGTGAACTTATAGTAGGAGCAGCGCGACGGCTTCGTTGCTGTCGCTGGAAGTCCATACAAATTTTTTTGATTTTTTTTTTTCCAGCGACCGCAGCGTGACGTCGCCGTCGCGAGGACTATAAGCGCGGTCTTAGTAGTCTGTTGGTGCTCACATCCTGCTCTCCCACCGTTGGGCACAGAAAAAAATGTACAAGAAGTGTGTGGGACTGGCACGCAAAAAAGTCAAATCGACAAAGAAATGTATGCAAAAGTGATTCATTTAATCTGAATACAATAATACAAAAACAGAAAAAAGGGAATTGATGCAATTCCTGCAACAAAAATTCCATAGTAACGCTGGCGTTTCAGGCCCCCTGGCCCTTTCCACAGGGAAAGGCTGTTTTTGTGTTATTATTGGATTTAGATTAAATTAATCACTTTTTTCCATAAATTGACTTGTTGCTTTTACTTTTTTGGAGTGCTGGTCCAACGCGCGTCCTTATGGAATGTAAAACATACGGGAAGCAATGTACCCTGTAGCCCTGGGGAGACAAAAAGAAGAAAAGTGTGATCTGTGTGTAGACAGACCCCCTTGAATGGATGAAGGAAGTTGCAGAGTCGGACGGTAATGCCACTGTACATCTCAAAAGTACGCACCATCTTTAACCTACAGAAAGATGATCTACACCAGGAGTGGGCACCTCCAGCCCTCTGTATCTTTAAAACAGCATTGAAAATGGTGTCAGCCTCTGGTGAGGACCTCCTTCTGGAATTGGGGTTACTAGGTGTAGATTTATTTAGTTTGGATCCCCTTTTCCACACCTCTCACTGGCCAGGGTAGAGACTGTAGCTGGTGTGGTGTGTATCAGCAAATAGGGAGCGGAAAGACCGCGCGCAGCGTGATACAATTCGATCACCAAATAGAAAATGGTAAAAATACGTACAGTGCACGTGCAAATTTTAGAAGGATAAAATCACGATAGAGTACAACAGACTCCGAGTGTAACTGCTGGTATCTCGCTGCCGCAGCGTTCGATTGTAGTCCACTTCTGCGTCACGTGGTCTAGTGATGTTGTCTCGTGGTGCAGATCTTCGTCTCCAAGTCAGCATAGCCCTCGGTCTAATTCCTCTATTGCGTAACTGCTCACTGTGACGGGGAGGAAAGGGTTAATACCTGATTTGCCATGCATTACTGTTGTTGTCCTGTCCCCGCCATTTTTATTCCCCATGTGCAGGCCATTCCCTGTCTGCGAGGGTAAAAGACAAGATGCATTGCTTGCCATACCCTCTAACCAACACATGATAGAAGATCTTAAATGTAAGGCAGGAGGTATTTTTTTGTAAGTCTAAGCAGGAATTACTTGGACATCCAGCTGTGATATGGGTGAATGAGCTTCGGTATTTTTATGACCAAGCCTGAAAGGGTTGTAATTATTTTTATGATGGAGCCTCAAAAGGCTCCCACAGATTTAAAGTCCCCCTGTCTAAAAGAGTGTCAATTATGACAATACCCAGAGGCCCATAATGTATACAATACTGGCATACTGATGCACAGCAGATGTCAGGCTAGTGACACCTCTAAGTCAGAGACCAGACACAGTGGCCCCAAGAAATGGGTGTAGCCCAGGTATGCTAAGTGGCATGGGCGTCAACCTGACCCATGCGCCCTGCCCACCGGACAGCCCTTTTGACCGGTCTTATGAACTGTGGGTCACTTGGCTATTCGTGTTTTTTTTTTGTTCCCACGAGGGGATTGGATCCACATGTTAAAGATAGCTTTGGCCAGTCTATAACTGTGGCTTTCCAGGTATATCCCAGTGTGATTCCTGAATTTTAATCCATGATGTAAAGATGCATGACTTTGTTCCAGTACTGCAGCAACCAGTCCAAGAGTGAAGGGGTTAACAACCACATAACCACAGGACTTTTAAAACCAAGGCTGCATTTCTTGCACTGGCAAGCAAAGGACAATTTCTTTCGTTCCAAGGACAATTTCTTCCATTTCCTTATCCCAGTGCGTGTTGTTTTAAGTGTATTCTGCAGATGTCGTGTGTTTGTCTATTAAGGAAATAAATCACAATTTATTTTGCAACTTGTTCTGTTCAACCAAGTACCCAGAAATATAAATGTGTTGATAAAAGTTGATTGTCATCGTGACACTCACCCTACGCGTTTCGCTCTCGCTTCCTCAGGAGTGCTACTGAAAGCTGCTTTCCAACGTCTCTTAAATACCCTAAACTCTAATGGTATCTTAAAGTGGTAGAACGGTTAAATGATATAATTGAAAACTGTTGAGTTCTATTAGACACAAGAAGAATAGGAGAATAATCATTTATGACACTTGAACCAGATTGAATTGAACTCCTATAGTTCTGCGATTAGGAATAAAAAATGGCACGAGCTATTCAGGCGCCCTTGGAACCAACATTACATTTTAGAATGTAAAACCCAAAGCCGGTTTTGAAAATACCTCTAGAAAAAGAACAATGTTCACCTTGTAAGGTATAAATGCATTTACTGTATACGTGTGATCCATGATGGCGGATTTAGAAACCGTATTTTGTAAAGACTATAGCCATTTAAGGTCTAGATCCACCACGTTTCGTTAAATTGGCATTCATATTCTGCATTATGATAAAAAAAATGTTGTTTTTTTTTCTGATTTAATTCTGTATTCAATAATTTTCTAAAGGCATGGTAACCCTGCGCTAATCAACGACTTTTGCGTTCGGGTTTTTGATTGGAACACATCGTATGCAGTAGTCACTGTCGGAATTTCTTAACCAGCACCAACAATCAGAATACGCATGGTAGTGTAGTACAAATCATTACATTATCCTGTGGCAGACAATTATTTAAACCCATTGTATGCCTAATGGGCTTCCAATGCGTAGTAAGAAAGGCCTTCAGGCACCAAAGGGGTTTTAGCTATTCACCCCCCCCATTCCCCCTTTTTTAATTCTGTAGTTACATTTTGCAGATGTCCGTTGCTAAACGCATTGTCTGAATGGCAGGTAAAAGAGACCGCACTTACTCGCGCTCGGTAAGACCACACGGTAACAGCCGATGCCAGGGAAATAACGAGCAGGTTAACTGATGGTTTATGTTTGTGACTTCACTTGTTTTTGGGGAGGGGGCTGGGTTGCTAATTTAACTTTTTTTATTTCAGCCATTAAAAATGTTTAACTAAAGGATATGTCAAAATGAATCTCCTTCTTTTGTTGTTGGAATAGCCCATAGTAACCTCGCTAGATAGTTGAGACTTGTGGCCTGCCTGCAAACCCTTGGCATTACATAAGCTGTCATAGCCAATTGTTTTTAAGGATAGATTAGCTGTCTATGAACTTGCTGACTAATCGATTTTCTCTTGTTGCAGGCAGGCGCAAAGCCACGATCTGCCATATCTTTTAGTTACAGACTTTTAAATGATCTCAATAACCATTCACTCTTTCTTCATATCCCCTGAAGGGCTGTTATGTTGCTCTATGGGTATAGGATTATTGTATTTTTCTGCCAATATTATTCACTAAATGGCATTTGTCACTAGTGGTCGTTATTGTGCATTATTGAATGTCTAATTAAATTTAAAGAACAATCCCTGTTGCAAGAGTTGCTTGTATGCTCTTCAAATAAAATCTAATAGATTAATTTAGTATTATTTACAAAGAATCACAAAATAATGTCAAATGTGTGTATATATTTTTGTAACGTTAATATAGAAAAGTGCCAATTTTGTGTGTGTTTTCACTATAGATGGAAAAAGTATTCTATATTTCTTCTGATTTATTTTTAACCAGATTTCATCTAGCAACAGAACATGTAGCTCTGCACAATTTTTTTTTACATTTATTTTATTGCAGGTTTGCAGCAGGGGGTCTCCGGAGCTGATCTGTGTTCATTTCAGCTCTGAGATACCCCTGCTTCCTGAGATGCTTACCTCCGTAGGGGTTGTCGGTATCCCTGTTAAGTTAAATGTCCCATTCATGCTGGCAAATAGGAAGCCGTAACAGATGACGTCAGAGCTTTCTATTTGCCCACAGGGCATTTAAATCCTCCATTATGTTAGACACACTATTTCGTGCCTGCAGAGATACTGGCACCGCTACAAAGGTAAATATCTCTGGAAACATGGGGGTCCCTGTGGCTGAAATGAATGCAGTTCTGCTCCGGAGACCCCCTGCTGCAAACTTGTAATAAAAAAATGAAAACATTTTGCTTGTATGAATCACATTTTATACATACAGGGAGCCTGATAGGTGTTTTTTTATCAGCAGACTTTCTGTTACCGTGTGTCTTTGTGTGTACACAGAATATTTCTGATTGCATAGATTTAATCTGTGATTTGATTCCAGGGTCACAGAGCAATGACCTGAAAAGGCAATTTCTCATGGAACGATTATTGGATGCAGTGAAACAGGTGATATTTTTATAATACACATTATTCTAACACTGTAATAATTTGCTTCCCATTTAAGCACTGGGACCACTTAGACGAGTTCATGTGTTTTTTTAAATTTTTTTTATTTTATTCATTTTCCATTCATTTGCTGTTTTCATGGTAATTATGAATTTCGTTGTCGGTCTTCTTGCCCGGTTGCAATAGGCAACACGTTTTGGGCGAGATTAACAGAATTTACTTTTAAGATGCTCTTTTAAAAGGGGAGTTCCAAAGTAAAATGAGGGTTAGGATATATTTAATAGGTTGAACGAGCGATTGAAGCTATATATACAGATAGATGGCGCTATATATATATATAAAGATATACATACAAGATACAAAAGGGGGAAAAAAAATATAGTTTTAGTTCTGGGGAATAAGGTTGATTATTCTAGTGAACTGGGAACTGGGTACGTGTTTTTCTGAAGTAGGCGCCTTGCAACTAGGTAAGATTGTACAAAAATGATATAGCTATAGATACATAAACAGCTCAACTCCGTTATAGCGTGATCCGCTACATCGCGGATCCGCATATAACGTGGTCTGAGCGTGGCTCCCGATTTTCGTTCTTCTGTGATCGATCAGAAAAGATCCTGGTTCACTAAATGGCCGCTTTTCAGTTTCAAATCAACCCATCCGTCGGTGTGACTCAGCAGCTACAATGTATTCTTATATTACTGTAGCTCAACCTGCTGGGAACATTGGCAACAAATTATCACAAACAGGAAAGTGTTACAAAGATATTGCACTGCTGGGGAGGTGTGCTAAAACCTGCTATAGAAATCATCAAAGGAAGCTCAGTGTATTAAAAAAAAAGGCATTAAAAGTTTAATAATAAATTTAAAAAAAATACAGTAAGTTTTCGCTAATACTCCAAAACTAATTTCTGTTAAAAAAAAACCACATAAGATATTGCTTGGTTAGCTACTTTACAAATATAAATATTGGGGCACAACTCTTTGCACCAAATTCCAGATCTATACAAGATATCTGAAAAATAGACAGGGAAAGAGTCTATTTATGTAAAAATGATTTGGAAGTATAGTAATACAAAGTAGTGGTACTCTGGGTACATTAAAAAGAGAAAGTGATACTCTATGCCCCTTAGTACCATCACCCTTTACCACTGATTATACCAGTGGTTTCCAACCCTTTTTTGGTTAAGGAACCCTAGGTGAAATTCTGAGGAACCCTAACCCTCTGTAACAGCGAGTCTGACATCAGATGCATTATAAATTCTTATGATTTTGGTACAATTTGAGAATGACCTGTAAATTACAGGGAACCCTTTAGGGATGCCCGGGGGACAAGGTTGAAAAACACAGGATTATACATAGATCAACTAGAAATCAATGCATAAGAACTCTCTAAACCAGGGGTGCCCAATTCCAGTCCTCAACCCCCCCCCCCCTCCCCCAAATGGACAGGTTTTAAGGATATCCCAGCTTCAGCACAGGTGGCTCATTGAGCCACCTGTACTGAAGCAGTGACTGAATCAGACGCTCAGTCCTCGACTGAGCCTCTGATTGAGCCACCTGTGCTGAAGCAGGGATATCCTGAAAACCTGACCACCATTGTGTCGGAAGAGGAGGGGGGATGGAGGACTGAAGTTGAGCACCCCTGCTCTAAACAAACTTCACAACAGTGGTACTGTACGTATCAGCTGCACCCTGTTCTCTTGCAAGGAAGTGTTACCTCCGCATTCCATGATTTACTCAGGCCTTAGCTGGCAAAGCCAGCCCTTGGGTGCTACTCCCATTGTTTGTTTGTTTTTTGTTAAGCAACAGCCTATGAAACCACGGCATTCATTTAATTCTTTACCTATGATTTTTACAGTGCCAGATTCGATTCGGAGGACGCAAGGAAATTGCTTCGGACTCTGATAGCAGGTAAAATGGGATCTGCAATTTCATATACAATGTGCTGCGCGCGCGATAAGTGCGCACTGAGTGGCGGCCGGATTGTAGCGTGATTGGTATGAGCTTAACATGCTGACGACAGCTGAACCATTTGTAGTTGATTTCAGTATTTTCCACGCACATGATTTTGGATAAACGCTTTGATCTTTGTATCCCGGCTGAATAATTGGGCAAAACTGGTGAAGAAAAACTTTTGAAGATTTATCAAATGGGAAAATGGTATCAATATGAAAATTCTTCGTTGCTAAATCTAGTTCATAACCCCCTTTGGACAAAGAGTCGTAAATGGCTTTTATAGCGCAAAATTGGTCCGTGCCAAAAACGTTATTTTTAAAAAAAAAATGCGTTTCTTTGTACCAACCTGTAATGTCTCCATCCGTGTCCAAAAATGTTAGCGCACTTAAATCGACTGCGCTAGGCGTACTGATGTGTTTATTTATGTGCATCAAAACTGCCCGCCAAGTTCAACCCTAAAAAGACAGAAAAAGGCTGGTACTGTATATATCAAAAGAAAAAATGTATTTGATGCAGCATAAAAGTTTCATTAAAAATGTCCCATTATGGCTATAATAAATAATACACTAATAATTGAGATTTACGAACACTAGTTTATAAATGAAAAAATTCCCCACATAATTCTGCTTTCAAGTTCAATTGTATCAGTCCGGAATTCCAAATAAGGGATGTAAAATATGATTTCAAACCACATTATGCGTCGTATTCATGACGTCTCCATGCAGACGCCAAACTTTGTGTTTTTGAGGATTTCTGAGGATTTCTATTCCTTTTTAGCACTGATTGCTGAAATTTGTGACACAATACAAATATCTATTTTAGTACTTGCAGATATTGCATTGGCTGGCGCACTCCCGCGGGTCAAATTGCGTATTAAACACGCCTCCTTTTTTGCTCGCGGCTGATTCAAGGCCGACTCTGCTTCTCCCACTTGCATGTTGAATGCAATGAAGTCTGCTACATCTGTAGGCACCTATGTCTTTAAAGCAGGCGCGGGCTACTCCAGTCCTCAAGAGCTACGAACAGGTCCGGTTTTTAGGATACCCCTGCTTCAGCACAGGTGGCTGGTACTGATTGAGCCACCTGTGCTGATGCAGAGAGATCCTGAATACCTGACTTGTTGGTAGCTCTTGAGGACTGGATTTGGCCACCCCTGCTTAAAACCATTTTTAACCAGGTTGCTATGGGTCCTTTTTTTTAAATTTTTTTTAAATTTATTTTGTTTTTTACTTCGGAGCATTTCTAGATAACCTGCCTTACCAGTACCATGCCATCTGGGTGATTTTATGCTGTATTGAAGTGTTGCTTTAAAGCGAGAATACAGGTTTCATTGTTTTAAAATAAAATAAATAATTACAGGTTGAAGCAGGGGGTCTCTGAAGCTGAGCTGTGTTCATTTCGGCGCCAGAAACCTCCTGCTTCCAGAGATACTTACCTCTGTAGGGGATGCCGGTATCTATGCAGGCAGGGGAATAGTGTGTCTAAAATAATGGCGGTGTTTAAATGGGCCAATAGGAGTGCCGTGACATCATCAGGTTCAGCTTCCTATTGGCTCGCTTGACCCCGGACTTTCAACTGCACAGAGATACCGGCACCGCTACGGTACCCCCTGCTTCCATCCTGTAATATGAAAAAAGTTAAATAAATGAAACCTGTATTGCTGCTTTAAGTGGCGAGGGGGTGAGGTTATTATGAGTTCTCTTCTCATGTCTGCAACACATTGTACTGTAACCTGCTTTTTGTCTATAAAGTATTCCAGATTTCATAAGCTGTTTATTCTAGAGCAGGGGGGCTCAACTCCAGTCCCCCCTCCGCCCCCCCCTACAGTTCAGGCTTACACGATATCTGTGCTTCAGCACAGGTGGCTCAATCAGTCATTGCTTCAGCAAAGGTGGTTCAGTCTTAGACTGAGCCTTTGAGCCACCTGTGCTGAAGCGGGGATATCCTGAAAACCTGGCCTGTTGCGGGGGGGGGGGGGGGAGGGCGAGGGTGCTTGCGGACTGGACCCCTGTTCTAGAGAGCTGGTTAGTGTCTCATCTGTGTCCTAATGAGTCTTTTCTGTGTGTTGGCAGGGAGTAGGAAACATTTCTGCCCTTACTTCGCCTACTCTCTGAAGAAGACATGTTTATTATTCTCTTCATGCAGCTCTGTAATTAAGCGTTTGTTCCGTTGCAGGGTTATTTGTCTGTGCGCTCAGTTTGAAGCTGTGCTGCAGCATGGCTTGAAAAGGAGCAGAGGATTAGCGTTAACAGCGGCAGCAATCAAGCAGGCAGCAGGATTCTCCAGTAAAACAGAAACAGGTAACCAACCATTATTACCAGTCTGCTTCATTATGTTTTGACAGTTCCTCAGTGCACAGTTTTCAGAGCAGGCTTTTTATTTAGTAACATGGCAAATGTACCAAAGTGGGACTGAGTGTGCTTATCCCCTTTGCTGCTAGATAGGGCCAGCAGCGGTCCCCTCTAGCAAAGGGGTTAAGAAGCATGCAGACTCCTTTCAAGCCACTTAGGCCTCTATTCTATAGGGTGCGATAGAGGCAATCCGGCACGATCGCACTGACGTCCCTATTGACTTCAAAGGGGATTCGCAGGGGATAATATTCCACCTAATAGAATAGGGACCTTGGGTTGGGTCTAAGGTGTGAAGCCGTCTTCTCCTTGCTTGGGACGACTTCAGCTCCTAAATATGGAAAGACGCCAGAGACCAAATAGACCCTAAGGCAGGCCTGCAAAACTCCAGTCCTCGAGGGCCGCAAACAGGCCAGGTTTTTAGGATATCCCTACCTCAGCACAGCTGGCTCATTTAGTAGCTCAGTATGACTGACCCACTAATTGAGCCAGCTGTGCTGATTTAGGGATATCCTGAAAACCTGACCTGTTTGCGGCCCTCGAGGACTGGAGTTGTGCAGGCCTGCCCTAAGGCATTGCGGCTACGCCTGAAGAGAGGCCAACTTTTCTTTACCTGCTGCCCGTTTCTCCGCTTCTATGTGCGATACAGTTTATTATCATTTTACGGTTATCTTGCGATTCCTGTAATGCGGGTCTGTTGTCTCACGCAAGTACCGGGTTTTTTTAGGCCCTCTAATTAGATAACCTGCTGCTAAGTCGGAGTCTTGTATAAGCAAGAAATTACAGTTACAGTAAATCAAGATGAAGATCAGTCATGTACAAACATGTAATTAAAACATTTCCGTGATTACAGGCATCAACTGCAACACGTAAAGCTAATGAGCACCTTGTTCTGTTTATTTTTTTTTTTTCAGACCCAGTGTTTTGGGTATATGTGAAAGAAATCCTCAATAAACATGAACTTCAGCGGTTCTACGCTTTGAAGAACATCACAACAGATATTGGCAGAGGCCGCGCCTGGTTGCGCTGTGCTTTGAATGAACACTCCCTGGAGCGTTATGTACATATGCTGCTTGGAGATCCAAATCGGCTTAGGTAACACTAATCGACCATGTGATATTGCGGCTGTGTATGTGTATCTCTTTTTTTATTTTTAAGCGCTTGAGACATCAAAGTAACAATAGGAAGAGGAGTCCCTGACCGAAGAGCTTACAATCTAAGTTTTAAGAACGTACAGAGACAGTAGGAAGGTGTTCTGGTAAGTGAGTCTGCAAGGGGCCACGGTCAGTGAATCCGAGATGTGTAGTATCAGCCAGCGGAGCTACCCATATGCTTCATTGAAGGTGTGTTTGTTGCTTTAGATGAGATTGATCCAACAATGCATTTTCTGAACAATAAGACTGTGTAGTTTTGAAGGAGCTCTGCTGAAAGGATCAGAGGTGCGTCACTAAAGTGCTCTAAAAGTAATTCTGCTGAAATATCAATGTAAACTGAACAAGTGCGGTTTGAGCGCACGTTTTGCACCAATAAGCATTGCCTCTTTGGTTCAGTGTTGCCAGATATTCCGCTTGTGCATACAGATGTAGCCAGGCTCATTGTTCTTGGTGCTGGGGGAACCCGCCGTCTGGACCTCGCGACTCGCTCCTGGTAGCGAGAAATTCTGTGTGGGTTTCTTATTCGACAGAACTAAGCCCACCCAGGCAGCCGTGGCTTTTACTGTCCCCAGACCCGCAGCGTTTTACTTTTCATCCCGCGGCTCCATGGACAGCAAGTCCTGACTACATGTGTACGTTGAGTGCCCTGAAAAGCTCTCTAAACACTCAACCACCACTGGCTTCAATGGGGAATTTGGCTAAAAGTGACCTGATCGGCTGCTTCGGCGGATATATAGAATAAGCCCCTAAAAGAAAAAACCCAGACATAAAGAAATACTTGTTGGGTTATTATTGTAGGTTATTGGGCAGGCACAAAACGCCCCCAATATTTCAAGAACTCCCATGCTATAAAAATTCGGACCACATGAAGTTCAATTTTGCCATGCGTGTCTGTTCTAAAGAGAAGCCATTCTGAGTATCTGAAGTTTAATGGTAGAATATTACTATACAATCATGAAGCCAAACAAAATGAGAATACTGCATACAGTACACACTTCACAGTAGCTAAGCTAACTGTCTTTGGTACCGTTGCCACCTGCGGTCACGGCACAGGAGGATTATTGTTGCAGGCGGTCCCATGAGGACGTATGGACCCACCTGCAGCGCATTCGCGGCAGACACGGTCTACTGTGCCGCACACGTTTTTGCTTCTTTGGCTGCAGTGGCGGAGACCGGGAGTCTTCCTACATCTGTAACTTGCAAAGAGTTTTTTTAAAGTGCATTAGATCATTATAAAAATCGGCTTTTTAGGCTGTTTTCTGACTTTTTTGTTTTTGGTTGGTTTTCAGTTTCTTCTACGAAGACTGGTCTTTTTTGATGGATGAGGAACGTTCCAGCATGCTTCCTACTATGGCAGCCGGTAAGTCCATTATGTTTATGTTCTGCTCATGTAATGGATTATGTTCTTTTGAAAAGGATCCCCTCTTCACAAGCTCTTCACTACGAACCAATAACTTTTCTATGTGTATTAATCTGTCAAACAGGCCCCTACTCTGTATGCTGTTAAGTGGTCACCCCCTTGCGCTGTAAGATTTGAGATTCCACTGGTTTTTGAATGGTTTATAAATTTCCCTAAGCAAGGGGAAGGCAACTTCACCTTATTTTGGATAGGGGTCATAATGTGTCCATGATTGGGTTTTACTGATTGCTATATTTTTACAGCACGGTGTAGAGACTTTTGTCATTATCCATTACTACAGATGTATATCTCATACCATCTCATGTTGCTATTAAATAAAAATGTAACGTATTAAAACACATTATCACAGATGATAAATGTTCTAAAGCGTGTTGAGAAATGGGAAGTGAACATTCTTGGTATGAAACATGACTATATGCAGAGAAACAACAGGGAGGGGATAGAGAGTGATCACAGGACCATACTAATTGAATGATGTAATTAATACATAGTGAGGTAATTAAATTGTGGGTGTAAACTGTGAACTGAAAAGTGAATCAGATAAAGAGGGAAGGGAAACACAAATTGATTGTGCCCCTAAAAGAATTCACTAAACTGCACACCTACAACGTGTAAAAGTTAACTTTTAATATATTTACTTAAAACATATATTAACAAAGAATTGTGTAAAGTGAATTTAAAAATGGATTAAATCAATAATATCAAGCACCCATGTCATCAAATATATAATTATACTATCCCAGTACAACCTAATGATGATGGGAAGTAGAGGACACAAGATGCTCTAAGTCAGGGCATTAAACCCCTCTGGGACAGCTGTGAGACTCAATGGTATGTGTATGTATATACAAGTCAGCGAACGATTGAGTGAGTAAGTATCCTGCGAACCTGCTGCAATTATTACCATTGACTACTTCAATAATAAGTAGTCAGTGTGGTGAAGTACAAGTACTCAGAGTGATAACGTTAACACTCACAGTAAAAATACTGGTAAGTTAACACTAGATGGAACTCACACTCACAGCAATGTAACTGGTGAGTTCACAGCCTAAACTCTGTGAGCACACATGTCATGGAGAGCAGAGATAGCAAGCTCACTGACTGTGGAGATAGGATTAACTAACCAAATACTGAGATCTATACACAGTGAACCAGGAGACTACAAACACTACATTAAAACAGCTCCAAGTAGGAGACTGACAACATTGAGCGTCCAACGCGCGTTTCCCTCCAGCAAAGGAGCTTCTTCAGGGACAAAATTTGTGTTTCCCTTCCCTCTTTTTCTGATGACTATATGCAAGATAAGAAATGTTCCATATCACAGGATCTCTTGGTACCAACTGTAAAGTGTGTTCTTATACAATTTTGTGAGTGAAACAATGGCAATGTTTTTATCAAGTGTTCTCATTGGAACCTATTTTCCTTTCTTAAAAGTGCTAAACGTACCTTTTTAAGGCAGCAAATCTGTCTGCTCCTTTAAAAAATAAAATGTAAGGAGGGGAATCGGGGTTTATTTTTAGTCTTGGGGACCCCTTGGTTCCGAGATACTTGCAGGCGAAGGTACCGACGTTGCGTCCCCACTTGGGCAAACAAGATAGCGATTTATAACTCCTGCGGGGCTTGCACGGGGGAGTCTAAGAGAGAGTTATGCCGGTAAATAACCTCGGCTTCGGGGACATCCAGTTCCCATCCTTAAAGAAAACAGGTCAAAAAGATTGGGGTGTTTACTGGGTGGGATTGCTGTTATAAGGTCCAATCCTTGTAGTACAAATGCAGCATTTCGACCATTTTTGTTTCTGGATTTTGTCAGTGGGATTAATTAGTGCTTTTTAGAGTTGACACCATCACTTGGTCTTGCCAGCATTTGAATGAATTAACCTGCATTCTCTTATGTTTTGTGTGTATACAAAGGGTTGAACTCTATCCTTTTTGCAATCAACATTGATAACAAAGATCTGAATGGACAAGCGAAAAGTGCTCCTACAGTTTCTGACATTCTGAAGGAGTCCACACACAATGTCACCACTTTGCTGAAGGAATCTACTCAGGGTGTCAGCAGTCTCCTTCGAGAAATAACTGCGTCCTCCGCTGTGTCCATTCTTCTCAAACCAGACCACGAATCTGACCCTCTTCCTGTGGTCTCCAGGACTGTTACTTCAGGTGAAGCATTACAGACATGACCTTTTTTTTATTTTTCACATATTCGTTTTATTTACAGGAGGGATTTGAAATAAGCTGGTGATTGGGGCATCTGTCTGTGTGGTTACTGTTGTTATTTTGTGTCTTCAACCAGTGATTTACTTTTTATTACCGGGCATCGTTGTATTTCAATAGTTTTTCTATATTCAGAAGCGCACAGATACTGAAAAAGAGAGCATATTTGTTGGTGTATTAGACATACTTCACAGTGTCTTTAAACCCATTTGAGTCAGAATACTGCTACTTATTAGCAGGCTAGCGCTAACATGGGTATGAGTTATAATTTCAGGTGTCCATTGTTAGACAATGTTTTTAATTCATTCAATCTTTTGATCCCTACATACTCAATTTGCAAAATACAGCAAACCACTAACTGAAAGTTGGCAAATTACTTTACTATGTTTAGCATTACTAAACAGTTATTTTAAGGACCATTTGTGGTTTTGTATATAATACTCTGTTTTTAATATTTGCTGCATGAGAGTTTGGCTTTTAGTCCAATATGTAAAAACGCTAATCAACGTATCTTTTAAAAATGGTACAGATGGGATGCTCCAGAGGCTGAAGGTTATTAGGACGTCTACTTTATTCAGATGTTATCAGTATTTGAGGATGTGCGTCAAACAACCAGTTTGCTCAAATCAAAAGTTGAAAAGCTTACCTCCTTTTTGCTGAAAACACACCCGAAATATCTTTAAAAAATAATCCCTGCAATATTCCATTCCCGTACAGATGCCAAAAGTAAAAAAGATCGGAAAAAGAAGAAGAAAGTGTCAAATATCATCTCGTTTGATGATGACGGGGAAGAGGAACATCCACATTTGTTGGACGGTTCAAAGAAGCCTGTGAGTGCTATGGAGAGCTCAGAGGAGAACTCGGACAGATCCATGGCAGCCTTACCTCCCTTTGAAGCTCAATTTGAGTTGGACTTGCATGACCATGCAAGCAAAGATGCTTTATGGAAAACGAACTCTCCGTGTGTTAATGGAAATTTCGGCTATCGAAAGCTGGATGTGAAAAGCATTGATGATGAAGACATAGACGATTACGATGCTTATGAACCAGAAATTGCCAAGAAAGTTGTGAGAACGGAGAGTGCTGAACAGTAAGTATTACAATCAGAATTTGGGGAATATTTTTGTATGTTGTGCCCAGTCTGTAAATGTACAGTAATTCATCTTTAGGTTATACATAACTAAAATAAAATGAATGCCTTTATAATTACGTGTCACATACTTCATTGTTAAATTAGTCCAGGAGATTTCTGTAGTGAAGAATTATTGATGCAGCTATACAAGAACAGCGTCAAGCTGCACCTACATGTTTTAAATTGCAGATACAGAGATTGTCGCATGCACATCGTAATAATAATTGTGACACTTTTTTAGCATTAAAAGGCTCTGGTGTGCGGCATTTAAAGCTGCAGTTCAGTCTTTTTTTTTATTTTTTATTTTTTTACTTCAATAGTTTCATGTGTGCAATCTCTAATTACCTAAAGAACTGTATAGCTGCCAGTCAATTCGTTCTCCATGTATTGATAGGTGAAATTTGGTGACATAATTAGAGCTAGCATATGTTTTTATTTGCTTCTGTCAGTCAGTGGAAGCTCATCAATGTTCATGAGCACTCCTGCACTGACATGTGCTAGAGGGAGGGCAGGGCTGACAAAGGGGTGTGCCAGGGCTTGTGACAGGACATGAAGGGGCAGTGCCTTAGCAAATGGCTGTTAAAATAGAATACAAGAAAATTGCTCTTTCAAAGTTGTTTTTTTAAAAACAGAAAATGCTAAAAGTATTTTTTCTTACTACAGAACTGATTTATTAAAAAACCCCACACATGCAGGATATTGACTGAACTGCAGCTTTAAACAGTCAAGCCAGGGTTATGGATTTATAGAACCACCAACCCACTGAGCAAAAGCCTTTTGAGTAATGTATGCCCTCATACTTTCTGACAAGCTGCGCAATTGTTTACCAAGTTGAGTATCTGCCACCCAATAAATGAAATTACCTACTCCATGATGTTTGCCATATAGCAAACCTTCTGAATCCTGTGACGAACTTTTAATTTCATCTTGAAGTGGTGTGCCAGAGAGGTTTTGTTAGTCCTTGTTTTCTTGACCTGCATTTTTTTCTGTTATGCTTTTGATTCCATGTACATACAGAAGTATGATGAAGTAGAATGTTGAAACTACAGATCTATTGACAAAAAGAGAAATGTAGCTACAGATATAGCCAGATTGTGTCCTGGGATGAAAAGTAAAACGCCGGGGCTCTGGGGGACGGAAAAGCCGTGGCTGCCTGCGTGGACTCCGTTCTTCTGAATGGGAGAGAGATCCCGCTGCCGGGAGATGCTGTGGTCAGGGTTCCCCCGGCAGAGGAAACATTAAGTCGGGCTACATCTGTAGTTTCAGCTCCCACTGCATGCTTCTTCTCCTCTCATTTACCAGTACTTGGGTCTCCCTATTGCTCCTCACTTAACCTCTCTCAGGAGAGCAGTGACAAGATCAGACAGCTGGCATGCCTGCTCAGATGCCTCCGAGTGCCAGAATGGGCATGCCTTCCAGAAGTTCGCCATCACTGCACTAGGGTTTGATGGTCCTCATTTATTCATCGCTATTTACGCCTTTTGCTACTAACACGCAGTAATGGCGATCACACTCTACTAAGATTGAGAAGCGAATAAACATATCCGAAGCCTTGAAAGAAACATTGAAAATGTTTCAGATGGCGTTGACTTGGTTCAGACCATTAATTTAACTGCAACACATTGCAAAGAAAGCTCGAGCCGGATTATTGATCGGCTTAATATTCGTCTTATAAGTGACATTGGAGCAGTTATTCCAGAGGCTGCTAGATGCATTCCCATATTATAGTGCCAAATACGTGCTTGACTGTAATATTCTGGTGGGAGATAGTTAAACAATATGTCCCCTTAATATATGTCTCTGAGTAAATTGGGGAAATACTTTTTCACTGAAACAGAAGAGAATAGATATAATTTGTGACCTACAGAATCGGTTGGGACAGTAAAAGGGTTTCATAAATAGGGAAAGAAATGGAACTAAGTGGTATTGAAAGATTTTCAGCATCTTTAAAAATCAATGGGACCAAGTGGTCCTTACCTGTGCCTCATCACTTTTGAAGTTTAAGTGAAGATTAAGCTGCTTATATTAATATGATGCCCTTTAAATGTTTCTTTTGATTATTGTAGAAGTTTAATTTTCCGTTCCTTTTTGTCTGCTTTGGCTGCCTGAGCAATGGTCGGGGCAGAGAGTCACTGTATTTTGTGATCAAATTGGTAGAAGCCCAAAACCATCGGCAAATGAAAGTATTTCAATGACATGCGTATAATTGAAATATAAACGTGTGTTTTGATAACCAGTTTTATTAGAAGGAAATTGTCAGCACTTTTTTTTTTTGGCATTATACAGTTGCATGGTAAATATGTTTTTTTTTTATTTTATTTTATTAAATCTGAATGAATTTCTCACCATTGCTATTAGATAATGTATTAGTGATTTTGTTTCACTGGATTTATGTAATAACCAGTTGTGTGCTCAAATTGTCTTCTGTGTAAATGTTTTTTAGGGATCCCTGAAATGATTGTACTTTAAGCCCCTTAACCACATGGTGTGATAAAATCTTGTCTACATCAACCTCTTAAAGGCTGAGATTGCAAGTTTGAATTTCTGTTGAATAGACCCAAATGTGTAAGTTAAAAACACTCGCAGCTACAAGTAAGATGTCAGTAGCTGAAGCCACATAACATGAACTGTGAATATGCATAATAATGCTTTTGTTTCTAATGGTTTTAGGGCATCTATAGGGAGTTCAGATAATTCCCAGATGTGCTGTTGGACTCCGTTACAGGTTCTGAATGACAATTCAGATGTTCTATTTCCTGTCAACACTGTTGGTTCTTATTCCCACTCAGGTAGGAAAAATGCTTAATATTCTTGGCTATGTTTCAAATGAATTGTAGAAACACTACTGTATTGTGCAGGGGTGGCCAACTTCAGTCCTCAATAACTGAGCCACCTGTGCTGAAGCAGGGATATCCTTAAAACCCAACCTGTTGATGGTCCTTGAGGACTGGAGTTGCCTGTCCCTGCATTAGTGCCCAACAATTGTGCACTATTCCATCTGCAAAAGCAGCGGTTTCAAACTCCAGTCCTCAAGAACCACCAACCGGTCTGGGTTGAACCCTTTGGGTGCCCTAAGATGAGGTGACTACGTCCTAGGGTCTGGCACCCCAGGGTCCCCATGGTGTGGTGTCTATGTCATGCCCAAGTAAAAGGCTTTTTTTCAGCTTGCATCCTCGTCCTGCGTTCTGGTGGCGTGCAGGAAAAAGGTAGAGGAGGACTCTGTTTCCAGATTAAGGGCTGGAGTTCAGCACTCCTGCTTTCATGCATGTACTGCCCATACTGAAGTAATGCACCAATTTATGGGGATGCCCTCAATCTTTGATGCATTACCACTGACTGTTTCTATTACATTTCATTAATTATTTTATTTAAAGATGATTATTATTTTTTTGGTTCAATTATCAACAGTTTGACTGAATGCAGATAACCAGTTATTGTTGCTTCCTGCATCACACTGCAGAGTAGTGAAGAAGACAAATGGAATCCACTTTGTTTTGGCATCACTCTCTCTGCTTCACTTTGTATTTGCTTTCTGCGGTTGGTACAGTCACTGTTAGGTGGGAGCTGATATTGGAAGCTTGTGGTTGAACTTATTCTGTCCACTGTCATTGTCCCAAGTGAGCTGTATCTGGAAAAGTATAAGGATCAGATATACCTTTTTGATATTGCAGAAGGTGTTATTTGTTTTTATAATCCTGTGAGAGGATCCATGCTGTATTGAAATGTTGGAACTGTAACAATAATTAAAGCCTTTGTTTTCTGTAATAGTAAGAAGATATGTCATTTTATATATATATATATATATATATATATAAATATTATATTTTGTTTGTGTGCGCACCTGGTAAGATACCGACCGCTGTTGTGTATTGACAATGTGCATAATAAAGTTTAATTGTGTGGTTTATACAAGCTTGGTATTCTGAGCAATAGGCACACAAAGCTTGCAGTGTTCTCTAAACTGGCAGCCTAATGTGGGCTGTTCTTTTAAACCAGGGGTGGGCAACTCCAGTCATGTCAAGGGCCATCAACTGGTTGGGTTTTCAGGATATCCCTGCTTCAGCACAGGTGGCTGTCAATGTTTGAGCCACTGATTTGAACCACCTGTGCTGAACCAGGGATATCCTGAAAAATGTTGGTGGCTCTTGAGGACTGCAGTTGCCCACCCCTGGTTTAAACCCTTTAGTTGCAGAGAGGCTTATAATGCATTTCATGCTGCTCAGGTACCAAACCGAGGAACTTGATATCCGTTTTGGTCCAAAGCTATTTTTGCTTTTGTTTCAATTTGTAATGCAAAATTCTCAGATGTGCTGTATAAGCGTCACTTAAAATAAAACTGGTGATATGAGAGGTAATACAGTATACTGTACTGTGTTCTTAGCACCTACCAGCCTGCAATAACTTTTATAATGAACGCTGCCACTTTACGGGTACAATCCTCCATACTACATTTCTGATCTGCATGGAATCTGTAGTATAAGCAATAGAAAGATTTAGAACCCATGGGACTCTTTATCTTCTACAGGTCTTCATACTCTGCAGGGTAGAGGCCTTTTTTGTCACTTTTTAGTCCACCATTTGTATCTGGTGAGCAATGCAATACTTTTTCAAACGCTTATCTCCTGAGCAAGCATCAGATTTCAAAAATAAAAACCTTGTTGAAAAAAGCAAGAAAGGTCCCCTTTATAGTAATAATCAAAAAAACAAAAATAAAAAAAAACCCCCAAAAACCATGGCGATCAGCACAGGCTGCTGCTGCTGCTGCTGCTTCAAGGTTCTTTAATCTTTGAGTAGTTTTATGCTTTTTTTTTTTGTATTCAGCTTTAAGAGATACAAGGGGATGGGAGGTGGATTGGTAATGGTGTTTACGCTGCTGGTTTGGTGTGTTACTCCTAGTAACTGATATCTATGCTGCAGATTTCACTTTGGAGAACACGCCGTATGGACAGGAGACTGAAAGTGCAGCCCTTCCAGTAAAAGTGGCTCAGAGAGGATCAGACATCCAATTCAGGTGCACAAGATGGCATTACCTGCAACTTTTGACTTGCAGAATGCTGAAAAGCATTTCATAATGACCATACTTACATATGATTACTTATAGTTTGTTCACAATAAAACTGATTAATGTTACTCTTAATATTATGCACAAGTTAGGTTTGCCTTTATCATTATCATGCATGTTGCTGTAAAATCCATTGTATCTTAAAGCTGCAGTTTAAGCAATACAGTATCCTGCATGTGTTTTTTTTTAAAATAAATCAGTTCTGTAGTAAGAAAAAGTATTTTTAGCATTTTCTGTTTAAAAAAAAAAAAAAAACAACTTTGAAAGACCAATTTTCTTGTATTCTATTTTAACAAGCATGCTTGTTCCTATAGCAACCATTTACATTCCCCATATTTTAAAGATGTCGCCAAACTTTGCCGATCAATAGACGAAGAACGAATTGACCTGCAGCTATGCAGTTCTTTAGGCAAGTAGAGATTGCCCACATGAAACTATTGAAGTAAATTTAAAAAAAAAAAAAAAACGGGAGCTTGAAATGCAACTTTAATATGGGGGCTCATTAAAGTTGCTATACGTCTATTTGACAAAACACTATCGCATGCATATACAGTAACTGGTGTTTTCCATGATGTGAGCTTTAGTTCCTCATTGTCTACATCTCTTATAATTATGTAGAGTATATTATAGGATAGGTGACTTGCTTTAAACCCTTTTGTTGATATATTGTATCCTTCGCCTTTGCTGTGTTTTCCATACAGCATGAAAGCCAGCCCTCCCGTCCCAGAGAGACCCATGAGCAATAAGTTGCTTTCAACTTCAGTGCCAGAATCAATGACCGTTCGTAAGTACTGATCCACATAGCTATTATTGCGACACCATGTTTTATTATTTTTATTTTTTAACATTTTCATTCGTGTGTTTGCTGCATCTGTGTCTCGGAAACTCCTATGCCCTGTTCCTGTCACTTCCTAATCCCTTAATAGTATTTCCTAATAAAATAGTTTTTACGTAATCGGCTTAAATATATTTACTTCTAGTATGTATGGATTTACCTTACAAAATATCATAAAACCATTCACAAAATGAATGGGCTGCTTTGTAAAGATTCAACTCGTATCGCAACATTGTGTGTGTTTTCCATGAGAAACCAATGTATACTGTATATTTGACAAATTACATTACAACTTGTAAGTGGTGGTGTAAGTTATCTTGTACTATTTAAATTCCATGAACATAATTGTATGTAAAAAAAATAACAATAATAAAGCCACTGTACTGTCTTCCGTTTTTTTGTTTATTTCTTGACCACCTGTTCCCAACAGTTCCACTTCCTTTAGGTAATGATGACATCACTTATGAATGTGAATTGCACAACAGGAAGTGGGCAGCCTAATTACCTGAGTATGTGAAAGAATTGCAACGGTGTGTTCATTCAGCTGCAATTATACAACATGTTAAATTGAGGGGGGTGGGAGTCAGGGCTGGACATATAAAGAATTATTTGATTTATAAAATCAAACAGTGGCAAGTCTTACACTATTTTAAGTGCACCCAGGAATACATTGTGTAATGTAAACAATATTTTGAAGCCATATATTGGTCTTGGTGCTTAGTGATTTGATAGAAATATAAAGAAAGCTATATAACCCAAATGTTTAATAGTTGTGCAATTCATCCCAATATTGTTTGGGGGGGAAAGTGGATTAAACTGGAATACTCCTTAAATATTTGGCAGTCGGTCACTTATTGCAATTACAATATGCATTGAAATAACGCAACGTAAAAAGTGTGTGTATGTATGTGTGTGTGTATATATATATATATATATATGCCCACGCTTGCTAAGCGGTGCTATTCTATGGGACACCTGATGCGCAAAGTAACCTTACAGCCCATTTACTTGATTGGGCCATAAGATGTCTCATGCGGGATATCACTGCTTGCTCAACGTACGTCTGTATATTTGTGAGTAAAACATATCTATTAATACTTTGCATCACACTTTCAGTGACCTAAATGCCTGAAGTTCACAACTCCGTGTTTGCACGCTTGGCTGCACACCATTCTAGTTGGTGACTGGTGCGCACACTAGGGGGAGATATTGGTCTTTATTCTTTCTTGGTATTGCAGTGTTTGCCGTTTTTAAGTCTATTGTTTCGTACTTAACCGTAACAGGCATATAGCTACAACCATGCATTCCGTGAGTAAAGTGTTTGTTTCTTGATTCCCAGCTGTGGCAAAAGCACAAAGGCAGAGTCTGTACATCCTAAGGATAACACGATTAATGATAAAGTTGATGAATGTAAAAGACATTGGTAATATGAGTGGGCCGTTTCTCGTTGGCACTTGAACGACGAGACTGAGTTACGAGCATTCGTACAGAACATGATACAATTCTATATACAGTATGGCCATGGTTTTAACTCGCTTGCTTTTTTTTTTTTCTCCTAGGGAAATCTTCTTCTGTGATAAATGGCTTAAGCTCAGCTATTAGTATGGTTTCTAAATAACAGCGAGGTTTCTTGCTCGTTGCATAGCAACGCAATTCTAAATGGATGGCAAGCATAAAATATGGAATAGAACTGTGCTGTAACAAAAAGCACACAGGCAGAGAAGCAAGAGCTCCATCGGTAGATTTATTTTTTTGTGATGGCAGAAATACAGAAAACGTATGCGAGTGCATATTTTTAGTTTCTTAACTAAAATGTTATTCCTTTTTTTTAAAAAACATTTTTGTACCTGTTTAGTTTTTATAGGATTAACTGTGTGGCTGCTGGAGGGACGTGTAGCACAGTTTGCAGGTTGTGTTGCAGGCTCATCAGTTAGCAAAGTGTTGAAAGATTAAATATTTATTCAAACCCCGCGAGCGCCGAAGCGTCCTGCGAGACGTTTTGCCCCCCAAAAGATGGGGAGTAAGGCGGCCCATGTTTGCCAAGCGATGCTATTTCACAAAACACTAGTGCTAGAAGACCTTTCTTGTAACCTACTCAAGTGAAGGTGTCTCCCAGCCACGGGTGGTGTCTTTCATGGCACCAGTTGATAAATATAGGTATAAAAATCAAAGCTTCTATTCAGTAAGGTGAGAAGCGGGCGCAATTTCAGTTAAGTGGAGTGACTTCCATTCACAGTCACTGCATTGTTATTTGTGTGTTGCTCTGCTTCTTGCTGTATTGCATAGGGGTAAAGGAAGGAATGGGGAGTAATGTTTAAAAACCCAGTCACCCAGGACTGTGCACAGTTGTACGCTTTAAATTATTCTCTTGCAAAATCAAACTAAACAGGCAATATGGTTAAATTGCTGAAAATCTCACTATTGCGTCTTGCAGCTCTCCCCACTGTTTCCCCCTTGCATAGAAACAGAAATTGATGGCAGATAATAACCACTTGTATCTATTGTAAAACCTCAGACCTTCTTTGACCCTTTGGCTTTCTTTTTTATTTTTAGGATAGCCTTATGTGTATCACAAGCATTTTACAATCCCCTTACGGTTTTGGCCTCTACCACCTGTCGGGATCCTTTTCCACCGGTCCAACACCCTTTAGGTGAAGTACTACTTTTCCGTTCAACGTTAATGTCGGTGACGCATATGGTTAGCTCCACCCATCAGTCTTCAGTAGGATAGGAAACTTCTACAGGTGTGCATACAAGGCTCCTCTAACCTGTAGTCAGTCTTTTTTTTTTTCTTCTGTCAGTAGAGTAGGTTTGTTTTTTGGACACTCTCCCCAGGAATACTAGTGTAGTTCAGCTGACAGAGAGTTCTCTTGGCTTCTCTCTCCTCTGCCAATGCTCCGGTGTCGCGTCATGGCACGGCTATCCAGAGGCCCTACTGTAGGAATGACCAGGGCGGACTGCTCAGCTGCTTCTGAGCGCAGCTGGAAATAGACCCCATGAGGGGATGCAGACGCACACATGGTGGCGCCAGAAGGTAGGTGCTCCAGAACCGGAATTGTTGGCTGGACTGGAAGTACGGTGGTAGGCTTGTGAAGGCCTTGTAGTGGACTACAGAGCACCCAGCTGAAGCAATAGAATGCTACTCGTGAGGTCTGAAAGAGCGTGAAGTGTATGCTGCAAGCTATGAGGAGCAATACAGCCAAGGGGTCATTGCCAACTCTTTCTGGGTTAGTACTACAGTAGCTCAAGTTTTATTCAAAGAGCGAGCAGAAGATTCATGGAACTTAATACTGTGTTTATCTCATGTATACAGCACCTCTGTAGGACTTCCTGAGGTGAGAACTTCAAAGTTATCAGTAAAGACTTTGCATCACAAAAAGAAAAATATCTAGAAACAGAAAAGCTGTGCAGCATGCGATAAGCCAGCATTAGAAGGAAAGAAATTATTTGAGGACTGCCTTAAAGCCGCAGAGCAGTCCAGGTTCCAGATCAAATGAATTCCTTTCTTCAATGGATGAAAGACTCAGTGATGTAGACTGTGGCGCAGAGTTCTCTCAGCTTCTCTCTCCTCTGCCAATCCAGAAGGTCTTTGAAGCGACCATCAAGGAGGTCAAGATCACAAACAAGTCTGGACAGATGAGGGTCGTCATCTGAGGAATCAAGATAGATATTGTCTGAGGGAGGACTCCTAGACTCTTCTGATCAGGAGGAGGGTGATCTGTTTGATAAGGAGCTAGTGTCGCCAACAATCTAAAGCGGTACGAGAGGCGTTGGAAATGTAAGATCCAGGAGAGAATTCACAAAGACTCTTCAGAGAGACACACAAACAAAAAGCAAGAGTGTTTTCTTTCTAAGAATATGATTGAATCAGAGTGGATACAGCCGGACAAAAAAAGTCTTGTCCAGAAAATGTTATAAGATGTACCCCTTCTCAGAGAAACATGCGAAGACTTGGTAAATGCCTCCAAAGGTTGATGTGATTACCACAATAGCGAGGAGAATGACTCTTCCGGTAGATGATGCCATCTTGTTGAAAGACGTAATGGACAGAAGACTAGAAAAATGTCCTGGATCCGGGGTGCAGCCTGAAAGAATAAATGATGCACGTTACACTTTTTTTTTTTTTTATTATTTTTTTTTTTTTAAACTTTAATAAAAATATAAGTTTTCAAACATAAATGGGAAAGGAAGGGGTACAAAAAAAAAGGGAGGGTGGGGGAACAACCATTTTGTATCGGATTTCTTACAAGCATCAACAATCACATCATATCATACAACATCTTATAACCAACCCATTCAACACACAACACTCCCAGACCCTCTCTCCTTCCGGGGGTCACACCCCAATCCAGCATCCCAGGGATCCCAGACCCTATCATACTTCCTTGTAATTTGATTCAGGAACGAGGTACGTTTCTCCATTAATTGAACATCATTAACCCTTCTAATAACCTCTCTTCTAGAGGGCGGGAGTGTCTTTTTCCACACTGCTGCCACAGCGCATCAAGCCGCCGTTAGGATATGCAGGATCAATGTAAGTGTATAGTGGTTCACATCTTCCGTGGGTTTAGCCAGAATAATTAGGGTTGGATCTAGCGGAATATCAATATCCGTCACATCTTTTATCAAAACTGTCCTCCAGTATGTCTGCATTACCGGACAATACCACCAGATATGAGCCTGATCTCCTATCTGCCCACATCCCCTCCAATATCTATCCAAGGTTCCCGGGAACACCTGCTTTAATATTTTGGGAGTGTAATACCAACGTAAAAAAAAAATATATATCTTTTGTTAATGTGCATATAGAGGTTTTATCCGCCTTCTCCCCCATATCTTCCCAGTCCTACCTTATTATTTCAGTCTGGAAATCCAGAGCCTACTGGACCATATATTTATGGGCCAGGGTATCCTTTTTGGGATTAAACCCTGGTACAGAGATGATATCAGACCCCTTTGATACATATTTTTTTTGTTTTTGTTTTGAATAGATCTTCAAATTGTGTGTAACTAGCAAATTTCTCCTCATAAAATCCCTGACACACACAATGTCGAACCTGTATGTACCTAAATAACTCAATTTGGGGTAGACCATACTTTCTCATCAATTCCTCAAATCCGCAATAGACAGACCATGGAAGTTACCAGACTTGCACCACCTGCTGGAACTGGGGCCAATAAAGCATTCAATCGCACTAGAGGCCTGGCAATTTGAGCGGAAGTTGCTAAAGCAAAAAGACCTTTCGGAGAATGCAATAAATACACTGACCCGTGCCAGAAAGGAGTCGGCATCCAAGGTATATTAACGGATCTGGTTGAGATTCCTGCACTGGGGCAAGGAAAGAAGCAGAACTGCATGAATCCTTCCTCAGCAGTAATAGTTGAATTCCTTCATATGGGTTTTTATAAAGGACTTGACCTCGGTTCCTTCGAGGCCCAGGTGTTGGCTTTTACAGAGACTACTACTAGGGTAGACTACTACTAGAGACTTAGCCAGTGAGAGGCTTATTTTCAGATTTTTACAAGTGGTAAAAAGATGTGAGACCTCAAATTTGGAATGTAACACCTGCATGGGATCTGTCTCTAGCACTACAGGCAATGGTGAAACTGCCATTAGAACCATTAGAGAACTTGTCACTAACCATGCTAACACAGTAGACCGTGTGCTTTGTCGCCATCACGTCGGCGAAAAAGAGTGGGAGAGTTGGAGGCATTATCCTGTAAGTAGCCATGCCTGGTAATACATCAGGACAAAATTGTCCAAAGCCCTGTCGCCCATTTCCTATTTAAGGTATCATCTTTTTCCATCTAAATCAAGAGATTGCACTGCCATCCTTGGTTCCTCAGCCGAAAAATCCAGAGGAGGAACAACTACACAAACTAGACGTAAAAAGATGTGTGAAGCACTATCTAGAGCGGGTGCTGGACATTAGGAAGTCAGACTATTCGTACTTCCACAAGGTACCAGAAAGAGGCAGGCGGCTTTGAACCATTAATCATTGGATCACCACCTGTACGATAACACGGTAAGGAGGCGCATAAAGACATACATGGAGACAAGTTCCTGAAAGGTTAAAAGCTCACTCAACTAGAGCGATGTCTACACCATGGGCTCTCCGAGCACAAGCATCTCCCTCGGAATTGTGTAAAGCGGCAGTGTGGTAATCCCTCCAGACATTTATAAAGCATTACAGACTTGACATCCAGTTATCTGCTGATGCAAACTTTGGGCGCAGAGGGTTACAAGCGGCGATGCAATAGAATTGGCACAAAAAGAACTCGGGCATTTGTGGTTTTTGTCCTATTTTAAAGTATCAGATTAATTTTCCCATCCTCCACATGACTGCTTGCACAGGTCCCATATGTGTCACCGCAATGAACGTTGAACGGGAAAAGAGAAAATATATTCCTTGCGGTAATAGTTTTTTTTTTCCCTAGAATAATTCATGGCGGGGATTTTTTTTTTTTTTTTTTTCCCCCTCGTGTCTATTACCTATCAAGAGGTTTAGCTTGGGGAAATCCGTAGAGTGACCAAGGGTGAGAGGAGGAGCCTTTTATGCACACCTGTAGATGTTTTTTTTTCTGTCCTACTGAAGACTCATGGACGTGTCACCACCATGAACTTATTGTGTGAAAAGAAAATTACAGGAAGAAATGCATTTGATCTTTTATCACATTTCCCCTGAACTTACCACCCTCCATTTTCCGCGTATGACCCCTAGTTGTAGCTCTTCTCTTTTTCTGAAATATGATGTTCTCCTATCTTGTAGAAACCTGTTCTATTTTTTAATGTTTGCTCTCAACTGCCAGTAAGAACCAAGTGAATCCCACAACTTGCTACTTCTCTCCCTAGCTCTGTCAAATCAGGCAGCACGTCAATTGTGTCCCCACAAACTGCAGTGTGCTTTTTGAAGTACCTGAGATATTAGCTGTCCTTTAATGTGTTTATGTTGAGGGATTGGTACAGAAGGAGCACTTTTTTTGGACCACTTAGTACTCCGTGGAGTTTTCTCCAATTTTTTTTTTCTATTTGTCTGGAACCGGTTTTTGGGGATCAGCAAGAAACTCCACTCTGGCAAGACCAATGTCACTTTGCCATGGGCAAGCCAACACAAATAGCCATTTTCTTTATTGCCTTTTTGTTTGCCATAATATACATGTAGTTTAGATTAGGGTATCGACCCATGTAAAAATGTACAATCGGTTATATTTTGAGGTTAATTAGGTTAATCCTTGAAGGGAAAGTGTGTGTGTGTGTGTGTGTGTGTGTGTGTGTCCCCTGGACACAAAATGTGAAGATCATTCAGAAGCTTCAGACAACTCCAAAAAGGTATGGAGAGATATATGTGCTGTGTATTAGCTGAAGACACCAGAAAAAGGTGAACAAATTAAAATGGCAGTGGCCTGGACATATCGCAAGAAGAAATTACATCATTCGACAAAGAGGGTTATTAATTGGATTCCAAGGGAAATTAAGAGACCAAGACGACGAAATCAGATAATGTGTTGGATCAACGTGGAGAAGAGCGACTTGCAACCCCAGTACCTGAAAGATCACTGGGGATGCTTCATCCAGCATTAGAACGACAAGGACTAAATATGATATATATGTGTTTTGTTTGTCTGGTGGTGTAAATTAAAGGGCATATACTGTTATACTGTACAGTATTACAGGGATCAAACGTTCATTTCAGTCAAGTTTTCCAGCCTTTACTAATAAATTATAAAGTGTAAAAAGATTCCTAATGATCTTGGTTAGAGGGTTATTCCAACTAAAACGAAAAAATAATATATTTGGCTGCAGTTCAGTGCAAAGCTTTTGGCATAATAACATTAGAGGCCATGATATCAGACATGCCAAAAGAGAAGCTGGTGACTATATATAATTCATGACTTTGTAGATCCTCTGGCACTGTTTTTCATTTTTGACTGTGAGCCTGTGATATTGTGTAATGCCCGGCCTGTAAGCAGACATCATGGTGGACTTGCTGTTTATCAATTTGTCAATTTCATGATCACAACACCAACTGGAGAAGCCGCGCTGTAGGACATTATAAGGATGGGTCAAGTCTATCAAGACAAATGGCTATTTAAAGAAACCAATAATTAGCATACTAAATAGGAAACTAATTAAGTTTTATACAGCAGTGTATTTCAAATAGACAAAAGGGGTTGTTCCATATGCTTGGCCCAATTATATTTGGAGGTCCCACGTAGACTGCCTTGAATCTTTATACAGTAATTGGAGGGAAAGTCCCCCTGAATATTCCTCCTTTCCAGAAAAGGACTAGTCAGTGACCGCTTACATTCTTGTCTGTCACTGCGTTACCATTGTATATAATTTAAATTGGTTGTCTGCTTCATATGGATGTCTCTTATTTTGTATAATGTGATGTGATTTGCTCCATATACGTTCCAAAGTGTTAACCGTAAAATTAAAACAGCAACGATGACTTAACTGCAGTCGTTAACTATTAAAGCATTACTAACCTTTGTTTTAGTAAATAAAGGTGTGTGTTTTTTTTGGGTGGGAGGGTGGGTTTAATTGTACAATTTTTAGGATGAAAAATTCCTGCTAACACCCAGAGATGAGCTCAGTAGTGTATTTATAGAGTACGATGATTGGCAGTGAGGAAAACAGGTTTGTTTTAGCAGAAAGATGCTCCTAGCACATGCTGGCAGAGTTTCCAGAAATGAATGCCATAAGAACTGATTATTTTTAACTTTTCAGTGAAATGTAAGCCAGGAATAGAATGTTCCTGATATGACACAGGATATTAGAAATGAAGGTTATAATTAGAAAAAGTGATTATTTGGGGACACTGCAGTGTAAGATTTGCATATAAGCTGGAAGGCTTTGTCACTGTAGCAGCTTGCAGACCAAAAAGGGTCTAACCAATCAAAAGTGGTTTGTTTCAAAACTATACAATACCTCATATTATATACTTGTCCGAAGTGTACGGTTGTCTAATTTCATCCTAGCAGTAAATGACAATCGGTTGTAGCTATGCTCATCTCCAGCAAAGTTTCCATTGTGAAATCATCCAGTAGTTTTCTTTTTGGAGAATAAAAATACTGTTTGGGTAACTAATTAAAATGTTATGTTTTGATCCCTGTACATTTTCTAAATGTTGGTTTTCATTCAATGCTAGTTCAAGCAACCGAAAAACTTTTTCTCCCCTGTTCCCCAGGTGAACTTCATCAAGCTGTTTTACTGATGAACCGGAAGGATGAGCTAGAAGAACAGAACACGTAGGTTTTGTAGTTACATTACAAATGCCGACAGCCCGTTTGCTAGCATCTTTTGTATTGATCATTGCTGCAGTTCACATCGAGGAATTAACGAAAGTACCTAAAATAAGTCATAAGAACACGTCATGTCTCGCTATGCAGGATTTAAAAATGTGAAAAATATGAATATATTTTTATCTTCGTAACAGAAGATGTCCGGGGCGTAACAAACCATGATGCGGGACGTCGAGCATAATATGCCGGTAACTGCCAGACCGGGCACGATGTCCTGCTTCATGGCTTCATAACTTCCTGCCAATATGTCTGTCAAGATTCTACTTGTGTATCATTGACATCAACCTTTTTTAGGATCAAATAGTCTTCCAGTGCCTTGTGCTGTGGGCTCATCTGGTGTTGAGTTAATCTATTAAGAAACATCTTTGCAATTTTACGTTACACTTAATTTAAAAACTACTGAGCAGGTGCTTTTTTAATAATAGTACTTAAAGCAGCACTCCTTTTGACACATTTAGATAAAAATGTTGGTGTGAAGCAGGGGTCTCTGGAGTTGAGCCTCGTTAATGTCGACTACAGGGACCTCCTGCTTCCCAAGGTACTTACCTCGGAACGAGGTGCTGCTTGCAGCTCCGCCTTTGTTAGTTGGAGCTAACATTTATTTATTTAGAAAATGTTTTACCAGGAAGTAATACATAGTTACGTCTCGTTTTCATGTATGTCCTGGCACAGAGTTATAACAATACATAATTAAATTAAAAGAACAGAGGTTATGCAGTCAATTCACAGACATTTCATGGACAGATAGAGCTGGGAAATTGGGTACAAGGGATAAAAGGGCTGGTGAGTTTCACATTGAAATAGAGAAGCTTTAACATCAGCAAACGGCTCACACCCTTTAGCTGCCCTTCAGCTGCGCCAAAGGCTGTCTGCCTTTGGGGTGACGCAGATGCACACTGAAGGGGTTCAGATTGACTGACTGCAGCTGAGAATACAAAGTTCTTTGTCTTCTTGGCTCATTAACATTCCAGTGGGTGTGGTTGACGTTCCACAAAGTACAAGTAAATGTTAACCCGTAGCACGCTGGTCATGTGCAGAGAGGAGCAGCTCTTGGACGTCTTAAATGTCCCGCATCCTGCGGGCCAATAGGAAGCTATAACATCCTCCTTTGCCGCTTCCTATTGGCCCAAGTAACCCAGGACATTTAAACTAATCAGAGATACTGTCACCCACTATGAAGGTAAGTGTCTCAGGAAACAGAGGGTCCCCGGAGCTGAAATGAACACAATTCAGCTCCAGAGACCCCCAGCTTCAAATTTATGTAAAAAAAATAAAAATGTACTGCTATTTTAAGCGAAAGCAGTATTTCAACAAAGTATTTTGCGGTGCCACACCATGTGATTAGTAAGGACGGCGGATTCACGGATTCGAAATCCAAACATCATGAATATAATTGAAGTTGTTTTTTTTTTGTTTTTTTAGGTGAACTTTCTAGTTGACAAACAAACCCCCAGATGTTTGCAGTTTTGAAAAGCTTTTCCTGATTTTTATTCTTTAGAAAAAGCAAAAACAAGAGTTCTTGTAAGACCAGAACATCATTTTATTTGTAGAACCAAAGTGCCCAACCTTAATATGTATACATTACGAAGTTTAAGTGCACATACATTAAATAAATACGCAACTACAGAGGATCTGTACCGAGATAATCATAACTCATTGCACAACTTTTCCATACGAAAATTGTAGAAACAGTATCTTTTAATACTACTTTTTTTTTTTTTTTTATAAAAAGTTATGCGATATAAAAAGAAAAGCCATATACAGTACTGATGTACTCACACCAACAAATAATGTTTTTTTTTTTAAGAAAAAAATTCAGTTACGTTTGCTGCATTCAGTTAGAACTATGAATTTTTTAATTACATTTTGGGCCATAGTATTTGTGGAGATTCTGAAAGGTCAGTGGCCCTTGGAATGTCCGGAGCCCTGTGCTACAGCCCAGTTAGCCCATGCCTTTAAGATGGCATTGTGTGGGTGGATTCGTACTGTTTAATTGGCTAGACTGTGAAGAACAGTAGCAGATCTAGTCAATATTGGTTATCCAACACCAAACACGCTACTAGTATTATCCCGTCACATACATGCACCTGTGTTAAAGAGCCAGTTCCCCCACATTTAAACATCTACTTTTGGTTACTGGGAAAAGAGTACAGCAGATAACTTGAATTTTGTTCTCTGTTCGAGGCAAAGCGTTTTGGGAGACATGACAGGTGGTGCTCTCTGTCTCTCTCTCCTTTCCAGATCACTGCGAAACCTGCTTGATGGAGAGATGGAGCATTCTGCAGCGCTCAGGCTAGAAATTGACAACCTGAAAAGAAAAGTGTCGGAACAGGAGGAGCGACATGCCGCGAAGATCCAAGCATTGGCGAGGTAGGGAACTTTAGATGGTTACACTATTCCCACATACTGTATTTCAAAAGGGGTTTCACTTCACATTGTACTGAGTGATGTAGCATCAGAACAGGCTGCATTGCGTTTAACTCTTAAATATTTTATTACAGGTTTGATGCAGGGGGTCTCCGGAGCTGAGCCCCATTAATTTCAGCCCCGCGGACCCCTACTACCAAAGATATTTACCTCCGTAGCGGGGCTGGTATCTCTGCGGTCAGAGAAACTGTGTGGGTGACATAATAACAACGTTTAAATGTCCTACGTCACGTGGGCCAATAGGAAGCTGTGATATCTGGTGCGGCTTCCTATTGGCCCGCGTGACCGGGACATTTTAAACTTCAGAGATACCTGCACCCCCTAGAGAGGTTATTATCCCTGGAAGCAGGGGGTCCCCGGAGCTGAAATTAACACAGGCTTAAAACCTGTAATAATAATAATAATCAATAAACGCGATGCAGCTGTTTTTTTGCTGCTTTAAACCATTTCATTGCTGGAAGATCACTTTTTCTAGGCCTATTCAGCATTAAAGTGGTTATAAAATGTTAGTACAGCTAAACCCCGTTATAACGCGGGTCTCGGGGTCCACCCCGAGACCACCGCGTTACTAACGGGGTCGCGAGAAAAAAAAATGGCCGCCGCGCTTTAGCGCATATTCATCCCGCGGGACAGGAGATGGGAGCGGGGATGTCCCTCCTGTCCCTGCTTCCCCCTGTCACCGCGGGACAGGCCGCGGGGCAGGAGATGGGAGCGGGGATGTCCCTCCTGTCCCCGCTTCCCCCTGTCACCGCGGGACAGGCCGCGGGGCAGGAGATGGGAGCGGGGATGTCCCTCCTGTCCCCGCTTCCCCCTGTCACCGCGGGACAGGCCGCGGGGCAGGAGATGGTTGCGGGGATGTCCCTCAGGTCGCCGCTTACCTCAGATCCCGCTGCCTGCATGGAGGTGGTAGCGGGGGGTTTCTTCTCCCCACCGCTGTCCCTGGCGCTCCCGCTGCCTGCGCGGGAGGAGGGGGGGGAGCGGGTGGTGGTGCTGGTCGCGGCCTTTCCTCTGCTCCGACCCCACCCCCCGTCTGTGTAGAGTGAGAGAGTGTGTATGTGTGTGTATGTATATGGGAGAGAAAGTGTGTCTGTGTGTGTATGTGGGTGTGAGTGTGTGCAAGTGTCTGTGAGTGTGTGTAAGTGTCTAAGTGTGTGTGCGTGAGTGTGCGTGAGTGTGCGTGAGTGTGCGTGAGTGTGCGTGAGTGTGCGTGTGTGTGTGTGTGTGCGTGTGTGTGTGTGTGTGTGTGTGTGCGTGAGTGTGCGTAAGTGTCTGTAAGTGTGTGTGAGTGTGTGTGCAGTGTGAGCAATGAGCAGTGTGTGTGCAGTGTGCAGTGTGTCCAATGAGCAGTGTGTGTGCAGAGTGTGAGCAATGAGCAGTGTGCAGTGTGTGTGCAGTGTGTCCAATGAGCAGTGTGTGTGCAGTGTCCAATGAGCAGTGTGTGCAGTGTGAGCAATGAGCAGTGTGCAGTGTGTGTGCAGTGTGTGTGCAGTGTGCAGTGTGTGTGCAGTGTCCAATGAGCAGTGTGTGTGCAGTGTGCAGTGTCAGTGTGTGCAGTGTGAGCAATGAGCAGTGTGTGTGCAGTGTGAGCAATGAGCAGTGTGCAGTGTGTGTGCAGTGTGAGCAATGAGCAGTGTGTGTGCAGTCAGTGTGTGCAGTGTGTGTGCAGTTAGTGTGTGCAGTGTGTGCAGTGTGTGCAGTGTGTGCAGTGTGTGCAGTGTGCAAAAAAAAAAATGAAAATTTTTTTTTTTTTTTAAATTTATTTATTTTTTATTTTTTAAAAACGGGAGCCACTGGAAAATCGCGTTATAACGGGGTTTAGCTGTATATCATGTTTAAGGCAGCAGTGTCACCTATATCCCTGTGTTACAGTTGCCTTTGCGTGGTAACAGTGGTGTGTTATTAACCCCACATAAATGTATTTCAAATCCATCGTGAAAGAGAGAATAGATTAGGTTCCTAACGCTGAGAAGGGTTTTTCATTAGTTTCTTTGAATTGATAAATCATAATGTGGAAAAAGGGCATACAGTCTTCAAATTTCCATCTCGAGAAGCGTGTTCTGTAAGACTGGTTGTGAAGTTCAAATAACTTCGTAAGATCCTAAAAGGACCCACCAGATGGGAATTGCCTGGGGATCAGCTGGTGAAATGTTTGCAGTAACTAAAAGCATAATAATAGAAATCAATTTTCTAGCTTCAAACTCGTCGTAGACAGTCCAGGTGCACTAGAAATAGAAATATAAAATGATCTCATTGAATAGCGAGTTTTGTTGAACTTGTCTCAGAATGTATGTTCTATTGGCAACTCCTACCCTGATTGTTATAAAATTGCATTACCCCCCTCCCCCCTGCAATCCATTTAATTGCAGTAGTAGATATACAACAGTTGAACTTATTGGCTAGTTGCCTCAAAATTCTGATCTGTCTTGGCATCCCTCATAATACAAATAAACAAGATTAGTTTGAATACACTGTATGGATATATCAACCATTATTTGCCTCACAACAATACAATCACATGTAGGTTGCTCTCCTCATATTGCATTGTCATATCCATTTCCCCTGCGTCTGCTCATATAAGTCTTGGCTCTGAAGAAGCTACACTTTCCCTGCATCTTCACTGCAAGGATCGCATACCTGGCTAGGTCCCCAGTGCAGCCGGCGGCGCACGCGGTTGTGCTCACGCTTCTCACCAGCCCCTTACCTCCTCCCTAGCTGTCCCCGGTGACTCCTCGCTTCCTGGCTCACTGCATACTGCGACGCGTCAGCCAGTAGGGGATACAACAGGATTGTGTTCCCGTGCGGCGACGCGTCACATGGTGGGCCAGGGAGTCCATCAGAGAGGCGGTTTGCTCCTGCCCCTCCCATCACCGTACACTTTGAATCCTCCTTCAGCTTCTGGAGCCCGCTGATCTCTGATGCAGTGGCTTTTCCACGGCCCCATATGCAGCATTTTCAGGTTTTTCATTTCGTGGGGGAGAGGGGGGGAAAGTAGCGGTAGGGGACTTTATTTACTCTTTAACATAAAATCCGTCATGGCTGCGCCCACAAGCCTTGTTTTGGCCACGCCCCCCGCGCCTGGGAACTCTGCCTGCAGACAACAGATCGCGGTCTAGCGCTGTGCGGGACATTAGCCTTATGCATTCTGCTCAGGACATGCATTTGTGTAATCACTCACACCTTTGTAAACTTCTGTAAATTCAATGAAGAGGAGGACAAAGGTAATAGTCACGTTTTGAAGGGACTCCCCGATGCAAGCGCTATCCCTAATCAAATCTTCAGTCCCATCAACCTCATGCACTGTACCTGTATTTCTTGGGGGGGAAACTACACTAACGGATCTAGAAGACAACATATACCTGTAGTGGTAAGCCTTCATTGTCACCCAGCCTTGGTAATTACAATGCTACATGATGCTCTTGAACAGATGGTCCAAGGCAGTGCTACTTTTATGTACAGTCCAGAAGATTTTGTATTCTAACCCAGGGGTTCTCCACTCCAGTCCTCAAGCCCCCTCCCCCCCAACAGGTCAGGTTTTCATGATATCCCTGCTTCAGCACAGGTGGCTCAATCAGAGGCACAGTTGAAGACTGAGCCTCTGATTGAGCCACCTGTGCTGAAGCAAGGATTGATTGAGCCACCTGTGCTGAAGCAAGGATTGATTGAGCCACCTGTGCTGAAGCTGGGATATCCTGAAAACCTGACATGTTGGGGGGCTTGAGGGCTGCAGTTGTGCCCCCCCTGTGCTAACCTGCAAGCAAATTTGGCAAAAAAAATATTCAGGACAGAGAAATGACTGAAACTCCGGCTTGGATCATGATGGATGTTTGTGCCAAGTTTAGGCTAGGCAAAGTTGAGTGACAGTTTTGAAAAGTATTGGATTTTCTATGCTTTGTCAACCATGGGAGCCTGTAGCTACTCAGATGGAAATAAATTGGAGATCTAGGCAACAGGGTATAAATGCTTGCATTCTTTTGCATTGATTTCAAATAAACCGAATAAATAGTTTGTTTTCAATCACTTTTGTGGATGAACTTCACAGAAAACCCAGACAACAGATAGTGGGGTAGACTTTAAATTAATTATGTTTTCAGGTAGGATATTTTTCTGCTTGTGAAGATTAATTGTGATTAAATATGGTTCTTGCTGGATGGATGAACTGAATAAACTTTTCTTATTTTCCCATTTCAAATAGGCATTTCATTTCACACAATGGTCTAACGTTATTAGAAAACATTGTTGTCTTAAGTTAAAGAATGCCAAGACATTTAAAAGAAAAAAACCCGTCTGATCTCTGGCTTCTTACATGTTTTGTGTCTTTTCTACTTCAATTATGTAACCTCCGAAAGAGACGTACGTCCATGAGGCAGCAGAACTACTTCAGGCTCAGTCTGGAGGCGGCTCAGTTGAAAGTACAATGCAAGGGAAATAGTCTTCCCGGGGATGGGTGCAGCAATAATGTTTTCGAGTCTGAGAGCATCTTGACCTCACACTGCCTTACTACTAATAGAAAACAAACCAGACGAGCAGGATCGTTGTGGTTCATTCGGTTTAGTGATGTCTGTAGCCTGAAGTGAGGACGGTTGCGTAAGGCCTTGATTTTTACCGGCGGCGGGCCGGGCGCGCACGCTCACTCAGGGCGATGCGCACGCCCGAAACCTGCACTGCAGGCAGGAGACGTCGGGAGGCGACATGGAGGCGTGGCCATGATGTCATGCGAGCGGTTCACCCTCATTGGCTGAACTACTCGCGTAATGCAGCCGGCTCTCCTGAAAATCAATTTTACAGATCGGCTCAATTCTCGTGCGCTCATTGGAAAACTGATGTTTGTTTTGGCAGCACGCGGTGTCGCGTGCTCCGCCACTTTGGGTATAATCACTGCCTACGCGTAGGAAAGATGCCAGTGGTCAACTTGTGATGCGACACGCAAGAGGGGCACATGGTCAGAATCAGCATTTCTTCTTTTGTGTACAAGACTTCTGTTATTTCACCGCCTGTGAGTGCAACGCTATGCTTGGCTGAAGCATATTATTAAATATTGTTTGTTCCGTGTGCGTGGCTTTGGGGCACTCTGTTCTTTCTGTTTTATTAGCAGCTCTCCTTAGAATACCTCTGGTCAGTTTTATTACCAGGTTTTACCTGCTGCAGCGGCTTCCAGCGCACGATCGCTTTGTCGGTGCAATAATCACCCAGTAAGATAGCATATGGGGGATGCTTGTTTCACAACCTGATTTATCAAGTCATTTACGTTACAGTATTTCTTATGTAATCATTCATTTATGTGAACATTAGCTAATGACGGAGGTTGAGGGGACCTGCCTTGTTGCAAAGCGGTTACTAATTTCGCATATGAGCAATCATGATTTTAAAAAGCAGGGGTACAGATCTTGAACCTTTTGAGTCGTCACATTGTTCAGTTGCAGAAATATTTTCTGTAACTGGTGTACAGTATAACAATGCAGCGAAGGATACATGAGGACCAGCAAGTGTATACAGTGCCCCACTACATCTGCAATCTTCTCTCTGTTCCGAGAATTGCTTGATAGTCAGTTTACATTTCTAAATATGTCAACTTCACACTATTTATCATTTGCCACCTGCAGAAATGTGCCACCAACCCTTCCAGTGCTGAAATAATTCATATTCTGGGGGTTATTCACTGAACTGCCATATTCAGGTCACTGGGAGTTTCCCTGAGATAATGCTCCAATCCGCACCACGGTATTTCTATGAATAACCCCCTCAGAATCTGTCATCCCCCATGGCTGTATGCTTCATCATGTTTATCATTTTTGTTTTGGCAGAGAAAATGAGGTATTGAAAGTCCAGCTAAAGAAATATGTTGGCGCTGTGCAGATGCTGAAAAGGGAAGGACAGACAAATGATGGTAAGGTTAACATGATCAAAAGCGAGCTCAGACATTGATCTGCATCTTCTGCATACTAGCGTGTGGATTTGTGTTGGATAGAATAGCGTTCCGGAGATATGTGCTGGGTCTCTCTTTACAGCCCTGCTGTACCTGTACATACAAGACACTGTGTGGGTAAACTAAGAACGTCACTGCTGCCAGAAACCTTTTAACATTATGATCTGAGGTTCTAACATTGTAAATAAAATGTGTTCCCCTAGCTACTGTTCAATCAATAACTTGCCAGTCTTGTCTCTTATCGTGCTATGAATAATGGTGAGATACTGTAGTAGTCTCGCATTAATAGCTACAAGTTTATGAGCTGTTTTTTTTCTTTTCCTCTCTTTAGTAATTGGAAACTGTTGTAAATAAGGCCTCCATAATAGAAAGTCAGCAGTTTGTGCATTGATTTTCTCATGCTCACCTTGTAACTTATTATACTCAGACCGAGCTGTTACATCCAAAGATTGAATACATTATATGTAAAATGCATTGATTTGCTTCATATAGGTTTGAAAGATAATGCAAAGAAATATCGCATAAACCCTGGGGCGTTTGACGTTTTCATGTTTGACCGAAGTGTAAAATGGAGGGAGAGTTGAACGACATCTAACTTTCAGTTTTATTTTGGAATTCTAAACAAAATAACGTGTTTTTTTAATTTTTTTAAATTTTTTTTTATCATTTAATTTTTCTCAGTCTAAATGGTAATATTTAAAAATATAAGTCCGATTTCTGGCCCGCTGGGATGGGGGCGCCGTTTTAGAGAGCGCCAGTACCAGACTTTCTTTTGAATGTCCGTAATGGTGTTCACTGTCATCACGGCTAACATACTCGTCCAACCAGCTACTCTGAGCAACCTGTGCTGAAGCAGACAGAGCCTTAAAACCTGACCTGTTGGTGGCCCTTGAGGACTGGAGTTGCCCACCCCTGGTGTAGATAATCTTTCTATACGTTTATAGATGGCTGCGTACTTTTTGAGAAGTACATTGGCATTACTGTCAGAATCTGCAACTTCCTTCTACATTTCCAAGTTCTGTAAGGGGTGCTGCTGCTTTAACTATTTTTTTTTTTATATAGTTGTCTCACCAAAGCATAGCTGAGCTCATTAATAAATCGTACATCAATACTTATTTTTAGTCTGCATTCTAATGTGTGCATTGCAGTCAGATGTTCAGTGAAACTAGGATAGCAGGTGGTGAACTACACATTACACAATCGGGCCCCCGCCATTCAATGGAGCATCATGGCACGTTTTCTGCTGCGCATGTGTCATAGAACATAGAAACACAAGCAGCTCTCCGAATCCACCATAACTCATCTGAGGCATAAAATATCCTGCTTTCCCCTTTATTACATTTTTCCATTTTATTTAGGTTATAGGTTTGAATCAGGGGTTCTTTCAGTGCCGAGGACCCCCAACTTCCTGAGATGCTTACCTCCATAGGGGGTGCCGGTGGCTGGGCTGTGTGGGGCTGTCAAAATAACTGCTTAAATGTCCCGCGGGCCAATAGGAAGATGTGACATCATCCCTTGCTGCTTCCCATTAGCCTGCGTGACTGGGGCATTTAAACCTTAGCAGGAGATACCGGCACCGCCTACGGAGGTAAGTGTCACGGTAGACCAGGACAATTTTACACCAAGGATGAATACACTAGACAGAACTGCAGAGTTGAACAAAAGTAAATTTATTGGGAAAAGTTTCCACAAACTTCCAGTACATAAAACACACACACAAACTCACCCAACTGGTGAAGCACATCTCCCCTATGTGTTATTTATATTATTTCTTATTTATATGATTGTCACGTGTATTACTGCAGTGAAGCGCTATGTACATTAATGGCGCTAAATAAATAAAGACATACATACAACCTCAAGTCCTACGTGTGGGATCTCCGTCCGGAAGCTTACCCCGATATGTGTTGCCAACTTGTACCGCTGTCCTCTGTATTATGGGTAGCACCGCCTTGCACTCCGCTGGCTAGCAGTTTTAAATTCCCTGCTGTTGCTTCACAACAAACCGCTCCAGCCAATGCTACGCACACAGAGCGCAGCAACACCGGATGCTCCAGACCCCTGCACCGAGTCTCCTCAGTTCCTATCTGCTGACTCCCTGTCAGCTCTTCCTTTGCGGGGGCTCTGCCAGTCCCCTGTCAGTGCACAGCCTTCACAAAGAATATCAAGTCCAGGATGACTCTCTTGAGGCTAGGGAGAAGGAGTATTTATACCCCTGTCCCAATCAGGAAGATGCCAGCTTGTCTGGGTAGGAACAATCGTCCTGGTCTCTGCACACGGCCCTCTTGGTTAAATATTTTTTAAATAAATGTAGAAAAATGGAATGCCTGTGAGCTCTTATCTTCTTGGATCTCCCTTATTAATGAAAATGGTGAACTTTAAATTGCAAAACTATTCTATATTTGGCAAGCTGGACAGATTTCATTTGAACTCCGCTGATTTCATTGTGTCTCAGAAGGAGATTGCTTAGAATGCTAAACCATAATTCAAGTATTACATTTAATTTCTTTGGCTTTGTGCTAAGTGTTGGGTGGAATGGAAGGTGGTCATTAACGCTTATGTTCCAGATATGTAGACAATGTACTGTACATCAGTAGGTAATAATCGTCGATATCCCACGATTTGCCTGGGCCGCCATATGACCGCTATTTTGTAATACATTTAACAAGTTTTAAGTAAAAGTTAAACTCCTCCCAAGTTTCAGCTTTCTATGTCTGTCTGCAGTCACTTCTGATCGTGAAGAGATTAAGCACAAATTAACCAAATGGCTTTGGCAAATTCAGACCATTATCAAGTGTACAATGTTTGTTACTGCGGGTTGCAGGCCAGCAGGCTTCTCACAAGACCAAGAGGGTTAGAGGTGATTTGTCAGGATATATTGTTGGGAATCCAATGGTTTTGTCATTTTTAAATAAGATTTAGTTGATTTGGACATGTCTGGGAATATACCGTAATTGCATTATATTGCAATATGTTATTTTTCAGTGGGTGGCACCACTAATATCAAGTAAAGTAGCAATCCCACCTAAAATCACTGTTTTTATTTATTTTATTTTTTACAGCATTTGAGCCAAGGGTCCTGCTGAGCTGAACCATTGTATTTAAAAAAAAAAATAAGCAAATGTTTTAACTCTAGAGACGGGGTGCGCAAATTGGGGGGGTAGTGCCAGATTTTTTGGGGGGGGGGGTGCGGGCGGTTGCAGAGGTCCCGCGCTCTTTCCCATGGCATTTAAATGAAATGCTGGGGGATTGTGTGAGGCCTCTGCAACCTCCTACTTACTGAGATTCAGCCGGCTCAGGACGTGTCCCCATGGCAACACGGCGTCAAATGACGCTGGGGGTCACGTGACGTCACACGACCCCGTGATGTTATTTGACACAGACTGTGGTGAGGGGGTCGCAAGACCGGACGAGAGCAGGCAGGGGGGCGCAGCAAGAATAGTTTGCACACTCCTGCTCTAGAGGACTCCCTGGTTCTTGAGAGACCACTTTATTTACTGGTGTTCCATCAATGACATTTCACAGGCTGTCCAATTAGAAGCTGTAAAGTCAGGGGTGGCCAACTCCAGTCCTCATGGGCCACTAACAGGTCAAGTGTGGTGGCCATTTGGGAAAACACCAACAACTAAATCGGTCAATATCTTGGGAGCCTTGGGGTCTCCGGAGATGATAATAATAAGAAAGAGAGCGCTTTTCAGCCCCAGTGGGACCCTCGGTACGAATTCTGTAAAAACAAAATAAAAAAAACTTGGGTAGGTGGGATTGCTGCTTTAAATGTTAATCTTTATTTCACTAGTTTGCATCTGATTACTGGTAATAATGCCATGTATTCTTCGGGCTGTGTTGTCGTGTGAAATGAACAGCTGCTCAGAATATCAAACATTTTGATATCCATTTTAATATTGAATGTGTATGATTCATGTTCATATGCTTAGGTAGAAATAGATTCTGTTAGACTGTTGGTGAATTTATAATCTTGCTAGATACCCCAGCTCATATAAGAGAATCTTGTTACTTACAGAACCATGGTGACTGCATAACTAGCACCAGTCTGCCAGTATGGTCCTGCGTATACTTTAAAGCAGCAGTTCAAGCTGCTGTTTTTTTTTGCTTCCCCCCTTTAATATGAGCATCAATACAATCCACACCATAAGTAATTAGCTAAGTAACCGATCGATCCGTTTTCCTGTGATCAATCGGCCAAGATTCAGCTCAGGGTTTCACTAAATGGCCGTCTGTGCAGCAGAAGAGGACCAAAGATGTAAAGTTCTGTGGGGAAGATTATGTGACCAGGCAGGCACTAGATACAATTGGTGCACTGCTAGAGAGAGCAGGGCTCAAACAGGGGTGTGCCAGAGCCTGTTGCAGAAGAGGAAGGGTATGTGACTTTGTAAATAGTTGCAGTAGAACCAAAAAATGCTTGTTACATTATACTACATTAAAAATGTAATTGAGTTGTTTAAAAAAAAAAAAAAAAAATGCTACAAGTATTTTCTCATAATACAGAACTGATTTATTAAAAAATAAATAAATAACACATGTAGGATATTGCTTGGTCAGCAGCTTTAAAACCCCATGTACTCTTAGGCCACAAACCCAAGATCTTCCTTTTGCATAATGTCCTGCCTCTCACCTGTCTCTCTTACAATCTAGCCTAAATGCTGCTGCCAGAATCGCTCTACTCTTTCCTAAATCTGTCTCGGCGTCTCCCCTGGTGAAATCCCTCTCATGGCTTCCTATCAAATCCCGTATCGCACACTCAATTCTCCTCCTCACTTTTAAAGCTTTACTCTTCTGCCCCTCCCTACTTCTCAGCCCTAATTTCTCGCTATGCACCATCCCGACTCTTGCGTTCTGCTCAAGGATGTCTTCTCTCTCCCGCCTTAAACCTTTCTCACTGACTGCCCCACACCTCTGGAATGCCCTTCCTCTCAATACCCGACTAGCACCCTCTCTATCCACCTTTAAGACCCACCTTAAAACACACCTGCTTAACGAAGCATATGAGTAGCACCGTGGCTGATACTTTACAACTCATACATTAACCTTGGCCCCCTGCAGTTACCAGAATGCCCTCCTACTGTCTCTGTACGTTCTTTCTACGAACTAAAAGCTGTTGAGATTACTTCATGTGTGACTCATATTAATATATCTGTTTCTGTTTTAAAGGAGTAATACCAAATTAATTGACTTAAGTAAATGAATCATCCTTAAACGAAACATTTGAACTTTTGGGGGTTTTGTTCAAGATTAAACATGTTATTCTCTGCAGCAGCAACACTGAAAACAACAGTGCATGTCGGCCAAGGGTTTGTATTTTTTCTTCCCCTCCATCCCCATCAGAGGACAAATCAGGATTGGGTGGAAGGGAGGAGAATGCACTTTGCCAGGGACAGGTCCTGCTACGCACACTGTGACATCACACTGTGACATCACTTAATGCTTAAGGAAGTCTCATTTTACCCAAGTATAACACTTTTTTTTGCAAGCTGGAATGAACGTGGCACGAGCTAGTATAGCAATCACATGGCCCTAATGCACTCCCCGCATCATCATTATCATCATCATCCCCATCAGGTATGAAAATGGCTTGGGGTAACAGCATAAATCCAGAGGGATGCCACCCAATGTGATGTTTCACCAATATCCAAGCGGTACTCCGTTAAACTTGTTCAGCCTACACACTGCTCATAGGTATCTGATACAAATATAAGGCATCAGTCACACAGATTTAATCCTCCACTATCTAACTGCCATTAGTTCATATCACAGATTACTTTTTTTTAAACTAAAAATAATGTTTTCTTGTGTTTCAAATAGAGAATTTCAGTTTGTCACATTTTGTTCCCAGTAGACCTGAATGTAATTAATAATACTTTTACCATTTTCCGAAAGTGACAGCGCGCACACACACACACACACACACACACACACACACACACACACACACACACACACACACACACACACACACACACACACACACACATATTATGACACCAAAGAGGTTTTTGAGAACATGACATATAATGCTGTAAGTGGGGCTTTGCAATATAGCACATTTGTGACCTTGGCTGTGGTGACCTCATCTGCTGAGATGAAACTGTTCACAGAAGTCTTGGAATCAGCAGGGCATCGCTAGATTTATTTTCCGCAGCAGCAGCTCTGAGAGAACTTTCAACTCTCCATATGCAATGATTTAGGAGGGAGACCAAGAGGTGAAAATGCAGACAGAGCAGTTCCCAAGAAGACTTCTCTGTAGCTGAAAAATATTGTTAACATGATATTCCAGCGCAAATGATTTAAACATTAGTCCTTGTAAAAAGGTTTTGGGAGATGCAGCACGCTCTTTTGCAAGGAGCAATTCATGCTTGAATTTTTTTTTGTATTACTCTAAAAAATAAAAATAAAATAGGTTTGAAGCAGGTGGTCTCTGGAGCAGAACCCCATTAATTTCTGCCCTGCTGACCCCCTGCTACTAGAGATACAATCACCCTCTTTGGAGGTGTGTATCGCAACAAAGTTTAAAGCTCCCGCATCACATGGTCCAATAGGAAACCGAACCTGATGACGTCACGGCTCCCTATTGGCTCGCAGGGCGCGGGAGCTCTGAAACGCCGCCATTATGTGAACCCTGCTAGCCGAGCAGAGCGGCTACCGGCACCCCCTACAGAGGTAAGTATTGTTGGAAGCAGGGGGCTACCCAAAGCTGAAATCAATGTGCCGTACGAGCCCAAGGCGGTATGCTGGCATTGGGGTCCCCGTATAAGAAAAAAAAAGGGGGGCGGTGGTATCTTGCGTAGAGGAGCAGCCCTCCTCCGCTAGCATTGCAGCGACATGATGTCACGTAGCCACGCAACGCACCCTCACGGTGTTATGTGATGTCACGTTGCCATGGCAATGCAACATCATATGACGACATGTCTATGCGCTGCTGCAGGAGGCGGCCTACTACGGAGAAGGTAAGAGCACACACACCACCCCCTCCACACCTACCCCCTTGCCGGTCTGGGGGCCCTGTGCTCCCTCCTCTCCTTTCGGGGCCGGGTCCCAACTTCTGACCGGATGGGGAAGCTGAAGGAGGGGGGCCCCCGCGCTCCCTCTTCCAGTTCCCCCCCCCTCCGATCGGGGGAAAGTGGGATCCCGGCAGAGAGAGGAGGGGGTGCGGGGCCCAAGGCAGCTGCCTCTTTTTAATACTTTGTTGCTACAGAATTCAGCTGTGCATTGCTTTGCAATTTGTCTCTTATTTATCCCAGAAACCCTTTAATCAAATGGGCTTCATTAGTCTCACGAGAGGACAGGAGGATTAACTTAGCCCCTCCGCCTCTTTGCATACTGAGCCCACCCTCTGCTCAGGCTCCACAGAGTCTGGATTTTGACAAATGGTGTTAGCGTGCCTTGTGTCAGGCCAGGATATGGGTACTCCAGAATAACGGCATTGCCTCTCCTGTCCTAACACCTTTTGGCGTCCCTGAGCCTTTCAAGTACGGCCTCCTGACAGACACAGAGGCACCAACTATTAGCCACCTGGGTCTTACGGAATCCATGACTTAGAAAGCCCTCAGTTCATATACACACTAAACTATACCCATTTAATAAGAGATGGGGTCCTGTCTTCTGTGTGCTAAAAGTTATTAGTTCCTATTCTGGTGTCATGAATGGAGTGAGTGTGTAAATATTCTTTGCAATCACTGGCCTCATTCCTGGCACACATGAGAAAAATACTTTTAAACTTTTAAAACACTGCAAACCTGCTCAGCTTTATAACCTAGCTCGAGCACCTTCCTGAACTCCTTCTCTAGGCTCAGGATACATGGGCATGTATGTGGGTACCTCCGCTATACTAAGGGCTCTGTGTATACCTGCAGATATATTTTAACCCCTTCATACCCATTTACCTTGTCTGGAAGAGGCTGCAGCGGTGAGTCGTAAGAACGTTTCCAGGGTCCGAGGTTGGTCGAGTAATGCGCTTGGCTGTATCCGAAGATATCACTCAATCTCCGGATACAACTTTTGGGGTATCCCATAACTCTGGAACCCCGATACATAGACACCTTCTGCAAAGACTTTGTCCGCCAAACCAACTCTGAAACAGCCTAGAAATCTCCCGTTCCCAGCACCCCAGTAAAGACAAAAATCACATCATTCTTTAATGTCGCAAAATTCGTATACAGTTGCAGTAATACATTTTTGACATCTGGGTCCCAGAGCTGACACTCTAAGACCTTAACACAAGGGTCAGGGTTAACCAAGTGGGCTTGACCTTTATTATAAGCCTGATTAACCCCTTCACCATCACACAGGTACACTGCCTAGACAGGCCACTCCGACGCACCATCTTTAAATGTCCCACGGAACATTTAAAGATGGCACATCTGAGCGGCCTGTCTAGGCAGTATAACAGTCCCATGTGGGACATTTAAACATGTACTTGTCGGTCGGGCGCAGCAGACCGGGCTGGTCGGGAGCGGACTTCACGACGAAACGTCCTGCGGCGAAGTATCCCATCGGTGGAACAGTGGGCGACTCCACCTATGCGGGAGTTAAATGCCATTCAAGTCAATGGCAGTTGACGTCGGATCTGGGTGCGATAACCCACATCGGCACTTAGTGGGTCCTGTCCGATATCATGACAAATGTAACAATAGTCAACATACTTTTTGTGCTGCATCTTTAAAGGTGTGGTTCCGCTGTCTACTCTCCGGGTTCCGCTGTCTACTCTCTGGGTTCTGCTGTCTACTCTCCGGGTTCTGCTGTCTACTCTCCGGGTTCCGCTGTCTACTCTCCGGGTTCCGCTGTCTACTCTCCGGGTTCCGCTGTCTACTCTCCGGGTTCCGCTGTCTACTCTCCGGGTTCCGCTGTCTACTCTCCGGGTTCCGCTGTCTACTCTGCGGTGCAGAACCATGGGTTTTTCAGCTCTGGCTGGGACACAAAATACAGATTTAAATCTCCTGTGTCCCGTGGGTACAAGAGGAAGCTGTGACATCATCTGCCACGACGCCAGCACCTAGGGAGGTAAGTATGTCGGGATCCAGGTGGTCCAGCGAGCTATAATGATTGCGTTTCAGCTCCGGGACCCCCTGCTTCATCATTTATTTTAAAAGGTGACCATAGCATGGAATGCTGTTTTAATTGCATGTAGAAACTGTATATTTCATTCATGAAAACCATGATTGAAACCACTAAGAAATGCAAGAGCGTATATCCATGTAGGAGCCGAAGCACAGCCACACCAATGGAGAATAGGACACGAAAGATCTTTCGAGAATTTATTAGCTAAAAGGCATAAGGACAGACATCCTAATAGCACTCTGCATGTTTCACGCACAGGGCGCTTTATCAAAGAGTAGAGGCTTTTCCTGCCTTATTGTTCACGCCCCGCTCCAGCTGCTTTGGTGCACGGCAACCTACCAGTTGGAGGATTTCGGCGATTCCTGAGCTGAGGAGGACGCGCATATGGACGGCGACGACATCACGCAGGGTGCCATGGAGTCGGCGTGATCGCCTGACCAACACCCGGTGAATACTACCACGAGTGACGCCGCGCTTACCTACCTCCAGGATCTTCGCAGGGGAACCGCCACCAAATGTGAAGGATCGGGGCTACCGGTTTGATTGGGTCTTACCGGTAAGAAGATGCGTAAGTAAAGCAACCATTGCCTGCTGTATACGAGTGGTTATTGAATTTAACTCTTTATTGCTATTTTGCTTGAGACATTGAAAAAAGCACTTACAAACCACGCACTTGCAGACTTTCATCATAGACCCTTCAAGTACTGGACATATATTACAGCATTTGATTCCAGCGTGACACCACTATTACTGTTTTTAGAGCTCCGGATAGTTTGGTCTTTCTTTAGACCAATTTCTTCTATTCCACTAAGAAATGCAGTCACAATTGTCACTGTAACCTGAAAACGTTAAGATTGGCATCAGCAAAACAGATAATAATACATTTTGAGTTAGAAAATAAAATGGCATTTAATGTTTGCCAGTGTGGATGCCTTAATGACCTACTATTATGATTTGTGTTAAGCACATAATGAATCATTTCCATTCAGCCGGGTTCACGTTTTCATGCATGAATAAATGCATCACAATATTGATTAAAGTAAAGATGTACTTGTTGTCGAGCCCTACTATGCCCTTTTCAGCCCAGAAATACCGGAACCACACTGTGCTTTCCAATTGAAGTTGCACCAAGTTCAAGTATTTGGGAACGACGTTGTCGTCCTATTTATTTTCGCTGCTGGTTTTCTTCCTAGTTTAAAAAGAGCAGAGTTTAACTCCTTTGCATCCAGCACAAAGCAAATAGAGCTCCACTAACCATCAGGGGTAAATAGTGCACTAAAAATGATCTTAAGAATATATTTGACTGTTTCATTCCCTGGGAGGACGGTCACTTCATATCTGGGCGATTTTAGCTCTTAGTGTATGTTTGCTGACACAAGTCTCAAGACTACTTTTTAACCCTTTGTAAAGTTCTAGTAGTCCTGTAATAGAATAGATTGGTCACAGGTTCTTTGTACAGTAGATGTTCTAGTGCGTATACAGTAGAATATTCTTTGATCTATTCTTTGTGTCTGAATTACTCTTGTTGGTTCATTGAGGTACCACAACCTACAACTAGACATGCGTGAAACTTTTTCGTATTCGAGAAAGTAATTGGCAAATCGTGGACATTTACAACTTGCAAACAATCGGCATCTGCATCCAACTTGGCATTTAAAATTCCCCCGTAATGTTACATAATGTGTGTTATATCAGGAGACTTTGGTGAAATTTGGAGGCATGTTGCAGTGGCTTCTTGTAAAGTCTTTTTCATGACTAATGATCAATTAAGATCCTTATATGCCGATGTTTTTTTATTTTTTATTTCACCACTGTTCTATATTGTACAATATGGTATAATCAAAAAGTGGTTTGTGGATATACATTACTGCAATCTCTTTGCATCTAAATAGAAGTATAAGCCTGGCATCTTTCACAAAACCACTGACCAAGTTTTAAATGTTTGCTTTTTTTTTATTCTTTACATTGCAATAATGCAAAGTCTGTGTTTGGACTCTCGGAATTTCTTAAAAAAATGCAGCGTGAATAACCCCTCCACCTTTTCCCTCCACCTTCCCCCTCCACCTTCTCCCCCCTCCCCACTTATGAGCACACTCGCACATGACCGGTCCACCATTACCATGCTTTCACTGTAGCCAGGGATTCTGGGTAATGACCTGCAACTGAGCACCGTGTATCACTTTTGCACGTTTATTAGTATGTTTGCACAAATGTTGGCTAAGTGAATGACCACAACTGTGCACGTCTCCTCCTCCTTGTGGCAAATCCACAATAAAACTTTGGAATACAATCATCTGTCTAATTTTACTTTACCAGCCAATGACCCGCAGACAAATTTCATCATTAAATATGTGGTAAAGAGAAAGTACTGTTAAATTGTATTACATTTGCCTACGGCAATATTCGTGTATACAGAACACTAGATTTATGGATAAGAAACACAGTTGCTTTCGATTTTCATATTTTTCTTTGATACATCTGGTTTTGCTTCCAAACATTGATATACGATGCACTCCACCTGACTATCTCTGAGCACTCACAGAACACATATAGGAGTCATTTTGCAAAGCTCCTCTGTGTTTTTAGTCCTTGCTATTAACCCCTTGCATCATTTGCACTGCTGTTCCTCATCTCCCTTATTGGAGTACCTGGACTTTCCATATTACTGTACATCAGTTATGACAAAAACCACAATCACCAGTGTGTGTCTGTTTTTTTTTGTGGTTCACCTGCAGTCGGCTTTGTAGCTAATCACTGTACGCGTCTGTTCTCAGAAAACTATGATTGATGTCATACAGAATGTGCAAAACATGGGGGAGCGGAGTGGATGAGATGTGCAGGATGACAGCAGCAGGGGTAATCCATAAATTAGTCAATAAGTTCAATGGAGTAAGGTGCAACAGGACTGAATAAATTGTACTATACACAAGAACCAAAATACAGTTCTGCATCAATAACACGACATAAACCTATTCACACACTGATACTGGGCAATACATAATTATGTGGTGCAAACACTAGAAACACTTGTATTATCCTGAAATTACCTGCCGTACAGGACTCTGCATGCCTGACATATTTATTACTTGTTGGTGATTATTATTAGGGTTTTTCACATGTTGTAGTACTCCAGGGATATCTTATTTTTCTTTAAAGGTCATTTAGGGGTTATTCATTTTACTGTTATAGTTCCAGTTGGGGCAGTATCGTATTAAATTCCTATTGAAGTTCATGGGAGTTTGTGTGATAGTACCCTGTTTGGCACCATCTCAGCTTAATGAATAACAATTTAGTGTATTTGGGATGAAACGCACTCTTAAGTGTATACTCTTAACTTGATTACAATCATGGGTGCCACTGGTAAGGTGCTATGCCAGTAGCACCATACAAAGATAGGATGGGCACCCCCATTTCTTGCTGCTGCTCATGTTTATCTCAATAAGGTTCACGCATTAGCAAGAAATGGGGTTGGCTAGCTTATTTTTGAGCTTCATTAAAAATCCCCTATGTGTAATAATAAAATTATTACTATGTCTTCATGGCATTTTGGATTATCCACTTAAAGGAGCAAATCTGCCTAGTCTATTTTCTTTGATCAATTTTTCTTCCATAGATGGGATCCTTGGGGTTGAACCTTGTTCATTTAAGCTCAGAGGACCTGCTGCTTCCTGAGATACTTACCTGGAAAGGTGCCCACCTGTCCAGTCCAGGGGAAACATGGAGGATTTAAATCTCCCACGTCAAGTGGGCCAATAGGGAGCCATTGGCCCGTGTAACACTAGGTTGAGAGAGAATGAGATTCATGCCCCTTTATTTTATTTAACTGTAGGGTTTCTTCCCCCCCCCCCCTTCACTATAGCTTTTCTTTGGCATATGTTGAAATATTACCATTAGAAAAGTTAACTACAACTCTTATCATAAAGTAAATACGTTTTATAGCTTCGAATGAAGAAATTGTCATTTGTGACATTGGGAGTTGCGTCCTGGCAGTTATTTTATGAGCTTGTTTGTATTTCCAAGAATTACTCCCAACTTCGTTTTTAAATGGCAAATATGTTTTGTCTGAACGCTCTCATGCAGCACCCAAATAAATCACTTGCTTGTAGCTGGCCAACTGGCAGATAAGGTTCTGTACTGTTCAACTGAACAAGTGGATTGGATTCTCAATTCGTTATCTTACTCGCCATCCTGCCAATGTTAGAAGCACTTTCGACGGATTTTACATGCTCTAATTGGTAAACCATAGGCTACTACTCGGCTGCAGGCATCTAAAAACAGTAGCACGTTACATCCACTTTCTACTGGAGTTTTACTTATTTCTTGGAAGTGTGATGCGGTAAAACTAGGAAGCCGAAAGACGTCAACCCAAATCCTACTTGTATTCTGGGGAGAACAGGGCTCACAAGGTTTAAGGCGAAATATTAAAAGTCTTAACCATATGGTACGTTACGGATGAAATACATCATTCATTGTTTGTGCTGTTCTGCTTGACCGGTGTGATCTGTTAAGCTTTTAGAAAGGCTCGGCCGTTGGGGCAACCATACCTAGGACCAGCTAATGGTCAAGTCTTTACCGTGTTCACTGTAGACTTATTGGCATCATTAAAAAAAAGAAAGAAATCAGCCAAGCAGAAGTATTTTAAATAATATTTAAAGTTGTAATGTCTCTATGGTAATGAAAAGTTTTGCTTTTTTTCTGTTCCTTACCCAATATCTTTTACGACCAGACCTATTATGAAGCCTTGTCTCTGAAGTCAAAATGTCTTTTTCTCCTCCTTTTCCTAACCCATTGACTTTTTTTTTATTATAAATTAATTGTAACCATGAACTAAAGAGGTGTGTGTGTGGTGTGTGTGTGTGGTGTGTGTGTGGTGTGTGTGTGTGTGTGTGTGGTGTGTGTGGTGTGTGTGGTGTGTGTGGTGTGTGTGCGCACTATCTGATGTGAGGAGTAATACCAATTGGATTAACCCAGTTCCAACACCATTGTCAGTGACTTTGGGTATGTCACCTTATCCAACTGTAACTTGGAAACACAAGTTATATTGCAAGCTTTACGCTCCTTATAACCCATACGTTGCTGTAAAGAGGCTTATATTGTGGTGCCACATTTTTTCTCTCTTGGCCCCTGAGGGGGTTAAACACTTTATTTGTGCTCCACTTTTTTCTTTTTTTTTTACCCATTCTTTGCTGTAATTCCTCCTGTGTCCACTGCACCTATCAGAATGATAAGTGTATTCAGTATTATGTCAATATTTCCTTGTTCTTCCCCAAACTCTCCTCCTGTGTGTGCATCCCTTATTGTTTGTCCCCATTTTTCTCTCTTGTGGGTCCGTAGTCTATTTGTTGTGTCTCTGCCACCGAGTAATCTTCTCTGCAGACTGCATATTGCCTTGTAAACACTGCTTTCGGCAGACAGAATGAGACCTGATGCTGGCTTCAGAGCACCAGATCCCCATTTGCCGGCACCATTCCTTACTGCAGCACTCTGTAAACAGTAGGACGTTGGGAAAAAAGCTACAAGAAGGAGATGGCCTAATGGTTGACCAAGAAATTGGGGGATGTCTGGTTGGACTGTTGCTAGACCAAAGGATTACTAGTTTTAACACTGCAGACCAAGCAATATTCTACATGCGCTTTAAAAAAAAAATCATTTCTGTTTTGAGAAAATACTTGTAGCATTTAAAAAAAAAAAAAAAAAAAAAAAAACTCTTAATGACATTTTTAGTGTATTATAATGTAACAAGCATTTTATGTTTCTATAGCAACCATGTACAAAGTCACATCCCTTTCCTCTTCTAAAACAGGCTCTGGCACACCACTTTTTGAGCCCTGTCCTCTCTCTAGCAGTGCACCAATTGTATCTAGTGACTGCCTGGTCACATGATCTTCCCCACAGAACTTTACATCTTTGGTCCTCTTCTGCTGCACTGACAGCCATTTAGTGAAACCCCGAGCCGATTGATCAGCAAGTTAGCTAAATACTTATGATTGTATTGATGCACATATTAAAGGGGAAAAATTATAATAAAAATAAATAAATCCGGTAGCTTGGACTGCTGCTTTAAGAGACTGCCTGTCTTGGGAGTCTCTCGGTCATTTCAGGAGGCGTTTTAGTATGCCCGGCATAGTGGACTCTACAGTTGTTTAGAAGGAATTACAGTTGTTTAGAAGGAATTAGAGATCATTGCACTTGGAAGTGGGGTGCCAGTATTACCTTAGTAGAGGACTAACATTGTGGTCTTAAAATCTCTAAACTTAAAATATTTAGACAGGTATGGTCCTGTTCAATAGTACTTTACATAGCAGCATGTTCATTTTCAAGCATTAAAACGCTCCTCTAAAGTTGCTTTACGTTTTTGCTGATCATTCTTGTTTAGGTTGGGACCGTGCTTTAATTGACTTGTCTGTTGCACAGGCATTTTATTTATAGTGCGATATCTACTAGAGCATATTAAAGAGAAATATTTCTAAATACGTGTTTATTATAAAAAAAATTACGATTCATATAAGTATTTTTCATGAAAAAAATATTTTTCGCCTTCTATAATTGCAGAAATTATTTTTCGTTAGATGCTGACAGTTTTCTGTGATGAGCACAATTATAAATAAATAACTAAAAGATTCCGGCGTTGGCTATAATCAGCAGCACTAGCACTATGCAAATTACGCCAGATAAGAATAGAAATTGAGTAGGCGGGTCAGGTTTCTGTGAGTGGTGTGGGTGTTACTAAAAAAAAAACAGCTAGAACTAACCAAGAAAATCTACGTGGCTTGTTCTTTTAAAGCAACATGTTCTCGAAGATGCTCATATTCTTAGCTTTGGAATCTACTCGGGGGGCGTAGGTATAGCCCGGGGGGTTGCTCTCCCCCCCCCCCCCCCTTTGTAGAGACAGGTGCGAGGAGATGGTATTCGGTGGTGGGGGGCCCACGGTGTTGAAGGATAAACCAGTAGAAGAATCGGCACTTGTTACAGAGGCAGAGCTGGGCGGCAGGGGAAAAGCACGCCCCAGCAGTCTGACCCGGTAGTCTTTCTTCCGGTGTCTGCTGCTACAGCGTGCTCCTCACTTCCTGCCGTCTTGCTCTGCCTCAAGTGCCGATTCTTCTACTGGTTTATCCTTCACTCCCGAGGGCCCCCCGCCATCGCAGCAGCATACTATCTCCCTGCGCCCGTCTCCAATACCACAGGTAGGCATGGAGGAGGTGGGGGGAGATCTGATGAGTATGATGTGAGGCGATGTATGCATGCATGTCTTTATTTATATAGAGCCATTAATGTACATAGCGCTTCACAGCAGTAATATACAGTACGTGACCATCATATAAATAATAAAAATAAAACATAATGGGAAGAAGCGCTTCAGACATAAAAATAAAATTTCGGAAGAGGAGTCCCTGCTCCGAAGAGCTTACAATCAATTTGGTAGGTAGGAAGAACGTACAGTAGGAGGGCGTTCTGATAAGTGCATCTGCAGGGGGGCAAGCTTTATGTATCATGTGTATAGTATTGGCCACGGTGCTACTCGTATGCTTCTTTAAGCAAGTGGGTCTTTAAGGTGGATAGAGAGGTTGCTAGTCTTGTATTGAGGGGAAGGGCATTCCAGAGGTGTGGGGCAGTGACATGATGATGATGGGGAGAGCTGCTGATGAGGAGGGATGATTAGGAGGGTTGATGAGAGAGGATGGAGAGGGAGAAAAAAAATTGCAGTCAGTATTAATATTAATGAGGCCCTGAAAAAATGTTTGCCCGGGGGCCCGCCCATGTCTAGCTATGCCACTGAATCTACTGTAACAATGACATCTTTTATGTTTTCAATCACTGGCAATTGTGATCAGTCTAGGCTTTTCCCCAAGTATTTATAAGCCCTTATTCAGTGTGCTGTGCATTTATCTTCCTTGATGCGGGAGAAGAGCTTGGTTCCATTTATTTGAATTGAGCTGAAAACTGCCTCGGCAAAAAGAGGTGTACATAGCATATCGAGGACAGAATATAAAGTAGTGTTTGTGACTCCCTTCCCCCAAATGGGGTAAAATAATCATTCTGCTTGTGCCGCTGAGCCGAAGTAAATGGCTATAGCACAGGCCAAGCTGTGTCAATTTAACAGTAAAGCTGGATTTTACAAAGCTTGCAAGCCATACAAATTGTCAATGCGTCATCTAATGAAACTGCACAAAACCGAGGGAGTTTTGTATGTCCACTTTTTCCCGTAGGGAGCTCATGTTCTGTAATTTAACAAATGGCATTAAATAAAGACTGTCTCCTTTTTGTCAAAAGATCAAATGCACCTACGAGGTCTCGTGCTGATTTTGTCTTTTTTCTTTTCTTTTTCATAATGCCATCTACCACTTGCTGGAGTATGTTTTTTTAGTCCTAATCATATAAATGGGGCTAAACTTTTCTCCAGCACTGGCAAGTGGCCTCACAGCACGGAGCCTTGTGAGGTTACTGTATCTACCAGGAAAAATGGCCATTACTGCAGAAGGGGAACAAGTGGCATCTAAGTGACCCTCCCCTTACTCACAGGCTCGCCTGCAGCGATGCTGATCATTGGGGAGGGGAGGCGGGTTTCTGCAAAATAGGGGCTTGCGGTGGGATTGCTGCTTTTACACGTGATTGTAAAGAAATTGAAAGTAGGATTAATATAAGGTTATAGCTGAGCGATCTATTTTGTGTCCTTTTAACAAGTCATTTGTTCTTTCAAATAGGTCCCTGTGCTCACAAAGTTGCCACCCATGAAATGACAGGAGAGACAGGTTGTTTCTAAAATAATTTAATAATGCGCCTCTAATAGCTTCAGTCTTTGCTATTTAATTTTAAACAGACGCCAGAAACAGATGTGAATGTGCTCTTTAATGTGGCTCTTTCAATCGAGATCTTTAAAAGGACAGAGATTTTGATTTGTTTTCAAATATCTTCATCTAGCAAACACTTGTATAAATGGAATTTCAAACCCTTTTTTTTCGTTAACCCAGCTATTCTTTAAATACAGAGTTTGGGAGGCTGTTAAGAAAAATAAAACCTGTATGTATTCTAAAGGACAATCAAGTGTTCCTTTTAATTAATGATATGATGGTTTGCACTGTGAAAGGTATCGCTGGTCAGACCATAAAGCTCCATGTTGAGATAGATATATTTCTAACTGTGATACAGTCGCAAGTTGGATGTACTAATACATTCTCTGTCCCTGTGTGGGTTGCAGGTTTTTGAGAACTTTTTCGTCGCTACTGTATAAATCCACTTTGATATTTCCTAGTTCAGAACAATAAGGACAAATCCATAGAGAACATGACATGCTTTATTCGCTAGATTTTTCTCACCTGAAAAGCAGAACGAGAAGTTTATGGCATCAGTGGTGAAATCGTTCACTTTTATGGTATTATATATTCAACAGATTAAAGGATTTCCTCCTGAAAGAACCGCAATAAATATATACTGCAGTGAATATTATGGTGACTAATATTCTTGTTGGGTTGAATGGAATTTGTTTAGTTGAAACATCCTTTTACAGTTTTCCCCCACTTCTGCATCAGGGAATGTTTAACAAAGGCACAGGCGTGAGTTTAGTCATTTGCAATGTTTTAGAAAAGAATTGAAAAAGGGCTAGCTAGGCTGGGTCCGCACGGCCCACCGTGCGAGAGGCTTCACGCTGGGCTGTAGCTGGAGCGTTGTGTGCCCCGTAGTTGGACGTGACAAGAGAGGGGCGTGTTGTGGCCGTGACATCACTGAGCTGGTTCGCCCTCATCGGGCGAACCGTTGCCGTTACGCCGTTCACGTGACCCAGCCGTTACGCGAGGAAAGCGCATCGGGAGCGCCGGTGCCTCTGGTCGGTCGCGCGTTCTAAAGACAGCCTCATAAAGGCACGTCAATTTGATCGCTCTCCGGCACGTGGTCGCGATCACCATGGACGCGGCCTAAGATGTAAGACTTTGAAGCAGTAGTAAAGTATGGCTTACAAGCATTGCTTCTGCTTTTTTGTTGTAACTAAATTATACGCAGTGCATAAAGGAACCACTTTGCTACCTGCTTGTCTAGTTGCTTATGTCCATGTGCTTGACATAAGCCCATACAACTTTTTTTCAATAGGGGTTTCCCGGGCATCCCTAAAGGGTTCTCTGCAATTTTCAGGTCATTTGAAAATGTTACCAAATACAGAATTAAGTAGAAATAGCCATGTTGGGCCCGTTGCAATGGTGCAGAGTAAAAAACTAAATACAGAAGAATTTACAATGCATCTAATCTCAGACGCGCTATAAGAGAGGGTTGGGGTTTTCCAGAAATTCACAATATAATTTTAGGGTTCCATAACCATAAAAAGTAAAAAACAAAAAAACAAACCTGCCATAATGTATATAATAACCTTTTATGAATTGTTTGTGCTATAGCTTCAAAACCTAATGAACCCATTCTAAAATATATCTTCTGTTCTCATTCTCACCCATTCCCTACCACTATTTTGAGAGTTGTGCTAGATTGGTTAGCATCTTGAATGACATTACAATACACTTGTGACCCATTTACTCCTAAATGTTTTTTCTGAACTTGCCCCTTTGTAGAACTGGTTAACGTTACACAGTCTACCCCAGAGCTCTTCAAAGACATGTTAAAGCAGCATTTCATTCAAATCCGGCATTGTATTAGAGATAATACCCACTGCATAAAAATAACTGAAAACATTTTTATATCTTTTATGCACTTTTTAATGTATTGCGCTTCCTTGGGTTGATATAGCAACCATATAGGCAGCCATAGCCTTTCCTCTTTTGAAATAGGCAGCCATATTGGGTGCCCTGGGAAGCCGGATCTTCGCTGTGTGATCACAGGAGACTGATCGGCGGCTTAGATTAAATTGCATTGCCTTAAATGTAAGAAACGGAGGCATTTAGTATTATTATTAAAAAAAAAAAGGGCAGGAGGAAAGATGTGTGATAAAAACTCAAAGATAAAATGGTTACCAGCTTACCAGCACTGTAACAGTGTCTCGGCATAGAGCTCATGAGCAATAACGTTGGCTTGGCCAATCCCTCCTTAGGCTGGCTTTTCCTGGACTGGAAGTCGCGTATACCTGTCTCTCTATAATCCATGCTTACACTAGATTGCCTAATATAAATGCAGACCCCCACGGCCTGCTTCATTGCTCTGGACCTGAATTTCATCTGACAAAGCAGTAGGATGTTGATTGTCAGCACTCTAGGGTGAAATATTGCTTTAGTAATTGCACATGGCATTAAGAATAGGTATAGCCTGTGATTCTGAAACCCGATTTTTGTGTTTAGGTTTCAGACCGTTTATTGCTCAGGAATGAAAATCCTTCTTAGATGTGTTTTTTATTTTTTATTTTTTTTTAACTATAATAAAGCCTCTTCTTAAGATATTGGATGATATTGTCAAACACTAAAGGTACAATCCCACATAGCAACATACCAGTAGCTGCTCCTCTGCATGCAACACCTGCTTAGCTCAGGGCTAACTGCTGATGGCAACAAAGGCTTGATAATATCACCCAAAATATGTTTTCTTTTAAATGGTGTCTGAGATTATGGGTCAAATTGAATAAGCCATGATTGTCCATAAAACCCCCCAGCACATCTTGGTAAATATTGCACATTACAGCCCAATAAAGCGAGGGGTCCTCTGACCTGAGAGGTGGCTTATGAAATAACACCGCTTATTAATATGGCTCTTTTTGGCCCATTGAATTGAATGGGCAATATGGTGTCTTTCAGCCCAGACTGTGTCTGATGCACTAGCACTTCTTTGTAAATATAGCCAAATATCTTTGAAGCGGCCACCCTATCCCATGTATTGTATATTGATAGGTCTGCATCAGGTGTGGCCAGCGCCAGTCCTCAAGGGCTACTAACAGGTCAGGTTTTCAGGATATCTCTGCTTCAGCACAGGTGGCTCAGTCATTGACTGAGCCACCTGTGCTGGAGCAGGGATATTCTTAAAACCCTGACATGTTAATGGCCCTTGAGGACTGGAGTTGGCCATCTCTGGTCTACATGAACCAGCTTAGTTGAACATTCCAACAGATTTGGCAAGCAATGCTCTGGCAGTGAAGGGCATGATGCAAGAACAGTTTCTAACATCTGATTCAAGATTTTAAACTTGAGTTGCTTCAAAATTGGAGGATGTTTTTTGGCAAATAAAAGGGAAAAATAATGGAACAGAGAGAGGCAGAATGTGATTCATCTCATGGTAATATGTGCATCATATTACCCCCCCCCCCCCCCATCTCCTCCTAACGACACGCTCCAAATCTTAATCTTGAGCAGATGGGTCACAATTGGAGCATAGTACTTTGATACATAGGGACAATATGAAAATGTGTCGGTTTTGTACATAGACCACTATATGTTGTTTGATTTAACTACCAAACATCAGGCTGTGTCCATCAAAGTCTGAGATTGATGGTGTAATACCCTAATTATATAGCAGGGCCCCATAGGTTGTGCACGCATACCATAGGTTGCACATGCGCAGAACAGCAAAAATGCCGGTTTGCGCATGCGCAGAAGTGAAAGTTGCCCATTATGGTTTACAGCTCAAACTGCTGGAAACATTTGCAACAAATGATCACAAACAGGAAAGTGTTACAAAGATCTTGCACTGCTGGGGAGGTGGGCTAAAACCTGCTATAGAAATCAAAGTATGCCAAGTATATTAAAACTGCTGAATGAGTTGATTACAAAAAATGCAGTAAGTATCTAATACAAATGTATTCCTCTAGCGTGTAAGCTCTCACACGCAGGGCCCTCATTACCTCTCTGTATCTGTTTGTGCATGTTTGTCCTCACCTATATGTAACTGTTTATGATATATATATATATATATATATATTATTCTGTACCCCTTGTACTGCGCTGTGGAATATGTTGGCGCTTCACAAGTTAAAGGTAATAATTTAATGTAAAAATAAAATATTCATGTAGAATATTGCTTGGATTACTCCTTTCACAGCAATATAACAGATATAATGATTAGTTTATTTTTGTTACTGTGATTTATGTTGAATATGTAACAGTCACTCACAAATATGTGAGCCGAATATGTAAATATTTTGTATATCTATATTTTTATATACTGTTGGCAAGGGTGGTAAAAAATGTGTATACTGTACCTTCTTAGTTACATCTCATTGCCATTTCATCAAACTCATGGGAGCACACACAGTAAGTCACAAAGAGCCAGTAAGCTGTGGTAAATCAGGGCTCTGAAATGTACGTTGCCTAAATCAGGAACAGAATTGATTTTCCCATGAGTTTCCGTCCTCTGGATCAATATACTGGAAGTACGGATATAGGATAATGTATCTGTCATCTAAATGTATCATAGGTTGAACTTGATGGACGCATGTCATTTAAAAAAAAAAAAATATTCAACCTCATCTACGGTGTAACGATGTAACTTGGTAATTGGTATCACCTCTATGCTGATGACACAAATTTACTTCTCAACCCCCGACCTTACACCTGCTGTACAGACCAACGTTTCTGAATGTCTCTTTGCGATATCATCCCGGATGGCCCTCTGCCGACTTAAACTTAACATGTCAAAAACAGAGCTCCTCATATTTCATCACAAACCTAGCCCCACCACCTCCTTCCACATTACTGTTGTAAGTACTATCATTCACCCTGTAGCCCAAGCACGCTACCTAGGGGTCACACTCGATTCTTCTCTCACATTCGCCCCTCACATTCAAAAGGTTTCTAAAACCTGTCGCCTTTTCCTCTGTTGCTCGACAGCTAAAGCTCTGACACAGGCCCTCATTCTCTCCCGTCTCGATTAATGTAACCTCCTGCTGCCCGGCCTTCCTGCCTCTCACCTGTCTCCCCTACAATCAATCCTAAATGCTGCTGCCAGAATCACTCTACTCTTTCTGAAATCTGTCTCGGCGTCTCCCCTGCGAAATCCTTTTCCTGGCTTCCTTTCAAATCCCGTATCACACACTCAATTATCCTTCTCACTTTTAAAGCTTTACACTCTTCTGCCCCTCCTTACATCTTAGCCCTAATATCTCGTTATGCACCACCCCGACTCTTGCGTTCTGCTGGAGGATGTCTTCTCTCTACCCCTTTTGTATCTAAAGCCCTCTCCCGCCTTAAACCTTTCTCACTGAATGCCCCACACCTTTGGAATGCCCTTCCTCTCAATATCCCACTAGCACCCTCTCTATCCACCTTTAAGACCCAACTCAAAAAACACCTGCTTAAGGAAGCATATGAGTAGCTCTGAGTGATAGTTTTACACCGCATACATAAACCTTGGCCCTTGCAGACGCACTTACCAGAACACCCTCCTACTGTCTCTGTACGTCCTTCCTACCAACTGATTAGATTGTAAGCTCTTCGGTGCATGGACTCCTTTTCCTAAATGTTACTTTGTCTGAAGCACTTCTCCCTTTTGTGTTTGTTTATTATTTGTTATCTATATGTTTGTCACGTGTGTTACTGCTGTGTAGCGCTATGTACATTAATGGCGCTATATAAATAGACATGCATACATACAAAGTACAGTAAAAGGAAATATAGGATAAAGTCTGTCTAAATTTAGCATAGGTTGAACTTGATGGACGTATGTCTTTTTTTTCCAACCTCATCTACTATGTAAGTATGTAACTTTGTAACTATGCAACTATTTAACCACTGCTCTAAAGACTCTGGGCTTTCCGGAACAGCACAAGGGCAGGCAAAGCATTAAAAAAATAAAAATAAAGGGACTATCATGTCAGCCACGAGATGCTGTATCGCGGCGTCCTGGAAAAAACAGGACGCTCCCTCTCTGACCACGGTTAGACATAGGATATGGCACATCTCTGTTATTTAGAAACTTGCTGAATTCCCGAGAGAATAAGTTTCCCCAAATCTGGGATCCCTGGTTTGCGGGAGAAGGGGGACAAGGAGACAATAGAGATGTATCCTTTATAGATAGAGAGGACCAACCATTCCCTCTGAGGTTGTGCGCACAAAGCCTGAAACAATGAGCATTTCCTATAGAACATGGGTACTGGTTAAAAGTTTAAAACCTAAGGCTGATGGAGTCCTCCTCCCCTTCCCCTATGTATTTGTCTGGTTTGTTTATTCTTTAAATGTGTTAGTTGGTAGTTGTTGTTAATTTGACCCAATCAATACTGTTCAAATTTGACTGAAATGTTGGCTAGCTTGGCCCGTATGTTATTTAATGTGAAAACTGCTAGATGTGATTCTGAATATTCCCTTTTTATTTTCTGTTTCCCATTGAAAACTGCAAATAAAATGAAGTTAAAAAAAAAGTGACACTGCCCCCCCCCCAAAAAAAATGTTTTAATTACAGTATCGCAGACTGCACCTTTTTAAGTTGATAAACAGAGTAATGTTTTAACTTCCATTTGTCTCACAGTTTACTTGGGTATCAACACACATACCTGCCCCATTTGGCTGCTGTAATGTGTTTATTCCTGAGTAGATACAGTACTAGCCCCAGGTTTCAGATGATGAATTGTGAACAAGCTTTTTTCCTTTTCTTGTAAGAGCATCTGGCTCTGTGGCTCCTTGGCAGGGCAGGCTGTTGCGTTGGCAGCTTTGGAAAAGCTCCCTGGTCTCTTGCTCCGTGCAGTTTGTAAGGACTGTCTGGTCTGCTTGGATACTGTTTCCACTTAACACCTTTACCCCCTCCCCCCCCCCCCCCGAAATCTACTTTTAGAGGGAGATTTGCACAGGATTTGTGATGTGTGGGCCTTGTGTCCTCTAAGGAGATATCACATTTGACGATAAGGCACTGCGGGAGTTCAGCTATCCCCAACTAAGCTTCGCTGGGTGGTAGCTATGCCATGTTCATGCTGGCAATGTATTGCAGAGCAAGTTACCATCTGGCAGCAAAGAATGGCATAAGTCCCACTTAATAAGGTGTATTGGAGTGTCAATAAAATGAAAGCGCTCACCCATGATACCAGCTGAGCAATTTTTTAACATATGTTTGATAATATAATATTCTGTACTACAGAATATGCAATCTCTGCTACTTTGTACATGAATAGTTCTCCTGGAAGATTTAACAGTGCTATATATTATCAAGTTAAGGGAATATTGCATAAAAGTGGAGGATATTTGCTTTAAAAAAAAAAGAAAAAAAAGAGATACGCATGTTTTTGTAACTTTGTACTGTTAATCCTTAACTCCATGTCACAATAACAATACAAATTATTATTTTTTTGTAGTAGGAAAAATGTATGTTATTTGTGATGGGAAAAATATACGAGTTGGTACTGCCTAATTATTCAAAGCTTATTATCCACTGGTTCCTAAATCTGATCCTGTGATAAATATGTTGTAACATAAAGCAAGGTTTCACATTAGAGAAGGAGTGGCTTTGTGGTAATCATAGGATAACCATGTTAGAAACCCAGAAGCAGATTTACTAACTTCGTCCTTCTCAGTCGTTTGAACATCTAATTTATTTAGGCCTTTGTGTCGGGTCTCTGGGCTGCCTCATCGGTTAGATTTGAAGCCAATTAAAGCAGAAATTCCATGTACAACACAGTCGGTTCAATATAAAAGTGTTTCCGGCACACAATACTACCACCTAACAATGGGGGCTGTACCGAGATAGGGGACCACCTTGAAGACGCCGAAGAAAACGGTCAAGAAAATGAATGCAAGTCGCAGATTTCATAATACATAAAATGCAAATGTAAATCTGCCCACTTGTTCCATAAATCCCCAAGCTTGTCGCAGACAGACCTATCCGAAAATGTCGCAGGTAACATGGAGTCTACCTAGCGCAGGTATACTTCAGTGCGAGTTGCAACAAAATAATAACTTTGCACCTACGTTTTGCCTTTGTTACATAGAGCCCTGTGTGCGTATGCTAAAGAAGTGGATGAAAACAGGCAGGAAGGTTTATACTAGATCACTGATACCCAACTGGAACCCCTCCAAGTCCGTGAGGAGTCTCCAAGGGGTTCGCCCCCTAAAATATATAATGGTGGATCCCAGGCAGTGTGTTCCTGAGACCATGTTTAGACTGCACACTTGGTAAGACCCCAAACTGCACCTTAACATGGGTGGTTGTAACAGGGACTTATCCCTGATTTAAGTAAAACTGTCTCTAAATCCTCTGAGGAATCCAGCAGGGATCTGGTTAATTGCAGCCAGTCAATTAACCAGGCTTCACCTGGCTAATCGGAGCTCTAGAGAAACCTCCTGTGGGAAAGTGCAAGGAGAGAATCCTTTGCACAAGTGCGCTGACACAGGAGAGCAGAAAGACTCTTAGCACACAACTGGGCTGACCTGAGGAGAAGACGATGTCTTGAGCACAAAGGCTGTGCTGACAACAAGACACACCAGACTGATATTCCTGGGAGAGGCTGGACTGCAAAACCGGAATCGCCGGACCAGCACGATCAGATAATTTTCGTTTATATTGCTCCCTGATAAACTATTCTATGTTTTTGGGACTGGGAGCTGGCCTATCCAGCCAGTCACAGATAGGGCATGTACTGGTCAGTTATTCTCCAAAATGGAGTAGGTTTTCATTTGTTTTGTTCTGTGCTGTTTAAATGAACAGGCTCAATAAAGCCATGTTTTCATTTCGCCCAAATCCGTCTCCGTTAGTGTACCTTGCACACATCTTTTACAGTGGTATAACTAAAATCTCCTGCTGTAATCAACAGTTGCTCCCCACAGTGCTTTGCATCCACAGGGGCATGGCATTGTGGGACGTGACTTTGGAAGATCCTGCATTAATTTACCTCTTTCTCCCCCCATGCTGTCTGCACACATTGTGGTGCAGTTTGGGGCCTTATTAAAAGGGTGTGCCCTGCCCCCTCCCACCCCCCTGCCCCCAGCTCAGGACATAATACTACCTGGGATCGGTCACACAGTTTCGTTCGCAATAGTCTGAGTAGGTAATAAGATTTATTAATTATGAGTTTGCAGGACATATCTTTTCTAGCGGGGGATGCACAGTGTTGGGAAACACTACATTATAGCATAAGGAGGTTTAGGAAACATGTCAACAAGACAAATTCTCTCCTAGAGAACATGATCACTTCATGTTGTTACAATTGAAAAAGTTCTCTCAGGAAACCGCAATCCAGGGTTACATTATCATCTCCAATATTTGCTTTGAATTAACAGGAGTTTAAACTCTGTGTGGAGAGCACTGTGCCCAATAAAACGGGGAAGCAAACTTGAGATGAAAAAGCGACATCTCTTTTTGTCCTGTGTATTTTGCAAGTAAGGCACGTACCACTGGCTGTCACTCAGTGTCTCTCTGATCTGTGCATACATTTACTGTTTGATTGTGTTCCTTTGTGTCAAACATTTAAAATGAGTGCAATCATTTAATTAGTCTGATTAGAGGTGTCCAAAAATATATTGTTATTTACAGAAGCTTTATTTGGCAGGCTTTACAAGGCATTGTGGCTCGTTTTTGTTAAGTGGTGCTATTCAGTAGGATGCCTTCCATCCCTGAAAGACCCCTTATCACGGAGTAAAGGTGCAATCCCACATAGTCGGCCACTTGAATTTCTTCTGGGCCTCTCAATGGGGAGGTGTTTGTCAATCAAGTGTTTTCTTTCCCCTTATCTCACCCTGTCCTTATCTCAAAGGACGTGGGTGGGAAGGGGGGGGGGGGCTCTGGCTGTACAAGCACTTGCTGATCACACCGGGACATCATCACACAGGAGGGAGCAGCCAGAGGAAATCAAACCCCTCCCAAGTGTCACTTTAAAGCGATATTTAAAAATACTTATAGGAGTCAGATTTCAGTAAAAAAAGGTGTCAATTATGCAGATAAAAGTCGGAAGTGTGTGGTGCTAAAGACTATATACAGAACAGCTGGTGTATAGATAATATAAATGGACATTCCTATGACGAAGCCTGAATTACATATCTTGAAATGAGGCTATGTACTGGGTTCACCTTGAGAAAGCGCTCTGTTGCGCGAAACGCGATGGTAGAGCAATGCCTTGCAATTTTTTCTATCATGACCAATAATTTATAATTTTATGGAAAACGCACTTTCCTTCTAATCAAGTCTTTTTTGGATATCCCTGGCTGTGCTCTGCTACCTCCTTCTTATCAATTATCCAGATAAGACCCCTTAAAAATGTCACTGGAATTAGTTCACTTTGGTGCTAGGAGGTTAGATTGGTGCGGCTCGTTAAAGTGATTTTTTTTTTTTATGGGCATAGTTATGGACGGCTGGGAGTTGTCATACTTGACTTTGAGATATACTGGTAATATAGCAAATAAAAATACTCTTGCATAGGTCTGCAACCCTGCTTTTCCCCATAATCTCTTAGCATATGCTTCTAGTGCAGCCAAGGATTCTGGGAAATGACATGTATCTGAGCACACTGTGTCACCTTTTGCTTCAAATCCCTTTTAACATGGACACCTACAAGTTTATTCCATATTACACGGCTTTTCAGCGCAGCCTGGGTTGAAGAAGTGCATAGCCAGGAACCCTACTCACAGACAGTTGTTTCACCGAGAAAAAAATTAATAAAAAAATACATACACACTGTATGTGTATGTGTATATTTTGTTAATTGTTTTTTTGTTTTTGTTTTTTTAAACCTGTTCCTAAACACATTGCAGACAAGGGTTAATATGTTTAATGCAGTATAATGTCAAAATTGATGGGCTTGAAAAACTTTCCTTTCCATTTTCCTATTCATTTGAACAATCCAGACTTGTTTCAGAGCGGTATACAGTATGTCATTTGATTATCTAGCTCTCTGTGCTCTTGCACGTTTATATAGCATTACGAACATTTCATTATTGAATTCCCTTGAATGTTGAAATGAGCTCCCCCTCAGACTAAAATAAAGATTTTTGTATTTCCTTTCTTTATTTGATATTCATTTTCCATCTGTGAAGGGAGGGAATAGATTTTTCTAAGCTTCTATAAGCATGCAAAATCCAATTGAGTGGTAACAAAAGAAATATCTAGATTTAATTTGCTTTATTGCTTGCGGACAGCATAAGGTATTTCGCAGAAGCATAAATTGGGCAAACAATTTTTTTTTACATGAAAGTAGAAAGGTCGGTCTAAGGTTGGCATCAAGTAATATGTTTTCTATGCCAGGTGTGCGCAGTCTTTCCCTGCTGCGCCCCCCTGCCAGCTTCCCTCTCTGCACGCCCCCCCCCTCCCTTATCTTGTCTCCGGCTCTCGGCGTCAAATGACGCTGCGGGGTCACGTGACGTCACATCACGTAACCATGACACCACGTCACCCAAGACAAGTGAAGTTGCAGAGTCCTCACGGGATCCCCTGGCATTAATGTAAATGCCTTGAGGAAAGAGCACTGGGCCTCTGCAACCACCGCGCCCCCCCCCCCAGTTTGCGCACCCCTGTTCTATGCTATGTGTTGAATATGTGAGACACAAGTCTTACCAACTGTACGGTAATTATGTTTTCCGTGCTGCAATCAATCTTCTAAATATATGGTGAAAAAAAAAATTGTTTTGTAAATACTTGTCGCGATATTTACTTATTTCACTTACCGGTGTATTCACTAAAAATTAAATTGCCCCTTTCTATCTATTTGAATAAGGATTTACAGGGACTTTTTAGGGGGCACAAGTTTAGTTGAAACAAGAGCTTTGATCAGGGCTCTTCAACCAGTTATTCAATTGGGCCAGATGAGAAAACATTTATGAGAAGGGCCACAACTTATTTATTGTATTATCATTTTAGATCGTCACGAGAGACCAGGTTTCTTAACACTTTTTTATTACTGGGATCATTGATTTGAGCAAAACAAGATGGTAAAATAAATTGTAATTTAATTCACGAAAAGACATACACACAATGTAACACAATTCACAAGGTTAACACACTTACTGGGAAAGGGGCTAATGAATAAATCTGTTTCTGGAACGAAATTCACCAAGATTACCTTTTTAGAGCACTTTCCAATGACCGGTAGTTACTCACAAAAGTCCTGGAACTGTTTTTGGCATGCAATGCCAGACACGACCGCTACGTTCTCAAAAGCGGGACGTAGAAACTTTTCTGAGTTCAAAATCTTTGAAGCTGGCTCGCGTCTATTCAGGCCAAAGCATCTTTGAATTTGCCGCTGTTGGTTTGGCACTTGGAATCTCCCGATCCCAGCAACCCAGTAAAGGCAAAAGACAGATACATCTTTAATGGCGCAAAATTAGTATACAGTCCCAGTAATACAGTTTTAACATCTGAGTCCCAGAGCTGACACTCTAAGACCCTAACACACGGGTAACCAAGTGGGCTTAACCTTTATTGATGAGCCTGGTTAACCCCTTCACCGTCACAAAAATGCATTAAGAAACTTGACAATTATAATATTTCAACATCTGTACCATATTGTCATGATAATCATGTGATATATTACATCTGTTAATCAATCTGGTGCTTCAGGGGTTAATGTAGCTACAGTTTGATTGAAAAAAGACAACGTATTGGGTTTGACAAGATCAAGACTCTTCCTGAGTTTGTCCAGAGCTTCAAAGAGGATTTAATTGGTGGGTTATCACTTCTGGCCCCTAAATATACAAGATGTGTTATATGGGGCTGATCGTCTCGAGATAAGGGCAGTTGATTTGCTAGAGATGGGATTAAAATATGGCTCCCGACAACTTTACAAACCGGATCCTTTTAGAACTACTTCGAAGGCATTCTCTGGAAGGTTCTGCAAGGTCCAGGGGGCGTGGCCAAGAATTCAACGAAAGAGTGACTTTATTAAAAAGGAGCATATCGTGTGATGTCATCTACTCTGCATAGTAACAGGTACATATTTGTAATCGTGGCAAAAAGACAAATCAAACCGTACCACACACTATATGGGTAAGAGGCGCCAAGAACCATTTGTCACTCAAATGTAGAAGCAAGACGGTCACAACTAGTCTCATTATGTCCATCATCATCGCTTGAATCTATTTATCTGACTCAAGTGTGTCTAAGTATTAGAGAAAGGAAGTTATGAGTGCGTTTATATATTGAGGCAAAGAGTTAAACTTAATTTTTAGGAGCTTTTTTTCTCTTTCGTAAAACCGTCAACCTAGAAGCTGATTTACGGCAGGAGTGGGCTTATGTGGTTCCCAATTGCAAAATAATGGTACTGTATATAAAGCTTGCCCTGGAGTTATGGAATCAGCATTAAACAGGTGTGTTTTGGACCAAACACGTGAATTTTCATATTTCTGCGCCAGTGACCTCTCTCGGGAAAACCCTGATATATGGTAAGGTATAGGGATTTATGTTTTATCCTGTTATTTTAAGAAATTGTTCTGCATTTACTGTAATTGTATGTTCTTGTAATTATCTTTTTCTGTAATCTGAAGGACTATATTTTTTAATGTATATTAAACAATTCATTAATAAGTAATAACAAAACCAAAATCCAAGCCGTCACTGCTATCCCTCCGTAGTCTTGACCAAGCGTGGTAGAATCAAAAAAACTTTATTGGTTCATAAACATCAACAAGGATTAACCTCCAACGCGTTTCATCCCGTAGAAGGGACTTTATCAAAGAGCTCTTTGATAAAGTCCCTTCTACGGGATGAAACGCATTGGAGGTATATCCTTGTTGATGTTTATGAACCAATAAAGTTTTTTTGATTCTACCACGCTTGGTTGAGACTACGGAGGGATAGCAGTGACTGCTTGGATTTTCGTTTTGTTACTACTTTCCATGTGACCGGCTGGAGCACGCAGACTTCACTGCAGCAGGAGACGCAGTTCTACACCAGCACACACGGCATTTCAAGCACATGTTGTGGATACCAGCCAGCTGATTTAAGAAACACTTCGTGAGACACGAGGATTCGGTAAGGGCAGCAGTTTCTGTGTTTCTTATTTGGGGATTTACTCGGCGGCATGTAAATTCATGTGTCGCCCTGTACCTCCATCAGTTACTGCCTAATAGCCCCCACCCCGGTTTAGTCTATTCACGTGTGCCTGATTCATTTAAGTATTATGCTTTATATCTGACTGCAGTATTTGGTCACCTTCGTGATTCAACTCACAGGACATATGGGTCTGTTTATGCAATAGCAAGTTTTGTAGCATCGGGACACTTGTGGGGTCACTCCCTTATTTTTTCACATTCATTAATAAGTAATGCTTTGGGGCTCTGAATCAACTGTTCCACGCTCTGGAGAGAGTGTTTACATTTTTTTGTGTGATAAGTGCATAGTTTTTTCTGTAATAAACAGGGACCCGAGACCCTGGCAGATAGATGAATTTACATATTTTGCATATTTCTTGGGTGGTGAAAGTGGATAGACCTGATTGCAATTGAGTAAGGGGTTTAATATTAACTCATTGAAAGTACCTTGCTCAGCATAAGGCTGAGTAGGCTAGAGTAGCCGTGTATTAACCCTGGTTGCATATCTAAGTCACGTGCTCACTTGTGTGCTGTTTGTGACAGATGGTATATGTGGACGGATTAAGGGGAGATATTGTTCAGTTGAGGGATCTTTGCGAAGGTGAAAAGTGGGACCGCTTGTGAGCGGAGTATTAACCCTTGTCCTGTATGCAAGTCACATGCTCACATGTGTGCCATACGTGACACACACATTCCCATTATCTTAATTTACAAGTGAGTTTTAGTGTGCAATATTGCGCTTTGCTCCTGCTAATTTCATACTAGTTTCTTGGGTAGCTGAGAGTCCGAGGACCACATTCAGGCCATTAGAGCCACAGTCGTTCTGCTGGCCACCAGTTGAAGAGCCCTGGAACAGATTGTGACTTTTTACCCTCTAATTCCTTAGCCGCCGGAGAGAACTGCGATATTTTGCGCTGTGATGTCTTGTTGGACTCATGGGTATAGAATAAGCTGTGTGTTCTTTTCTACAACCATTGCCCCAACTCCTTTTTCCTCTGTTGCATTCATTCCACATTTCACGGTTCATGTCTTATTTCTACTAAAGCCGTGGAAAATAACTTGGATACCATTAGTATGAAAGGTTAGATTGAAAACTTTTATTACTTTCTTTGTAACCTTTACAACTTTTTTATTTTTTTTACTTCTTAAGATTGGAAATGTTGCTTCTTCAAGAGCGAATGCGACATCTGCACAGATTAATCAACCTACACAGTTCCCCCCCTTTATTGTAGCAACAATGTTGTCTTCTAAAAATGGTAATATGTACCAGATGAACAGATGTTCATTCGCTTTATATTTAAAGGTGATGATGTATACATTTACTCAGAAGAGCATCATTTTTGTCTTGTATCTATTCGCATGAATGTACTGTATATTAAGTACTTTATTCCAAGTTTGCTCCTTCTCTGTCACCTTACCATATGAGGGGTGTCCAAGGCAGACGTTAGGGTGGTTTTGCATGATGCACATTTTAATGGGATGTATCAAATTCTTTTCACTCTGCGCCATTTTTAACTTTGTTAAAAAAAAATACAAACAAAACAAAAACCTGCGGTGTTTGTGGGGTTAACAGACATTCAATGAAGGAAAGTCTTTGGCCAATATAACAATGTAGGTGGTATTCTGTGAACTGCAATAATGTCAATGAAAATGCTATATGCATTACTCTGTACATTGTCAGGGTTTTTATAAGAAGAAATAATTACTATTATAACTTCGGCCCTATAATACCATAACGGACATCACAAAACAAAGATGGCGTGCGTTTTTTCTTTTTATAACCCTAATCAGAAAATAAAGAGATCTCAATTTTATTTTACTTTGATTAGCTCTATTAGGTTTAGATGTCAATTTTTAAAACGTTAGGCATTATTTTAACAGGATTTTTTTTTTTATCTTGGGTCTTTGGGGGTCTATTACTGTACTGAAGCTATTTTTAAGTTGTGCCTCTTTGCATCAATGTATGATGGACTTTGCTCCAGTTTTTGCCCTACGCTCGTTGTCTTGTGATGTGGTCTGTGTCAGTTGGAGTTACATGACACAGATTACAATGAGATATATCAAACTGTGCCTCTTGGGTGGTGTAATTTTGGGGCAGCACATTACCCATCCCTCCCTCCACCCCCATATACAGAGGACCATTGATGTCCTTGCGAAGGGGCACAGTTAATGACTTGCCTTTAGACCCGGGGTTGGCAACTCCAGTCCTCAAGGGCCACCAACAGGTCAGGTTTTAAGGATATCCCTGCTTCAGCACATGTGGCTCAATCAGTGGCTCAGTTGATGACTGAGTCATTTATTGAGCCACCTGTGCATGAGCAGGGACTGATTGAGCTACCTGTGCTGAAGTAGGGACTGATTGACCCACCTGTGCTGAAGCAGGGATATCCTTAAAACCGGACATGCTGGTGTCCCTTGAGGACTGGTGTTGCCCACCCCTGCTGTAAACACTGTACTCAGACCAGTACATTGGAAACTCCTAATGCTTCTCAATCCGATTTTTCTTTAAGAATAATTCACATCTACTATGGAATTTCTTTACTGATCATTTCTTTAGTGAGTGTCTACAGCACAAAATATCAGCACACTCCATATTCTAGTTAAGGCTCGCCACGGTCGGCTTCAGTCTCCTAGGTGAATGTACCGACTCTGCAGGTACTGTACCTGTTTTGGGCATTTATACCTATTGAGTATTAGCTGAATGTGTTTCTCGGTGTGTGAGGGCTGGAGACGTGCTGATGTTTTGCCCAAGTCTGCAAACCAGTTGTAATTTGCCCATATTCCGTGTGAATAAATGTGTGGCTGGAGAGGGGGAACTTTTTGAGCGTATGTAAATAGAATAAGTACTTTACAAACTAAAACGATCTCGGTCTCTCTCACTCTTCATATCTCTCCCCCAAAAAACTGATTTCCGTGTCTGGTGGTTTGAATATAGATTGTCTAGGGAAATTCGATCATTTGCTCGAAATTGTCGTATTTCGCTTGAATTTACCAATTTCAGCCAAACGTTTGTTTGCTAAAAAGTGTGTACAAATGTTTTGTGAATTTTAGGACTTGTTTGTTATTTATTTCCTGTTACATTGTACGATTGTGTTTTTTTTTTTTTTTCACATTTTTTACTCGCCATAACTGATTTTCCAATTTGTTGGAAAGTTCCAAATGAATAACGTGTGAAGCCGCCCTCTGATCATCGTTAGGGAAGGCTGAGAGAGCCACGGGTCTGTCCCCTGCATCCATTCATTTAAGCTAGAAACCTTCAGCTAATTAAATCAGCTGGGGATTGATGACATAATGCTTATGAAACCAAAAGATAAATGAATTACATATATATATATTTTTTTTTTTATCATAGAGAAATAGAGTGTATATGTGCAAATAATACCAAAGTTCTACTGGAATAATGTTATTTGTGTCTAGTAATCTGCATATGTTAATGGCCTGTGTAGAACTCGCTTGCACTTCCATCGTGGAGGAGAAACCAATTGTCACGTATTTTCAGTTTCATGTGCTGTGCGGTCTGAAATCATTGCTACCCTAATGTTATCATTTACATCTGATGTGAACACACAGGAGTCGATTTACTAGTCTTCCAGTAACAAAACTAGGACAAAATCAGCAGTTTGACAGTCAGAAGACTTCAGTAAATATTACCGATACTGTTAGTAAGGAAGGATTCAATAGAAACATTAGTGTTTTTTTAAATATATAACCCTGTCATCGCTACATAAGTTATCATATGGTCCTGGTACCATAAGGTCTGTGGCACTTGAGTGTTGTCAACCTACTGTACTGCCATTGTAAGGGTTAATAGATTAAAACTAGGGAATTTTTTATATATATATATAGAAAACAAAGAACAATTCTTGCGATCCTACCAATTTGGGCTAAAATATACTAGTGACATGTTTACATTTAGCACCTAAGTCTGTGTGACAAAGGAGTCATTTGGTTGCATCTTTTGATCAAAACATGATTCAAGCCGCCAACCTCGTCAAGTTAAACTCTGTTTAGCAGGAACCTACACTGAATATATGCAGTATCTTATTGTCCTATGGAATAAACTTTGTGAAGTATGTGAAAGTGCCCTGAAGGGGTTTAATAAACGAAGACGTGTTCTTTTGTTTTCCATAAATGTAAGGCCAATCCTTTTACCAGCTGCATACTTCACAAAGGGAGGAGCGCGGCAATATGTACAGTCATTTCTTTCTTTCTTTCATAGACCACATGGTGAATTTATAGCATTATTGTGATAATCTAAAAAGAAAAAATGATGTTGTATAATAATAATAATAATAATAATAATAATAATAATAATTATTATTTACAAAAATAAAATAGATTCTAAACTATTTTGAAATGTGAATAAAAGTATATATTATTGCGCATGTTCAAGAATAATCCCAACGCCCCCCCCCGTCCCATCCTCACATGAACGTTCCCTCACCATTTTTTCTAGAAAAAAGGTGCGTGTGTGTTACCTTCTCTTGACTTGATTGAGTAAAGAATCAAGGTAATCAAATTTTTCTTCTTTTTTTTTTTTTTTTAATGAAGACCTCAATATAAAATGTGTCAACCATGGGCAGTGACCCCTATTCTCCTGGCTTCCCCGGTACACACCGAGAACCATAACTTAATCTTAAATAATTGTATTGTTTCAGTGAAGGGGATCATTTGGGTGAGCAATCTTGATTGATGTGTGTCATTACACGTCAAGAAAACTGTCACTTTGTCTGGCTTGTGGGAAAAATAAATATTCACTTTACCTTTTCTAGCTTTATTCTCACCGGGGAAAAAAAAAAAGGTGTCAAGTCCAAAAGAGACATGTTAGGATCATCATATTTTCCCCCATCATGTCTGAATGTGACTTGCTATGGGAATTTTAATTGTTTGCAGACACAATTGTCGAGGCTTCCTTCCCTTAAGCACTCATTAATTGAAACGAGAGTACTGCTAAAATATAACGTAGCCTCAGGTCACAAACAAGATGCTTGCTCAGCCGTACAAGTTACCTTCGCTTGCTTTACTATTTTGGAATTCAAGCTGTCATTTAAATACCCGATAGAATGGTGTGGATTTGAGGAATCATTTCAATTAATGTTCGAAAATGTCAGATTTAGCTATTAGGGATTGTACAGGGGCGAGAAATAGTTTGTGAACCGTTTAGGATTTTTATATGTTTCAAACCTAAAATGTTATTAGATCTTAATCGAAGTGCTAATAATAGATAAAGATAACCTGATCAAACAAATGACACACAAACTATTTTTCATACTTTTTCAACATTTATTTATTCACAAATGATTCAAGATTCAATATCCATGTGTGGCAAAGTATGTGACCCGTTTAGATTCAGTACCTGGTGGTGCCCCTTTGAGCAGCAATAACTTCAACTAAGTGTTTCCTGGAACTGCTGGTCAGTTTCATCAGTTTTGAGGAATTTTGGCTCATTCCTCCTTACAGAACTGCTTAAACTCGGTGACATTTGAGGGCTTACTTGCATGGACAGCTCGCTTCAGGTCCTGCCACATTTCGATGGGGTTTAGGTTCGGATTTTGACTAGTCAATTCTAAAATGTTGGGTTGGCTGTTGGAGATGCTGTGACCGCGGTTCACACACTTTTTTTCCTATTGTACGTCACTTCCGGCTGTAGCAGGCCGGCACCACGAGCAGCGAGGACAGGAGCTGCCTACGTCTCAATGTCTGTGGTATACAGATAAGGAATTTGTGAGTACTGACCGGCTGAGCACCTCATCGCGGGACGCAGGGTGGAGGTGAGGCGGAGGGTGACCGGGCCGTGACTTACTTAGAGGTGCCTCTCCAGGAGGAGTCTCTCTGTACTTCTACCGGGTAATTACCTTAGCCCACCACCCTGACGTGAGTACCGGAGGGCTGTATAGCATTATATTCCTTATAACTCAATACTGGTGTCTGTCTCCAATCAAGTGGAAAATAATATATCCCTTGGCTGGGGTAGTAGCCTCGGTGTTCCTAGGGGTCATCACTATATTTTTCTACTAATTCTAAAATGTGGATTATTTTTTTTCTGCAGCCATTTTTTGTAGATCTGCTTGTATGTTTAGGATCATTGTCTTGCTGCATGACCCACTTTCGCTTCAGCTTCTGCTCAAGGACAAATGGCCTTACATTCTGCTCTAGAATCTTCTGATACAATGCAGAATTCATAGTTGTGTCAATGATTGCAAGCCACCCAGGTCCTGAGGCAGCAAATAAGTCCCAAACCATCACACTCCCACCACCATGCTTGATTGTTGGGATGAGGTTCGTCTGTTCGAACGCAGTGTTTTGTTTTGGTTTTCGCCAAACTTAATGTTTCTCATTGAGACCAAAAATTTCTACCTTTGACTCGTCTGTCCAGAGAACATTGTTCCAGAAGTCTTGTATATCATCTATGTGCTCTTTGGCGAGCTTCAGACAGGCAGCAATGTTCTTTTTAGAGAGCATTGGTTTCCTCCTGGTTATCCTTCCATGAATACCATTATTTTCCTGTCTTTTTCTGATAGTTGAGTCATGAACAATCACATTAGCCAAGGCGAGAGTGGCCTGCAGATCCTTGGTTTTTACTCTGGGGTTCTTTGTGACTTTCTGGGTGATATGCTGGTTTGTTCTTGGAGAGATTTTTGTAGGATGACAGCTGCTGGGTAGATTGACTGACTGTGGCTTAAGAGAAAAAAAAAATAATTAAAAAAAAATATATATATACCAAGTTAGATACTTTGTTATAATTTATTTATTGGACATACAGTAGGATGTATTCATTTATTTGTATATTTTTGCTTAAGATTCTCTATATTGATGGTATACTTGGCACTGTTTACCATTGTCACAATTTGTATCACATGCACTTATATATTAAATTGTATGACTATAATACTATCACTACACACACAAATTAGGTTAGCGCTTTTGGAGATATATATATATATATATATATATATATATATATATATATATATATATATATATATACACTCTCCCTCTCTCCCTCTCTCCCTCCCTCCCTCCCTCTCTCCCTCTCTCCCTCTCTCCCTCTCTCCCTCTCTCCCTCTCTCCCTCTCTCCCTCTCTCCCTCTCTCCCTCTCTCCCTCTCTCCCTCTCTCCCTCTCTCCCTCCCAAAGCGCTAACCTAATTTGTGTGTGTAGTGATAGTATTATATTCATACTCTAATATATACAGTAAGTGCATGTGATACAAATTGTGACAATGGTAAACAGTGCCAAGTATACCATCAATATAGAGAATCTTAAGCAAAAATATACAAATGAATGCATCCTACTGTATGTCCAATAAATAAATTATAACAAAGTATCTAACTTGGTGTCCAAAGGAGCAGGAGACTTTAGCATACTGCACAGGGTGAGTGATAGGCTTCAGTCACAGATGCATTCCAAGATGCACTTTTTTTTAAGTAAAAAACGCTCTTGCTTTATCCATTGTAACACCGCCGGAAGAAGAGGTGTGTGTGTGTGTGTGTGTGTGTGTGTGTGTGTGTGTGTACAGCTCAACCTCGTTATAACGCGATCCGTTACAACGCGAATCCGCTTATAACACGATACAAGTGTGGCTCCCAATTTTTGTATTTCTGAAGACTTTACAACACGATTATTGATATCTTAAATACTTTATTGTACAATGAATACAATTCTACAGTATTTGTAACGCGATCCGCTTATAACGGCATGTGATTCTTTGGACCCCAAGCACAGTGTTATAAGGGTGTTGAGGTGTGTGTGTGGGTGTTGAGGTGTGTGTGTGTGTGTGTGTACCATAATACTGAGTTAAGTTATGGTGAGTAAAAAAAGTGACAAAAACCCTCCACAGGAAAGCAAATATGCAAATATAACTGTATGCTCATCTGCATGTCTTAGGCAGGCCTGCAACCCCACCTTTCACCATTATCACCCAGCATACAGCACTTCAACTGCAGCATGGGATTCTGGGAAATGACATGCAAATGAGCACGCAGTGCCACTTTTTGCGTCAAAAACCATTTTTAACATGGTTCCCTTGCTGCAGTGGAAGTGCTGTATGCTGGGTGATAATGGTGAAAGGTGGGGTTGCAGACCTGCCTAAGACATGCAGATGAGCATACAGTTGTGTGTATATATATATATATATATACTATGGGTGCATTTATACTGTATTATACAATTCTATTTTCTCACATATTTCTAAATATTCTTTTAAAGGCTTTGTTTCTACCTTAAATCAACATGTTGAGAAATAAAAAAAAAATACAAAAATGTCTTAACTTAAGGCACTGTAAAGCTGTAGACTTGCAAGGTATATGCATAATGTAGCTATGGCTTCTTAGAGTATGGTCTTAAAGTGGAAAATCTCTGTAAGATCAGAATATTAACCACATTTGACTTGACTTACTGCTATACTGAATTCAGGCATCTTAATTGTTAGGGAGACATGCTGAGCATTGCGAAATGCACTGAATAGTCCCTAACAACTCTGTATAATTGTAAGGGACCTTTTATAGAAACCTATTTTTGTACAGTAAGTAAAGTATGTCATTTATTACTCACTGAATGGTTGCCAGTTTATCAATATGTGGCCTCTGGGAATTGTGAGAATTTTCAGTTTTGGTGCTTCTACACTGATTGTGATAGAGAACTGTGTGTTTAAATACGTGAAGATTCTAGAAAGCCAGGTGTAATTTATTATATAAATATGCAGGTGTCATTTATTATATAAAACATATTATGCCTTGTATTTGTTTGTCACTCATTCTCTGTTGCATCACTCCCTCTGCACTTTTGCACTTCCTTTGTCCTTATATACTATGGTGATGCTATGCGCTCCTGTGATCTATACCTCTATCTGTCCCCCTGTGGTTTACCTCAACGCTCTGTGTTTTACTACTCTGCTTAGCCCCTTTTTTTTGCTGTCAGTGTGTGGGTTACTGTGCACCGAGGCGGTTTTACAGACTGCGCATGCGCGATTTGCGCTGCCGGTATCTCTGGTTGCCTGGGAGAGTTAATGAGGCATCTGCGCACAGCTGTGATGCGCGGCGCACTCTCCTTGCTGGCGTCCCGGCAGACAATGTGTTTTGGCCCACTGCGCATGCGCGGCGCGCGACGTTCCCCCGCACGGGCAGTAGACTCTGGGACCAGTGTCTCAGGGTGTCTCTCTCCTAATAGTTTAAGTGTTTACTCTGATGTCATGATGAATCAATTAGTTATTCAGGTAATAGGGGAGGGGGCATGGAGCACAGCTATGTTGCATATTATGTCTGATTGCTTGTTGGTGATTGGTTCCCTTTGTTTGCATTGCACTATGGGTGAGGGTATATATGTTTGGTCACTTACACTTGTGGGTTGCACGGCCCTGAGGAAGGTCTCTCTGTGGGACCGAAACGTTGGCTTACGTGTATTTCATGTTGTGAATATAGACTTTTGGATTAACCCCGAGCGGTCTGCTGTCTCTTTACTGGTCTTTGGATTGGTTCGTATCATATATATATATGTATATATATATATGCAGGTGTCATTTATTATATAAAATATATATCTGCAGGTGTATTCTCTCTCTCACTCACTCACTCACTCGCATGCACGCACACTCTCGCACACATACATACACACACACCCATATCCCTTTGAAGATAGGATCATTTCAAACCTAAGTATTAATTATGCTATATTCATGAGACCTGATAACTGAATTTATGCTGTGAAAGATGTTTTCTATTTTGTCCTGATTAAATTAAGAAAACAACTGTGCCGCTGACTATTTGGATAATGCGCTCCGACGTCTGATAAAGCATTACCAGGGAGGTTGCCAGGCGGTTCCCCTCTCCCCCCCCCCACTTGTCCCCAGGAGAAAGGAAACTGGTGGTAAAATGGCCGCGGCTATTTATTTATACATAAAATTACGAGGGGTAAATGCCACTCCCTGCCAGAGTGCTCCTTTGACAGAAGGCTGCCCGCCAGTCTGGCCTTAAGAAGGCCCCCGGATGCCTCCTCCCCTGTGCTGGGGAGGGAGGGGTGGGTGCGGGCCAGCGAGGGGAAGGCCAGAGTCCCCCCCCCCCCGGTCATGAGACCCCCCTGCCCATGGCTGGGGGGGTTGCTTTATCTTGCATCGGATAATCCATCCGTCAGGAAATAAAAGGACTGATAGCGAGGACCCACCTGTGTTGGTGAAAGGGAAGGTGTTTTGATATTGGTGAATGGTGCATTTGTGATCATGTGATTTATTTTTTGGGGGTATTTTGTTTGCACGTTTTATTTCCTAGTTCACGCAGAGAACGAAATTGTAGGGCAAAGCCGTACAAAACTGTGATGACGTTGTGGGAGATGTATCAGCAGAGAAAGTGCCACATAGAAGTCTGTATTGATGCGTTGCTCCATTTTCTGATTGGGTTTTGTGTCAAATGTATGAAAGTGTTTTATACAAATTGTTGGCCACAAACGTTTACGCCACCTTGGACATGGAAGCTTTGTAGTTGTTAACGCAAACACAAGATACAAAAGTGACGCACAGAGATGGCCTTTATTATATCCATCTCAATACAAACTGTGTATCATAGAACTCCTCCCTAACTCCTCACTAAATTGCAAGCTGACACAAAACTTGGACCATCAAAACTTGATACATTAACGTAAAGAGAGACAAGATGAGTGATGCAATTTGAGATATATGCTTTATTTAACACAATAACATATGCTACATAATAATTGTTCTTGTATAGCGCTGCTAGTTTTATGTAGCGCTTTACAGAGACATTTTGCAGACACAGCCCCTGCCCCACGGAGCTTATAAGCTATGTTTTTGGTACCTGAGGCACAGGGAGATAGTGACTTGCCCAAGGTCACAAGGAGCTGACACCGGGAATTGAACCAGGTTCCCCTGCTTCAGACTCGGTGCCGGTCAGTGTCTTTATTCACTGAGCCACTCCTTCGCTATATCCGTAATATGTGCTATAGCCCAGTCGCCACTTTTTATGGCCCTTTTGAAAAACTACAGTTTTTAATTAACTGTCCCATGTTTCACCATTATTGAACCACTCATGGTGTTCAGCTCTCACTTCCATAATCTAAGAAACCCTATTTTTCTTTGTTCTTAATAGCCATTCCAAACCTACGGCATATGGATGCAGAAATACTTCCAGAAGTAAAGCCATTGATAGACAATGAGGAACTAGCAAGCTCATATGAAAGAAAGCTGATTGAGGTAAGACTTGTATCTGAATATTTCTGCATATTATCCGTGCAGAAAATTCCCTATGAAGTTCATAACTTTAATGCTCCAGACCCAAGCAATATCCTAGAGTACATGTGGGCTTTTTAAAAATAAATAAATCCGTTCTGTACTATGAGAAAATACTTGTAGCATTTATTTTTGTAAAACAACTCTGAATTACATTTTTAATGTATTCTAATGTAACAAGACATTTTTGTTTCTTTTGCAACCATTTACAAAGTCACACTGACTGCAAAATACTCCTCTGCAGTTATATAGTGAACCCCCGAGCTGAATCTTTGCGGATCGATCAGCAACTTAGCTAATTACTTATTGTGTGGATTGTATTGATGTGCATATAAAAGGGGGACTTTTTTTAACGGTATCTTGGATTGCTGCTTAAAGGTCAGAGCCATTGTACATATAAACATGTTTACATACACGTATGTACATTATGTTCCCAAAAGGAAGCACCTTTGTTACATAATGTTGACATGGATAAAGATACTCCTCCTGTCAATGCTATTTCTCTTGTATTTTATCTTGAACACCTATCGGGCCTGGAGAAAATGTGATTATTTAGAGATCTTGATGCTTTGTTTTGTGCCAGAATGAGAAAACAAATATACTGTAATGCTGTAGAGATAGTAAAAAAATAACCGCTCTTTATCTTCACTTCTAAAGGAACTTCACTTCTTTACCTTTTTTTTTTAACTTGTAAAATGTATACATTTTCCTATTATGATCAAATTAAAATGAGCCAGAATAAAATCTTGACAATATAAGGCCATTTGTACACATTTAGTACACTATATTGTGGAGTCCCAGATAAGAGCTTAAAATTATGTGTATGGATTCAACTGAAGGCCAATAACTTAATCATAGCCTGAAAAAAAAAATTGACATTAAGATCATTAGTACTAATGAGTTAAAGGGACTGGGATGGAAAGTGTTCTCATAAAGCTTGCGGTGTTCAAAATGAATGAAAATCAAAATATAAAAACCATTCATGTTTCTATTGGGTCATTCATTTATTCATTTCCTTTTTCCCCCACTGTGTTACCAAGTGGCACCAGCTACACAGACAACCTATAATTGAAATTTCCAACACAAGTTTAATATCAAGTGATAGGAGGAAAACGCCTGTCTTTTTTAGTACAGTACGACGCACACACGCATGCACACACGCAGACACACACACACACACACGCAGACACACACACACACGAAACCGCAGACACACACACACAAGAAACAGCAGACACACACACACACACACACGAAACAGCAGACACACACACACACACACACACACACACACACACACAAGAAACAGCAGACACACACACACACACACACACACACAAGAAACAGCAGACACACACACACACACACACACACACACACACACACACAAGAAACAGCAGACACACACACACACACACTCAAGAAACAGCAGACACACACACACTGCACAAGAAACAGCAGACACTCCACTGGCAAGTCCATAAAGGTAGGTGCTTTTCCCATAAAGTAATTATAAGACATACGATACCTTTTGCATATTGGAGTCCCTGTCCTGTTTTCTTCTACTATTGTGTTGCTCCTGACACTTGGACGGTATGCACCCGGATTGAATCCCATTATATATGTGTATATATAATTTTTGGCTTTTTGGGGGCTATGTCTAAATCCTGTTAGAAGTTTCTGTTTTACCCTATTGCTTATGGCCAGAGCGAGCCAACTTGTGTTGTATTTATTCTTACATAGTATTGGAGGTTGAAAAAGGCCTAAGGCAGCATAAAACCTTCATTCCGTCCTTCCACCGTGGCAGTTATGGGGTTACATAAGATGATTGGCATTGTAGGGAAGATGGGTAACTTTCAATAAGTGGACATCAGTAAAGCAAAAGTGATTGATCAGCAGCACATTAAGAACCAGCACTATAACCCAGCGTGTCCATGAATATTTATATAACCCTCTGTCAGGAGCGGCCAACTCCAGTCCTCTTGGTGCCACCAACAGTTCAGGTTCTCATGGCATCTCTTCTTCAGCACAGGTGGCTCAGTCATGATGACCAAGCCACTGATTGAGCCACCCGATCTGTTGGTGGCCCTTGTGGACCGGAGTTGGCCACCCCTGCTGTATGGCACCTAACCTTAAATACACAACACATGTATTGAATGGTTATTTTTTTTCGAGATGAGCTTTATCCAAATGACATTAATTGCTAGACCGGATTTTTAATTATTTAATTTTTATATTTGCCATTCATCTCAAAAGCATTTTGATTCGCATATTTTCTCAAGTGTCTGTTCAGATGTTTTGCAGTACGGGAAATCCTAACAAAGGAGATTGCTTGGTGCTGCTGCCATGAGCTCCATAGCATTTAATTTCACTCCAACATTTGAAGGAAGTTTGTTTGTCGGTTGTGGTGTAAAAGTAATAACTGACTACGAATTAATCAACTTTTCTGCAATGAATCCAGATGGTACTGTGTTGGGAAATGGGTTCTCCCTTCCCCCCCCCCCCCCCTGTTAAAAATAGATGAAGTCAGTGAATTTGTAGTTGCAAAGGATGGGGCAGAGTAATAAACTGTGTGAGCTTTTCCTCACAGCTGTGAAAATGCTCACTTCGACGCTTTAACATCCTGCTCCGGATATTTCATTCATGGAAACCTTTCTGCACCACTTTTTATTTATTTATTTTTCACAAACATTTTTATTGAGTTTTCCAACATAACATAAGAAAAGGCAAATTAAAAGGCAAAAAAACCCCCAATGTTTACATACAGAGCACAAACAAAATAACAGCGATAAACAATACCGACACAGGAATTTGCAATTGGCCATATTCTATATGCATAGATGTCCAAAGACCGTTTGGTTGGGCCAAGTTTATCGTTGCAATATATCCGGGATCACCCAGAAATATAACAACAAAATATTAAATTTCCAAAGTAAAAACAGTAAATTCACTCACACACAGGTAAAACTGCCCAGCGTCAGCCGCGAGGCTATCCGGCAAAACCTCTTCTTCCGCTTGTACTCCCGCTAACGCGTCCGACAGAGGAACCTGACGAAGCATCACTGCGAAACGCGTAGTTCCCTGCCGGAGCTCATTGAGAGAGGGACCTAGGCAGCCGCCGGACATCCGGTTCAGATCCTCCCTCCCGGTCCCGCTGTCGGACGCGTTAGCGGGAGTACAAGCGGAAGAAGAGGTTTTGCCGGATAGCATCGCGGCTGTTTTTTATTATCTTTTATCATTTCTTGAGTTCCACGAATTTGCGCTGACCATCACCATACTTTCATTGCCGTTATAAAAAGAACCTGGGATTTGTCTTCTTCAAGGTCATGCTGCAGCAAAATCAACAAGGGCCAGTATACATTTTTTAACATCTTTTATTACTTTTAGGCACAGTCATTTAAGTCCATAGGCGTTTAACATCCACACGCCGTATATAGTAGGGTGCGCCCCAGTTCCACACTCTGAATGTCTCAGGCTGTCAACCTCTCCATTGTCATCGCCCCATTCAGTCTGTTTTCCACTGTCTGTCTAGGTGGGGGAGCCCGCTTCTTCCAAGCGGCCGCAATCGCATATCTAGCCAGTCAGAATGAAAGAGGTTAAACGTTTCAAGTGGTGATTAACATCCTCCACTGGTTTGGCTAACAGATATACTAAAGGGTCTATAGGGATCGATAATTCCGCTATATCTCTAATCATATTTTGAATTTCTGCACCACTTTAATGCGTAAAGTTCCCCCCCCCTGGTTTCTGACCTCTACCGCTTGTTCAAATTGATTGATTAAGCCGGTTTGGTGCACTATAC